>NW_020176571.1:816788-829688 GCF_003031525.2 Neophocaena asiaeorientalis asiaeorientalis | reverse complement strand
CTGGTAAAAGGGCACAAACTGTCAGCCATAAGGTGGATGAGGTCTGAGGTCTAACCTATAACATGGTGACCATAGTTGATGACACTGATCGTATCACTGAAGCTTGCCGAGACAGTAGAATGTAAATGTTCTCGCCAAAGAAAAGAAAAGAGAGAATTAAAAAAATCTGTGAGGGGATGGATGTGTTAATCAGGTGGGAAGAATCCTTTCACCATGTGCACGTCGATCAAATCATCATGATCTACGCTCTAGCTTGCAGTGTTATTTGTCGATTCTGCCTCAATAAAGCTGAGGAAAGAGCTGCCGAGTCTGTAGGGCAGTGACGCCAGGAGCGCCAATTGGGGAACAAGCAGCGCTCAGTGCGGTGAGGACACACCTGCCGTCCACCGGCAACTCCACCCCGAAGCAGGCGTCTGACGGCCCTGTGTGGTGACTGCAGGCTCCTTCGTGACAGCAAGACAGCAAAGAAAGGAAAAGCCTTAACAGGGCGGTGGGGCTTTTTAATGGTATACTCATAGAGGGTCTGCCGCAAAGGATGAATGAACCAGAGCTAAAATGCATCCAAACGGCCAAATCTCAAAACTTAACATGGACTGCAAAAGGAGGGACTTTGCAGAAAAGGTACAGCTTGTTATCTTTCACAGAAAATTTTCGGACATCCAGAACAATGCTGTGTGTTTTCCCATGCAGTGGATGTATCAGCGCTGGGGGGCTGACGAACCGCAGACTCAGTTCAGCGGTTCCCCAGCCAGGGAGGAGAGGGAGGGGCCTTGTGAGCCGCTCTGGGGCGTGGTCTCTCACCAGGTGCGCCACCGGGGAGGCGTGGCAGGACATCATGCTGGCCTGCATGCCGGGCAAGAAGTGCGCCCCCGAGTCGGAGCCGGGCAGCAGCGCCGAGGGGGAGGCGCCCTGCGGCAGCAGCTTCGCTGTCTTCTACTTCATCAGCTTCTACATGCTCTGCGCCTTTCTGGTGAGCCGGGTGGGACCCGCGGCCTTGGGTGACCAACGCGCAGCCCCGGGCCAGCCGCGCCCTGCGTCTCTGCAGCTCACGCTCGGGGGTGCCCCATCGGGGAGGCCGGCCTAGAGGGCTGTGTCCCTGGGACGGCCCAGCCGCACTGGAGGGAGGGGGCGGAGCTGGCCCAGAGTGAGCTCAGCCAGCATCCTTCTCATCCGATCTCAGCCCTCGTGGTGGTGGCGTCGTCCCCGAGGACAGGAGGCCCCTTAAACATTTCTGGCACTTTGACAAGGAGCAAGGGGAGGGTGGTGGACAGTCACCCCCCGTCCCTGGCAGCCCCGCCTGCCAGCTGGGTGTGAGGGAAGCTGCCAGCCCACAGGGGGGGTTCACCTGCCCAAACCCAAGGGGAGCTGGGTCAGGTCCTCATCCAAGAGAGCCACGTTCCGGGGGCCGGTGTTTTCAGTGGTGCCACTTGGGCGTCTTCAGAAACACTGGCTTCTGCCGCGCGTGGCCTGCTAACCACGTGTGCCGGAAGGGCCTCCGAGGGCATCTCCCCGCGCTCTCCGTTCTCCACAGATCATCAACCTCTTCGTAGCTGTCATCATGGACAACTTCGACTACCTGACAAGGGACTGGTCCATTCTGGGTCCCCACCACCTGGACGAATTCAAGAGAATCTGGGCGGAGTATGATCCTGAAGCCAAGTAAGTCCCCAGGGGGAGCCCGACCCGCAAAGCCACAAGGGGATTGCGTGACCGCACCTGTGGAAGCGGGTCAAGACGGGTTAGCGCAGGGTGGATCCATAGCAAACACTAACCTGCACAGGCCACAAGGGTCGAGGGTCAGGGCCAGCGACAGGAGGGCTTTGGCTGAGTCAAGAACACGCCTGCTGTTTTCAGCTGTACAGGACAGGAGGGCCTAGTGTTGGAGTAACCAGTAGGGACTCGAGTCAGGATGTCCGGGGCCAGGCAGATCCTGCCTGCCTTTCTGCCGTAGGTCCATCAATCCAGCCACGTTTGGTTGACACTCTAGAAATACCGTTTGGTCAGACGGTTGGTTCACTGAAGCAGGAGTAATATTGAGAATTTCGTTGCCTACTAAAATCCCTTCCACCATGAATATAGCACTGATGGAAAATTGCTCCTTAAAATCCTAAACACGTGTATGTACTGGTTTTGGAGTTTTGCCGTGCAGTTCTGCATCTCAGCACCAGTTTCATCACTGGGGTCCAGCCGTGGAGAGTTCCTTCTGCAGGGGGATCCCCCGCCCTGGGTGCATGAGTCCTGGGCTACTGGCCGAGACCGCCGCACTGACCTTCCCCCCGTTCCTGCCTCTTCTAGGGGTCGCATCAAACACCTGGATGTGGTGACCCTGCTCCGGAGGATTCAGCCCCCGCTGGGCTTTGGGAAGCTGTGCCCTCACCGCGTGGCTTGCAAAGTAAGAGATGAGCTGGGCTCGTAGGAGACACGACATGGGAGGGAAGATGCCTCTTGTGACCTTGGTCAGGACGTCAATCCTCTACGGGGATGAGGACAGTATTTTATGAGCCTAAAGAAAGGAGCCAGAGCCAGAATAGGCGTTAGGGGTCCTTCCCACAGTGCGTTCTCAGACTCTGAAGGAAACACGGCGTGACACACACACACGCATTTCGAGGCCCCCCCCACTTCGGCATCCTCCTGCCTCGGGGGTTCTGCGGGAGGGTCCTTCAGGAGCCGGCTGCTGTGATGACCAGCTCTGCTCCCCCACCAGCGCCTGGTCTCCATGAACATGCCCCTGAACAGCGACGGGACGGTCATGTTCAACGCCACCCTGTTTGCCCTGGTCCGGACGGCCCTGAGGATCAAAACGGAAGGTAAGGTCATCCGGGGGCCCCGGGAGAGCCACCGGGAGACCTAGTGGACCAGCCGGAGCCCAGCTCGGCTCCTGCGGGGTGTCAGAGCCTCAGCCCAGCAGTAACTGTCACCTCTGGGGTATTAGCGGTGCCAGGTCTGCTCGTGTGCCCTTTGCTCCTTGAATGGCCTCCTTGCCTGTAGTTTTTAGAGCTCATCCTGGGTGACACCTCAGGGTCCTTGGGTGTAGTTCAGAGAGCAGGAGATGAGTGTTACCTGAAGCGGGGCTGAGCCCCATCACAGTGGGATTTCACTGGCTGCAAGTGGGTCTCAAACGTTCAACTCTCCTTGCAAGTTAAACTCCTGTGTCGGTCGGGAAGGGGTCAGAGCGGACGTGGTGACTGGGGCTGCGGTCGGCCCTCGCCCGCCTGCACGCAGGTGCTCAGCCAGCCGGCAGGTGGGGGTCAGAGCCCCCGTGCTCCTCATACGGGGCTCCCTCGGTGGGGGCCGTGCTCCCCCGTGTTGCCTGGGGGGAGGGAACGTCTTCCACGTTGTACGACAGGGACCCGTGGCCAGCAGCTTGGCTTCGACGACCCGCTGTCCTCACAGCTGCAACGGCTACAGGTGCACCTGACGAGATGCAGCTGCTTCCCCAAAGCTCCCAGCCTCCTCCTGCGATTCGCGGAGTTGCAGCTTGTTTGAGACGCTGAGTCCCAGCCCCAGCCCCGAACTCGGAACGTGCATCCTGCACCAGCTGCGGGGGATTCACGTGAGCAAAGTCTGAAACCCACCGGCACAGTAATTAGAGAAAACTCAGGTGGGACCGGCAGTGTCGCCTCCCCCTTCTGGCGTTTGGATCTCAGAGCCTCAGGAGGCTGGAGCCCTGGGCGGGGCAACAGGGGACTGGACCCTGATATCGTGTGACGGTCAGCGAGTCTCTCTCTGCCTCAGTTTCTTCGTTTGTAAAACGAGAAAGGTGGGGGACGTGTGGCATTCAGTTCAGGGGACAAGCCAGGAGGTGCCTTCTCTCAGCTAAATCCTTTCAGAAAATAACAGAAACATCGTAGATGTAGGACAAGAACAGGGCCAGCAAGGTGCCTGTCAAAATAATGAGCTAATCTTAAAAAAAACAAAGGCTGAAGAATACGCTCTCGGTAGCCAAGGCCGTAACTCAACCTGAAACGGGGGTAAACAGGCCTATTTCTGCCGACAAAAGATGGAACACACATTTTGTGTAGGCGTGTGTGTGACCGGGGGAAGCCTGGAGGGAAGTTCGCTAACACGTTAGCCTCGATTGTCGTGAGCGGTGGAATCAGACGCTTCTCTTCACTTCCTTTACCTTCTTCCTTTACTTTTCCAAACTTTCCACAATGACTGTGGTTACGGTTCCTTCCAGGAGGGAAGGTTTTCTTTTTCAAGGAGGGAAGCTAGAAAGACTCCTGGAAGGAACGTGTTGTGGTCCTTAAGTTTTGATGTAAAGTGAGGAGATGAATCTTCATCCCGTGGAGGAACGAGAAGCGCTGACGTTGGAGCCAGGACCCAGCACCGTCAAGATGCTCGTCAGAGCAAACCAGGTCCCAGACAAAGACTCTTCGACCTTAGAGCCGGACACGCACAGCCCATCCTGAGGAAACACTCTCCTGAGACCAGGGGAGAAGCCAGCCGCGCGGGGACCAGTCAAGCCAAGAATTAAAGGAAACTTCAAACACAGACCCTCGTCCACGGAGCAGCAACTGCCCCGGTAGCTCAAAATTCTGCATTGTTCACGTTAAGTCCTGCTAGATGGGTAGATCTCATGTTCCGTGTTCTTACCACCATAAGATACAATTTAAAACTGAAAAAAGGGCAACTTCCCTGACGGTCCAGTGGTTAAGACTCCGCACGTCCACTGCAGGGGGCACAGGCTCGATCCCTGGTCGGGGAACTAAGATCCCGCATGCCTCGCAGCACGGCCAAAGAAAAGAAGAAACAAAAAAAAGGAATAGTTCCCAAAGGGCCCACAACATCAACTCGAGGCAAACCTTCATCAGAGACGAGCACCCTCCCCGCCTGCAACCAACGTGTTAAACTCTTAAGTGCGGGAGACAAAGGTGAGTTCTTAGAAGCAACTACGAAGAAACTGGAGAAAGCATCTAAATTCGGGAGACTAAATGCCACGTGGTCCTCACCCTGCAGACTGTGAGCTGGGGGTATTTGGAGAGAAATTAGCGCCTTCTCGAGAGAACCAGCAATGTCCCAGGCCCCATCAACCCAGGATACGGAAGGAAGATGTCCTGAAACACTTAGATGACATGAAGCAAGGGTTACGAAGTTCGAGGTTACATAGCTCACGGTGGGAATGAATTAAAGCTTGGAGAAAAGTGACAGACCCTCTTGGAAGATGTGTCATCGCAAAGGTCTGTCGTAACAAATTATCACAAACTGGGGGCTTCAAACAACAGAAATTCATTCTCTCACAGTCAGGCCAGAAGTCCGAAGGCGAGGTGCCAGCGGACAGCAGGGTGGGTTCCTCTGGAGGCGCGGAGGGGGTCCGTCCCGGCCTGTCCTGGTGGCTGGCAGTGCTGGGCCCCCCAGGCACGTAGCTGGGTTTCTCCGCTCCCTGACTCCGTCTCCGCCCGCCCCCCGCTGTCTTCTCTGAGCGTCTCTCTGCATCCCCTCCTCTTGTGAGGACACCAGTCACATTGGCTGAATGTCGTCCCCTCCCCCAATGAGCACGCCCTCATCTCAGCTAATACACCTGCGAAGATTTCTACCTACAGGCCGCCTAAGGTTCCGGGTGGGTGTGAACATGGGGGCACCGTTGAGCCCGCCACGGAAGACGAGCGTATCTGAGCATCGTGTCCATCAGGGCTCCCGCTACACGTGTGGGGACCCGCCGGCCACCTCCCCGGCGCCGGCCTCTAAGCCCGCTGTGCTCGCCCCCTGCCGTGTCACCACCCACCCAGCACCTCCCACTCTGAAGGTCTGGAGTCCAGCCAGGGGGCCTCCAGGCCAAAACCAGACTGTTGACCCGGACGTGTCCTCTTCCCGGGGCTCGGGGAAGAGTCCACCCGCGACTTGCTCAGGCTGTCAGCAGAACTCACTCGCGGCAGGTGCAGGACCAGCTCTCGGCTGTGCCCCGAGGCCCCCGAGCCCCGCACGCAGCCCCACACCTGCCCTGCTCCCAGCCACGGAGGACCCTCTTGTCTCTGGCCCCGTCCTGAATTACTTTTGTCTGTTTTTCGCTTTGCTGACTTTTTACTGAGTCATAACTAACAGGTAACGTTACATTCCTTTCAGATGAGCGACACAGTGACCCCGTATTTGTATTTGTGAAATGCTCACCACAAGTCTGGTTAACATCTGTCACCTCACAGTTACAATTTTTTTCTTGTGATGAGAACTTTTAAGATCTACTCTCTTAGCAGCTAGCACACGTACAGTACAGTATTGTTAACTGTAGTCCCCATGCTGTCATGCTGTACTTTACATCCTCAGGACATGTTTAGTTTATAACTGGGGGTTTGCCCCTAAGGACCCTCTCCTTGTGAAGAGCTAATCCACTGCTGGGATTAGCTCAGGCCCCACTGGACAGCTTCCCCATCCTAAGGGCACATGTGCCGTATAACATAACCCGACCACAGGGTAAGGCCCCGAGTTCACGGTTCCAGGGGCCATGCAGGGCGCATGCTTGGTGGTGGCGGGAGAGAGCTGGGAGCATGTTAGACCCAGCCCCCCAGTCCTCTCTTACGGCTGCGGGTCTCAGCTTTCCTCTCCCAGGGCTGTAAGGCCAGTATCCCAGAGGCGCACAGAGAGGCACCTAATTAAGCCTGTTTTGCCAGTGGAGAAAGGAGACCCAGAGAAGCCCCCAACCTCAGGACCCCCTGTCTTCTGGTTTCTGCTTCCATGCCAAGGTTTTGCCACCTCCTCCCAGCAGGAGACTCAGCAGAGGGCTTTGACACAGAGACCCCCGAGCATGGACGCTCCACGTGGGTCTGCAGAGGGACCACACTTCCTTCCAGTCGCCCACATTTCCCTGGCGGCCCAGGGGGAGCCCCTGTGGCCGTCCAGCTCGATCCAGCTCCAGCAGTCTCATGGGCCTCAGGGGCCCCCTCAAGGAGAAGGAGGGACACAGAGTGGGTGCAGGGTTGCCCTGGCGACCAAGCAGCAGGCAGGGAGGAAGGGGAGAGAGGCCAAGAGGGGACGGAGGCGGACAGCGGGAGCCCCGGGGGGAGGATGATGGGGCTGACGGGCCAGAGCCATTGCAGGCAGAGCCCGTGGGCCACGGCCACCACTCCCACAGCAGGACCAGCCCACGGGAGGCCCTCAGGGGCAGCTGGTCAGTCGGCCTTGCGTCTCCCTCCCCACAGGGAACCTGGAACAGGCCAACGAGGAGCTGCGGGCCATCATCAAGAAGATCTGGAAGCGGACCAGCATGAAGCTGCTGGACCAGGTGGTGCCGCCTGCGGGAGGTGAGTCACCCCACCCCGGGCGTATGCGAGTCCTGAGTCCAGGCTGCGGGAGGCCTGCCCTTTCGGGCTGGAGCCTGGTCCAAGCCTGAGGTCACAGAGGAGGCCGAGCTAGGCCCCCCGATGCCTGGAGGTTTGGCAGAACTTCAAGGAAACTCTGCAAAGCAGAGCTTTCCCCATAACCTGCCGGGCTGGGTGCTCTAGGAATGATGGGGTCCTGGAGAAGGAGCCCCCCGGGACGCCCCTTCCTGTTCCTCCCGGGGCAGTGTTTGTCGACTCTGTCAACTGTCCTCCGTATACAGTTGCCAAAGTATGAGTACAACGCTTTAATGTGAAATATGTTAAAATCAAATGTTTTTCAATAAATAAATACTCAGGGACAACTCAGGGGCCCAAATTTCTAGTTAACTGACCAAACGCTCGTCTGCACCCACTGTTACGAATAAGTTTGTGTTTAAAGGAAACGAACAGTGTTGACATTGTTGACATTTTGCGTTTGTCTTTTGGAAGTAAGGGCTTATGGACTATCTTTAAATAAGTACAGACAGCTCTGGGCACACACGTGGGGCAAGTGCAGGCTGATCGCGGGGTCCAGCCCCAGGGGGATCACATTCACGGAGCGGTGCCGTCAGGGACACAGTTTCTGAAACGTGCACCCTTCCTGCTCAGGTTGAAACAAAACAAAGTGGTCTTCCATCCACTTAAACAGCAGGTATATTCCTGGGAAACTGGAATATCACAGCCGTGCAGGTCCCACGTGGAGCCGAGTGAGGGTCTTAGCTCAGGTGGTTATAGCGGGAGGGCCCCCCACAGACGTCTGGCGTGGCCTTGGCAGGGTGCAAAGGCAGTATTCACTGTGCTTTTCGGGACACGTCCAGAGCCACGTCATTCACGCCAGCAGCATCCCCAAAGCATGGTGACAATCGCGGTGACACTGAGAAAGTCCTATACATTCCCAGAACACTCCTGCTGCCCCTGACAAGACCCACCCCCGAAAGGAAGGCAGGCCTGGGGACGGGCGCCACGCGGCCTGGCGTCACACGCACCACGTCCCTTAATCCCCATCACGGTTCTGTGACGCCTGCTCTAGGAGCTGGTTCTCAGCTGCTCAGTAGCTGACCCCAGGCTGGTGGTGAGAGCCCTGCGGATTCAGGACCCAGGTCCAAGGGGGCCACACTTCCCACCAGCGCCAGTCTTTCCTGATTCACGGCAGACAGGGCTCGGGCATCCCCTCCACGTGGGGCTGGGGCCCCGGCCGGCCGGACGGAAGGCAAGCAGCTGTGGGTTCGGCTACTCTCACGAGACAGCTAGGAGCAGGGGAGCCATCACAGCCCCCAGATGCAACCCAAAAGCCTTCTCCAGGCCTTCCGCCCCCTCCTCCCTCAAGAAACGGAAGATGGGGGAGGGGGGGCTCCTCTTGGGGCAGGAACTGCTCCCCTCGGGGCGCCACTCGCTTCTCACCACCCACTTCGTTCCCAAGACGGAGGCTGATTCTGTCTTGTGTCACTTGGGGAGCAGCCCAGCCACGGGGTTAGAAAGCCCCAAAAAAGATGGGGGGCCTGCGCCCCTCCCACCTACCCTTAAGAACGCTAGCCCTTAGGGGCCTGGGCGATTATCAGTGGGCACCCGGAGCTTCGGAATCTTAAAAGAGTTAATCAACAAGGTCAGTTAAGTAAAAAATGCAAGGTGGGAAATAAGTTTGGCAACAGGCTACTTTTTCTGTGAAAAAAAGAGGGGGTAGGAATATATTTGCTTATTCGCAGGAAGCATTTGCATAATGAATCTCTGGGGAAATAAGAAACGAAAAAGAAAGGTTATCTGATAGGAGGTGGGGGGAAAGACTCTTCACTGTACACACACCTTTTTGTATATTTTTGTCTTTTTGAACCACGTGCATGGAGAGCCTCTTCCAAAAAATTTAATTGAGAAAACTTAAGAAGGCGTGGATGCTGAAAAAAGGTTCCTGAAGCCTGGCCACGCCCCCCTGTTTACGCCCTGTTCACCCTGTCCTCCCTTTGCTCTCAGATGATGAGGTCACGGTGGGCAAGTTTTACGCTACTTTCCTGATCCAAGAGTATTTCCGGAAATTCAAGAAGCGCAAAGAGCAGGGCCTGGTGGGCAAGCCCTCCCAGAGGAACGCCCTGTCCCTGCAGGTGAGGGGTCCTCGCCCCCCCGGGGGGCCTGGCACCCTCCTCTCGCCTCTGCCAGGTCCGGGGGCTCTCACGGGCTGGCTGGAGGCGGGTCCCTTCCTGAGGGCCCTGAGCCTTCCCCAAGGTGGATGCTGCAGGGTTGACCCTCCCCTCCTGTGGCCTCGCAGCCCGCAGAGCCCGGGGAGTTGGCCGGGGGGTCTGCTGACGCCCCCGAAACAGCCCCTCCCAACATGCCTTCACGCCCTATGGACCTCCGGAGGCTGGCCTGCTGCGGGGAGAGGCACAGGGGCGGATGGGTGGCAGGTGGGGCACCAGGGCCCTCACACATCATCCCCCTGGGCTCCAGGCTGGCCTGCGCACCCTGCATGACCTCGGGCCCGAGATCCGCCGGGCCATCTCCGGGGACCTGACCGCCGAGGAGGAGCTGGACAAGGCCATGAAGGAGGCTGTGTCCACGGCCTCGGAAGATGACATCTTCAGGGTAGGGGGGTGCCCCGGCCGCGGTCTTCCACCTCCGTAAAGCTGGGTTTGGAGCAGAAGGGTGGGCTGGCGTCCTGAATCCAGGGAGGAAGGCCTGAGTCAGAGCATCACTGGCCCTCAGAGAAGGCGTGAGGGAGCTGTTTTGCTAAGGAAATGTTTTTTAGGAGACGTTTCTACGTTACACGTTGCAAAGTGTTGGCCTCTGTGCCACGTCGAATCCACAGCCTATTTTGTTTGCCAACATTTGAAAATCTGGCTCATTCAATAAAAATCTAGACTTCTATCCTCTCTTGAAAAAAACAGATGTGCAGTAGCAGGCAGCAGAGGTCTGGAAGCCAGTGGCAATCTTGACTTAGACCATGAGGTCTCCAGGCCCCAAAGCCCCCTCCGGCCTCCTCTCTCCCCTCCTGGATACCGAGGCTGCCGTCAGTTTTATACATTTTTTTAAATTTTATTTAATTTATTTTTTTATCTATTTTATAAATTTATTTATTTTGGCTGCGTTGGGTCTTCGTTGCTGCGCGCGGACTTTCTCTAGTTGCGGCGAGTGGGAGCTGCTCTTCATTGCAGTGCGCGGGCTTTTCATTGCGGTGGCTTCTCTCGTTGCGGAGCACGGGCTCTAGGTGCACAGGCTTCAGTGGTTGTGGCACGTAGTCTCAGTAGTTGTGTCTCATGGGCTCTAGAGCGCAGGCTCAGTAGTTGGGGCGCATGGGCTTAGTTGCTCCGTGGCACGTGGGATCTTCCCGGACCAGGGCTTGAACCCGTGTCCCCTGCACTGGCAGGCAGATTCCTAACCACTGCGCCACCAGGTGAGCCCCTGCCATCAGTTTTAACAGTGAAAACTAGTGCCCACTGGAATTCTGGGGCCCTTGCACCCAGCTCTCTTCATGAATCCCCAAGGTATTTGGCTAAAAATCCTATAGCAAGTGAGACACTACCACCCAGAACTGCGCTAGGGCCTCTCACCCCGCCTCCCGGCCCCAGCAGGCTCCCAGGCGGTGGAAGCATTGGGGTGAGAGGAGCCCATCACCCTGAGGCTGTCTTGTCCTCACCACCCTCCTCCTTGTCACTGTGAAATGTCCGTCACTGAATGGCCTCGGGGACACACTAGCATGTCAGTGTGACCCCAAGAGACCCCCCCCAAGCCTTGCAGGCAGCTACTTGCCCACTTGCCCGGGACAAGGGGGGAATACACTGGTTTCTGATTTGAAATCTAAGACTCTCCCAGGGGAAAGGAGGCCAGAGTTTAATTGGTGTAGTAACTAAGCCCTTCTTATTCTCAGAACCGTTTGGCCAACGTAGCTCCTAGCTCAGTGAGCCAGTTGGATTCTTTTTTTAAATCCCATTAGAACCTTCGGGCCCTGTTTTCCACCCCTCGGCCCTCACATGCCCCACTGCTGCAGTGCAGGGTCTCCGCCTGAGACTCAGCCACGTGTCGCTCGGCGGGGCTGAGCTCCCGGTGGAGAAGGAGAGGCGGCCGTGGGCGGGCCACCCCCCCACACACCCCTCCGTCTCGCCTGCAGAGGGCCGGCGGCCTATTCGGCAACCACGTGGGCTACTACCCCAGCGACAGCCGGAGCACCTTCCCCCAGACCTTCACCACCCAGCGCCCTCTGCACATCAGCAAGGCGGGCACCAGCCAGGGTGGTGCGGAGTCGCCCTCCCACGAGAAGCTGGTGGACTCCACCTTCACCCCCAGCAGCTACTCGTCCATGGGTTCCAACGCCAACATCAACAACGCCAACAACACCGCCCTGGGCCGCTGCCCCTGCCCTGCCGGCCAGCCCGGTGCTGTCAGCGTCAGCACCGTGGAGGGCCGTGGGCCCCCCTTGTCCCCTGCTGTCCAGGTGCAGGGGGCCTCGTGGAGGCTCAGCTCCAAGAGGTGAGCAGGGGCTGCACGGGAGGGGCTTGGGGAGGAGCATTTGACCCCTCAGTCCTCCAGCTGGGGTGGAGGCTGCTGCCCAGACCCCGGCCAGAGGGCGGCCAGCGGGGCCTCCCGGGTTCTGCAGCCGTGCTCGGGAGGCCCCGTGACACCTGACCGGCAGGTGTCCCGAGGTGCGCGCCTCTGGACGGGGCCTTCTCTGCTCTCTCCCCCGAAGCAGAGAGGCCCTGGCCCCGATGCCCGAGATGTTTGCATCCTGGAGACACCACCGTCTCCGTCCCCTGGGCCTTTCTCAAGTCTCTGCCCAAACCTGGCCTTGGGCCCCCAGGGGATGGGGCAGGCCCACCCCATCTTCTTAGTGTCCTTCTCGTCCCTGGGAGGAGGCATTCTGGAGGCAGGAGGCCCTTCGCTGGGTGCTTGCCTGCTCTGACCCCACGCGGGATCATTCCTGGCAGTCCTGACGTCTCCCGGCTCCTGTCCCTTTCTTTTCTCCCACCCGCCGCTCCCTGGTGCCCCAGGACCCACTGCCATGATGTGCTGGGGCGGTCGACACCTACTTCCACACCCTGGGCTTCGGCCAGTGCCTCACTTATATCAGCAGCTCCAGGCTCCCAGGCCCGGGAGGATCTGAACACTTCACCCTTAGCTGAGCTGCCCCTCCGACCGGGACAGCAGCCCCCAGCAGCCCCGTTTCTGGGGCAGACCTCCTTTCCTCCCCTCCAGCTCAGATCCAGAAGTGATCTTTTCTAAATCCCTGGACAAGTGTCCTGAGCTGCGTTCATCCCAGAGGCCAGCTCCCGGCCTCCCGGTGTTCACGTCCCTTCGTCACGCCCGCGTTAGCCGAGGTTCCAGCCCGGGCCGTGTCCTGCCCATCGCAGCTCACGGCTGAGTGCGGTGGCGCCAGCTCTGGCCTCAGGTCCTGCACACGGCGGCCCGCGGGGGGCGTCCCCAGCCCACGTCTCGCCCCTCCCACGCCAGCAAGAGCACACAGCGTCTCCCGTGTCAGTCACCGGGGGCAGGGCACCATCGGTCAGGGCCTCCGCCAGAGATCCGCCCAGACCCTCCCCGAGTGGCTCACAGGCGCAGGGTCAAAGCTGGCCACTGACCCCCCACTCAGATCTGAGAGGATAAGCTGGAATATCTCCCAGAGGCCCTG
>NW_020176571.1:809288-811788 GCF_003031525.2 Neophocaena asiaeorientalis asiaeorientalis | reverse complement strand
CTCACTAGACACCCCCAAGGGCCCACAGCTGCCCCTCACCGATGACCGCACGTTTGCGCTCTTGCTGACCAAGGGTGGGCAGGCCCGGAGAGTGAGGGGGCACAAGCGTGGCCTCGCGCTGGGAGTGGCCGTGGTAGACAGCATCCGCCTGTGAGCAGGCCAGTGCAGAGAGGAGCTGCAGGCCCAGAATTTGTTTCCAGCTTTCTCAGCAGTGGTGGTCCCCCTGCCTCGAATCACAAGTGCCGGAGGACACACGGGGCACAGGCGGAAGGAGCCGCGGGAACATCTGTGACAGCAGAGAGCGCGGCCTTTAGAGAGCACAGAGTGGGGGTCCCCTCACTAGGGAAAAAGCAGGCTGCCCGGAGGTTACAGTGCCCAGTGTCCTCTGCTCCAGGCTCTCCTACCAGGACGACGAGAATCGGCAGCTGGCGCCCCCTGAGGAGGACAGGAGAGACATCCATCTCTCTCCGAAGAGGGGCTTCCTGCGCTCCGCCTCCCTAGGTAACCTCAGACCCTCTCTCTAAAGGTGGCCACCCCCCCGTGACGGTGGCCAGGCACACAGGGGTGACTGAGGAACATCATGTCGTGGGGCTCAAGTGGCCCACGGTTGGGCTGGACCCGGGCTGGATGTGCGCATCTCGGTGAGGGGCCCAGGGCGGGGGGAGGGGGCATCCTTGCCCCTCCCTTGGTGTGAGCTGTCGGGGCCGTGTCATCTTCTTCTCTCTCTCTTTTTTTTTTTTTAATATTTATTTATTTGGTTGTGCCGGGTCTTAATTGCGGCTCACCAGCTCCTTAATTGCAGCATGCAGGCTCCTTAGTTGCAGCACGCATGTGGGATCTAGCTCCCTGACCAGGGATCGAACCCGGGCCCCTTGTATTGGGACCACAGAGTCTTATCCACTGCGCCACCAGGGAAGTCCCCTGTGTCATCTTCTGTGCTGACCCATCACTTGCTCCGCAGGTCGAAGGGCCTCCTTCCACCTTGAGTGTCTGAAGCGACAGAAGAATCCAGGGGGAGACATCTCTCAGAAGACGGTTCTGCCCCTGCATCTCGTTCACCATCAGGTAGCCCCCACTTTGGGACGGGCCACAGGCCACACCGAGCAGGCTAGACAACCCTGTGATGGTCAGGTACCAAATCCCCCAGATGCCCATCAGCCTTCCTGTCCAGACCACGGCTGCGTCCCCACCCGGGGAGGGGGCTCCTCCCACACGAGGACCGTGCTCTCCCGGGCGGGAGACCCAGGAGGTCCTCCTGGACAGCAGGAGCCCCTCCGGAGGCTGGAAGGACCAGCTGCTCCGGGTCGGCCTGAGCATTCTCCTCCCAGTGGCCAGATGTTCCCTCCCCAGACATGGCTACACGACAGGCATACCTGTCGTGTAGCCTAGAGCGGTCATACCTAGAGCCATAAGACGCCTGGACATTTAGCTACACAAAAATCCACCCACTGGAATATGGAAATGACCAGAGAGTGTTCCAGCAGCGTGGTCAGGGACAGGGATGATGTCAGGAAGGCGGGTCCAGGCAGATTCAGCAGTTGAACCGGCTCTTGGCCTGGGTGATGCCAAAAGATGGTGAGATCCAAGACCCCAGCACCAAGCTGCTCTTAGGACCATAGAACTGACGGAGATTTCCAACAATTAGGGGCTGAACTAGTTTCTCCCACCTTCTTCCCTCTGTGATTATACACTCCCTTACCACGGGCCTCTGCTTTAAATGACTTTTTTATCCCCAAAGGCATTCAGTGCCAATCACAGCTTACAGTAGGCATAAGACAGCCAGCGTGGCTCTGCCAGGGCGATGGTATTTCTGCTCAAGGAAATACACGATTTTGCTCGGCCTGTGTGCCATCGCACGAACACGCGTGGTCTCCACAGGGCTTTCTGGAATGTCGAGCAGAGCCTTACGCTTCCCTCAGATGCCCAGGGACCCAGGACCCCAGACTGGGGGCCCTTGAGAGCAGTGGGCAGGGAGGCCAGCAGGCTGGGGGACACAGCGTGTGCTTCTCTGAGAGATTTCTAGAAGCTGATTTCACCCGTCTCTGCTTATCGTGCTGGAAGGAAAACCTCCCTCGATTTACAGCCTCCCCCTATGCTTCTGAGCTGCCCTCTGACCCTTGCGGCCACGTCCCACCCTCTCTGCCCCTCGGGCTGAGCCTCCCCACCAGGCAGGGTTGCTTCCTTGGACTCACGTCAGAGCAGGTGGAGAGGATCCGTGGCTCACGGGGGACGGGGCCAGGACTAGAGAGCAGGTGACCTGGATCCCACTGGCCCGTGGCTTTCTGAGCTTAGAGGAGAAAGATCCCTGCAGACTGACGGTCACAGAGTCTATTTAGGGCGGTTGAGACCGGCTCCAGGTCCAGGTGCCTGACCGAGAGGGTGCCAGCATTGGGCAGTGGGACACGGCTGAGGCCCCCTGACCCGCACTCTCGTGTCGTGTCCACAGGCGCTGGCAGTGGCGGGCCTGAGCCCCCTCCTGCAGAGAAGCCATCCCCCTGGC
>NW_020176571.1:808691-809175 GCF_003031525.2 Neophocaena asiaeorientalis asiaeorientalis | reverse complement strand
CCCCCCGGGCCCCCCCCCCCCGCCGCATGCAACGCCCCCTGCCACGCCTGGCCCGGCCTGGCCCCTGCGGCCTGTGCCCACCCTGCGGCTGGAGGGGGCCGAGTCCAGCGACAAGCTCACCAGCAGCTTCCCATCCGTCCACTGCGGCCCCTGGGCCGGGGAGCCCACGCCCTGTGGGGCCAGCGGCGGCATCCGGAGGGCCCGGCCCATGTCCCTCACTGTGCCCAGCCCGGCAGGGCCCCAGGGCCGGCCCTTCCACGGCAGCGCCAGCAGCCTGGTGGAGGCGGTGAGTAGGCCGAGCCACGCGGGCCAGGCAGGGGCCCCACGGGCAGAATGGAGGGGCCCTGTGGGGTGTCAAGTGTCCTGGCCAGAAAGACCCTCAGTCAGGTCTCAAGTCCACGTGAGCGCCCAGCCCGGCCGAGGAAGGGCGGTCACACTGGCCAGGGAGCAGGGGAGCCACGGCGGGGGCTGTGAGGGCACGTGG
>NW_020176571.1:792424-808663 GCF_003031525.2 Neophocaena asiaeorientalis asiaeorientalis | reverse complement strand
GGCCTCCGTGCGCCCAGGTTGCCTGCGTTTGAGGACGGTGCCCCTGCCCCGCCGTCTCTCCTCTGGCCCGCACGCCCCTGATGCCCGCAGGGGTGCTCCGTCCCACTCCTGCCCGGTGCGCAGCACACACACGTGTACTCACGCACACGCGTACACACACGAGTACACGCACACGCGTACACACACTCTCCTCCCAAAGTGACCAGTCGGAAGCCCCTGCGCCGGCCCCGAAGGGAAGAGCCGGGCTCAGGAGTAACGCCGTCCCGGCCCCTCTCCCCCAGGTCTTGATCTCAGAAGGACTGGGGCAGTTTGCTCAGGATCGCAGGTTCCTCGAGGCCACCACCCAGGAGCTGGCCGACGCCTGCGACATGACCATCGAGGAGATGGAGAGCGCGGCCGACAACATCCTTAGCGGGGGCGCCCGGCAGAGCCCCAACGGTACCCTGCTCCCGTGTGCAAACTGCAGGGACCCAGGGCCAGACCGAGAGGGGGGCGCGGAGGACGCGGCCTGGGCGCCCAGCCCCGAGCCCCACCAGGGCGGAGAGGAGCCCCGGGACAGCAGGGCCTTCGCCAGCAGCCTGTAGCAGCCGGGCCGGAGATGCCGGGTTTTTATTTGTCTCCATGTTCCTAATGGGTCCGTTTCAGAAGTGCCTCACTGTTCCCGTGACCTGGAGTTAACCGGAACAGCGTCTTCATTCACTTCGTAGGGACAAGACCGAGTCGGCGGCCAGGAGAGAAGCAGCCGCGGTCCGTGTCCGGCGGGGAGCGGTGGGGGGAGGGCGCGGGCACCAGGGAGGGCCCCCCACCCCCGGCGGCCGCCTCGGCTCCCTCAGCCCTCACCCAAAGGACCCTACGCCAAACGGGTGTTTTTCAACTCTGCTTGTCAAGAACTCGTTTTGCACATATTCTGTACGAGCCTCACCGTCCCCATAGAGCCAGGGCCCTGTGCCTTCACGGAAGGAAGGAGGCCCCGGCCAGGCCCTGGGGAGGGGAGGGCGCTGCAGCTCCAAGCCAAGGCTGGCCACCGCCCCCTGCGCCACCCGTGTCTGGACCCCCTTCCCACCCGGCCACGGTCACGGCCACGCCGCACCGTTGGCACCGGGGGAGCGGGCACGCCCGCCGGGACAAGACCGGGGGTGCTGAGCGTCCGTCCAGCGCTCTTTTGTTTGGGGATTTGACATTTTTCTTCACAGCATGTTGCAGTTTTCATTTGGGGGGTTTTGTTTTTTTATACTTTTGTTTTCCCGGGGGAGGGGAGGGAGAAGAGTGTTTACAAAGTTTTGCAGCCACCCACCTTACCGTTTTCACTTTTGCAAATGTAAATCGGGTTCAGTTTTGTTGTATTATTTAACGGTCGTGGTTTCCTTTTCTACGGAGGATTCAACAGAGCCGCCGTGGGAGAGTTTTACCAGCCGTGGTGTATGCCCAATAGTTTGTTATCATTTCCTTAGGTAGTGACAAGATTTCTTCGGTTTGGTTTCATAATTTAAAGGTGATCAGCAATGCACTTGGTAGGGTCTTGCACAAATGTGTGTAGTAGCGCGTGGCCGAGAGAGGAAGCAGCACGGGGTCTCAGCGAGTGTGTGTGCCGTGTGTACGGTGGGGTGCGTGTGTGCGGGCGTGGGCTGAGCCCGGGCCGCCAGTCCGCCCGCAGTTCCCCTTGGGGCTTGAGGGTGGGGAGCTGTAAGTCTGGGGCCGTTTGAAAGCAAAAGCAAACCACTGTCTCTGCTTCTGAAACGGGAATCAGTAACGGCATTTTCTGTCCCACAAGATATGCAAAAACAATGCAATAATATTCATTTTAAAAACACAGTTGTGAGTTGTGTTGGCATTAAAACCGTGTTTAAAAAAACCACACAGAAATTTAAGGGGGAAACTCAGAAGGCGTTTTGCCTCGATTTGTTCCGTGTAACGTTTCACTGCATTGATGGTGTTTCTGCTGAAGAGACCGTTATACTTGAATTCAGGTCAGTCTCAGTATTTTACAAATATTTTTTTAAAACTGAATTGCAATTGTGCCAGGCGAATATAATGAATTAAGTTTGTTTTTGGATTCACTTCTTGTATATTTGCTGCATGTAAGTAAATCATTTTGTATTTGGAGTGTGACAGGCTTCACCTTTGAGCTCTTAAGTGCTTTTCTACGTGTGGCTGGGGAAAAAGGGGACAGCTTTTCTTGTCATTTGTGTGACAAGTGCCGGCACTACCCGTGTGGGTCCCGATGCAAGCTTGGGCATCACTGTTTTGCATGTCTTGTGTTCTCTTCCATTTCCCTCAGTTTTCCCCAGACGGGGTAATAGGTGCATCCGTGTCTTGCTTTGAGAGACCAGGACCCATCTTTTTCCCGCGTCACTCTGTCTGCTCTGCCCTGGTTTTCAGAGTTGGAATTTCTCCGGGGAGAGCCCTGCACTGTGAGGGGCCGTGAGGCGCCCTAAGCCGCCTCTTTCGTCACCGGGTCCCCCTGGGAAAGGTGGCTGACCTTACCCTTCACCACCCCCCGCCCTGGCACAAGCGTTCCTTAGGGAAGTGCCCACTGACCGGGAGGGCAGAAGGGAGGGGTCCTCAGCCGACAGCAGGGGCCGGAGCCAGGCAGCAGGTGCATCCTGTCCGTCCAAAGCCAAGTCCGTCCTGCTCGCTTCTCCATCTTTCACTCATTCTGGAACAGGATGTCCTCCAGCCCACCCCTCGCGGTACGGCAGCCACGGAGGGACAAGGACCGGGGGCGGGCGGTGCGTGGGGAACTCGTGGTGAGGGCAGGGCCGGAGGCATTGTGGGGGCGTCTCTCTGCCCCTGCACCCACCTGGACATCACCCGGGTGCTACATCCTTCAAACAGGTTCCAACAGTGACTGATTCGGGGGAAGCAGGACCCAACTGTTGATCCAGACCTTCCCCGTTGAGTCTCTTCCAGCCCCGGGCTCGCTCAGCCCTTCTTGGCACTGACTTACATGAGCAACTTAGAAGTCAAAGCCGGGCAGCGCCCGCTGCTCCGTGAAGATGAGTTTTCCTGTGGTGGACCGATGCGCACGCCCCCAGGTGAACACATACAAGGGCTGCTCCCTATTCCTCCAAGCCCAGCCCTTCCAGTCTCTGGGCTCCTTCTTGGTGCCATCGAGGTCTTGTAGGAGTTACATTCAGGTCCCTTGTCCCGTTTCCCTGAATGTCTGCTGCGGCTGCTAGGGTCTTAGTTCTGATGGAGAGCGGAGCCCTTTGGGGTTGATCCCCAGCTCTTGCTGTGCATTTGGCCCCTGGATAGAGCCATGGACTCTTAGCTGACCTCACACACGCCGGCACACACTCGGCCTTCTCGTGCTGTCTTCTGTTTTCCTTCTGGGCTTTTCGTCTGTGTCACCGAATCTCAGTGACCGGCTTGTGCTGGGCTTATGCCAGCTACTCCCAGGGCTCCACCAAGCGCATCCCCCCCCCATCACCGCGCGCACCGCAGGCGTGCTTCTCCTTTGCCGTCAGCTCTGTCTCTGTCGGGAAGACCCATCCGGTGGCGGGGGGGTGTCTTCCCGGGCCAGAGCTCAGGACCAGCGAGGGTGGGACGGACACGCGGCACCCATCCTCCCAAGCCTCATCTGTGACATGGTCTCCACCTCTGCACCCAAAACAGAATCTTCCCATGACCCTGGAAAGCAGAAGTGTTGTGTCTTCTGAAGCCCTTGAGCAGCAGGAGAAAAGCCATGATGGCCAAGGACCTGAGGCACTTGAGGAGGTTAGGCTCAGGGCTTGGTGAAGCTGGTCTGTGAGGAGGTTAGGCTCAGGGCTTGGTGAAGCTGGTCTGTGTTTGGCCCCCGACGGACCAGCCTCTTGTTTCCAGCTCAATCTCACAGTTACTCACGTGCTTGACTTGATTCCCAGCTGTTTCCTTTCCACCCCCCTCCTAGAAGGTTCTACTGGGTCTTGGGTTAAGATGCAGGCATTTCCCCCAGATTTTGGCTTGATCCGTGCATTTTTCTCTGCCTTGCTTCAGAAGCTGTTCGTCCAGTCTCTTCCCTCATCTTCTCAGTCTGACTGGGACCCAAGGGTCTGCCTTACCCGTCTTTATCCTCCTCCACGCGGCTTCCGAGCTGCGGGGCCTCGTCCTGAGCTGTCCATCACTTCCTGCCGGCCGTCCTCCCGCCACACCGTCTCCCCATCAGTTAGCTGAGGGCACCACACCCTCCAAGGCCAATGTAATGTCTTTCTGAGGAAGAAGAGCCCCTGAAAGGGAGGAGCTTGGAGGTCATTGAGGGGGTGAGGGCTGCTTTCCAGGGGCCAGTTGACAACATGTGTCCCCCACCCCATAGGCCAAGCAACAGAGCGGAACTTAGACCAGCACAGGGAGGAGGCCGCGTGGTTGAGGCCTGCAGCCTCGTCAGACCATCGTCACAGGCATTGCTAGGCACGGGGGTGGCAGCTCCGCACCCAGCGAGACCTGGAAGGACGGGCGTGTCGCTGTCCAAGAGGCCAAGGGCCGGGTGACCTAGTGTCGACCCTCTAAGCCGCTGCTCAGTCGAACCAGAGCCCAGGCCAGGTCTGTTTTTTTAAAGACCAGGCTCTGGTCTGCGGAAAGTACCAGTACTGAACCGAAGGGAAACTGGGGCAAAAGGGGGCATGTTTTGACCCCCTGTGTCTGCTCCCGTTTTGCGGAAGGAAGTGTCCGGTGTGACTGCCCGCCGTGGCCGGGACAGCGGAGAGGCAGAGGCCTCAAGATCGACCGTAGAAGAAGAGAAAAATAAAAGTGCTCTGGTGCTGTTTTCCCAGCCAAACCATTGTCTCTGGCCGGTAGGGGTGTCTGCCACCCTGTCCCCCTCTCTGCGGACACTCCTCCCGCGTGTGGGCCACGGGCTCCAGTGGGACGACAGGCGGGCTGGGGGGATACCCCGAGGTCACCACAGGAAGCCAGCGCCCAGCTCTCCTGGCAGCTGCGCCCGCATCGGGGTGGGCCTCCCCCCCTTTCCCCAGCCCCCCGTCTTCCCTCTTCCCCCGGTTCAGTGAGAGGGGGCCTGTGAGCAGATTCTAACATAGTTTCTTCGTGAAGCCATTTCTGGTTTTAACTTTATTTATTTATTTATTTTTGCTTCCAACGAGACCCTGCTTTGTGAGGCCAGGCAGCAAACCATCAGGTAAATGCGTTCCTGCCAGGGTTCCGCATCGCCGGGGAGAGACCCGCACCCCACACGCGCGCACGCCAACACGTGCTCTCGCAGACGCGCACGCACCCCGACGGGGCAGGCGCTGGCCCTCGGGCTGGGACCAGGACGCCTGGCTCTGTCCTCCTCTCAGAAGGCAGCGTGCTGACTGGAGAGAGAAGCAGCGGTGCTCCCCCGGGTGGAAATGTGCCGTCCGGACTGAATTCTGCTACGAACTAAATATCATTTCTCTTCATGGAGAAAATACCACCACTCTTAAAGCCAGGATTTTTTCTTGCCATGATTTTAGGAGGTTTGGTCCACAGCAGGTGGGTGGCGAAGGCCCTGAGGCTCCCTGGTGTCTTAGAACAGCCTCCTTGTGGGCCCTCTGAAGGGGAACTGGCGATGCAGTGGGATATATGGAATACACCGTTAGGCTGAGTTGGGCAAATCGCTGAACCCCGAGAGCAGTCGGAGGTGGGGCCATCCGTGGACATTCCCTTTCTCCCCTAAATCAGGGACGCCCAGATGGGGACTAGAGGGGGGAACAAGGGTTCGGAGGTCGCATCAGCCGAGCCCACAGCCTCCTGGGGGTTGGGGCTGCCTTGCTGCAGGCGCCTCCCCTTTTGTGGGGCATCCAGGCACCCAGGTTCCAGAATAAGTAGTGTGACTTGGATGCGGCTCCTGGAAAGGTAGCGTGACACTTAGTCCACATGAATCAGACATTTACAACAATTCACCACCTGGGAGGACTCGTGAGTGAGAAAATGCTTCACCGAGCTCACGTCTGAGTCGCTCTGGGCCAGAGGCCGCCTGTTTCAGGGGAGCCCATGTCTGTAGGAGACGCGGAGGTGGGCACAGCGCTTCCTAGTCACGGGGCGGCCCGGAGGCTCCCGCCCCGCCATCCTTGGTGCCCCTGGGTTTGTGGGCCGGCGCGAGGGAGAAGGGGGCCCGGCCTCGGTCGCCACCCGCTGCCCTGGCTCCTGAGGGCGTGGCCTGCGGGGCCCCAAAGCCCAGAGCAGGGGGCAGGGGAGGCCCTGTCCCTAGACGGGTCAATGGGTTCCAAGCCCCCCTCCCCCAAGATGTCCCACCGTGGTGACACCATGCTGAGGCTTGAAAGGGAAAAACAGAACTTGGGACTCAAGGGTAGACGGTTTTTAAAGAAACAATCCAGCACCAAGGTCTCCTTCAGAAGGCGGCCCTGGAGACCCCGATGCCGAGGCCCCTTACTGCCTGCACGTCAGGTGGATGGCATCCCACCCACCCTCCGAGTCTGGCCTTGACCTCCCTGCCTGCCCCCGTCCACTGTTCTCCCAGAGCCTTGAGGGAATAAGGTCTGGCTCTGGAGGCTGGGATGTCCAAGGCACAAGCAGGTCTGGACTAGTCTGTGATAGAGCAGCAAGAACCACCGTGGAAAACACACGTCCACTAAGAATCAGGGTGACGGGCCCCCCATTGGCTGGTGAAGCTCCAGAGTGTCTATCGCTGTCACAATTTCCCTGTTTTATTTTGACGCCCCTGAGCTACCAAGACGAGGTCCCCCGTGTGGGAGGTACGGACGCAGCCCCTCCACCCGCCTCGCCTCTCGTCCCAGCTCGGACCCCCTTCATCCTCCGACCCACCGAATCATGCTCGTTCTCAGAGGTCGGGGCCCCCACCGCCATCGCCCCTGCACCCGTCCCTTCCCCACCCCCTGCGTCCCGTACACCTCCCTCCGGGCCCTGCGGCTTCACAGCCTCATGTTGTAAATACTGTTGTACAGTTTGTAATCATCAAATCACCCCAAGTCAGCGGCCTCGCCTGGGTCCCTTCTCACCCCGAGAAAGACCAGGGAATCGAGAAGAGCTTCAGGGCCACCTCTGTGTGAGACGCTATGTATATTCCTGTAAGATTGCATTTTTATCTAAGGAATGATGTTATTTAAAAAACAAACCAAAAAAAAACAAAAAACAAGAATTGCAAATAAATTTCTTAACAATGTCTACGTTGGTTCGGTCGGGTCACCCCTCTCGCCTTCTCGTCCCGTTTCCTAGACTCAGAAACGCCTTTAACTCTCAGACGACGCTCTCATCCTCCAAAGGGGAGGACGGCCAGGGGAACGCGGGGAACCTGACCCCGGGGAATCAGACCCCGGGGATGGTCTCTGACCTCATTTCAGCAACTCGTCTCATCACTCAGGTCTTCCTTCCAGTGAAAAGGTTGACAGAAAAATGGTCAAAGGTTGACCTTCCAGTGAAAAGGTTAACAGAAGAATGGTCAAAGGTTGACAAGGGACAATAGGAGAAATTAAATGGTTGATCCGCAGAAGACAAGAGCTGCCCCCACCCCAAAATCGGGAAAGGCACAAAATTGGTTTTGAATGAAGGAGAGGGAGGGGGGAAGGAAGGGGAGAGAAGTCGGGGGATGAGAGCATGTATGTGAAAGTACTTTGGGGACTTTCCTGGCGGTCCAGTGGTTAGAACCGCACGCTTTCACTGCCGAGGGGCACAGGTTCAGTCCGAGGTCAGGGAACTAAGACCCCGCAAGCCTCATGGCACGGCCAAAATATTTTAAAAATAATAACAATACTTTGAAGGCTATAAATAGGCAAGTTGTTTTCTTTTTTTTTTTTTTGATTATTAAACAGACTCAGACAAACCCTTCAGAATAATTCCCTGTGTAAAAATAACTTGTCCCAGAAATAACGTCTTAGTTGGATACAGTTACGAGATCGTCCCCGTGGATGACTGAGTCCATTCCGGGAATTACGAGTCATCGCCGCCCTCCCTCCTCCTCTGCTGGAGCCCCCTCGGCCCCAACCCTGCCCCCCGACCTGGACCCTGGGCTCTGGAGTCCAGGCTCGAAGGAGAGGAACACGCGTGGAGGCTACTTGTCCAGCTTCCAGAGCAGGAGCTGGGACCTCGGGTCACGGTCAGCTGTGAGGTATCACTAGGTAGCAGCAATGACTGAAGTGCCGAAGTTTGAGAAGGATGCTTTCGATCATCCGGAACAGACTGGAGACTTGCCCTGTGATGAATCTGCTCTGCTGGCATTTTCAATGCTTCCTCGAGTGGGACGGAAGGAGCCAGGCTTCGCCCTGGGAGTGGTCACCACGCGAGCAGTCCTCACGCATGGACGGCCTCCCTGCTCCTCTGCTCTCTGGGTCAGCGTGTAGGCCTGGCCGGCCCCTCGCCATCCTCAGGTCTGCTTCTGCCCGCTTCCTCCTTTCTCCCCACAAGGGGATGCGATTGTTGGTCTGACTGCCCAGAGAAGTCGATATGCATTGGGCCCGTTACAAGGGGGCGGGATGGCTGTGTGGTGGAAAGTCAGTGGACACACCTGCCACTCTCTCCTGCGCTTGCTTTTTCCCGCCTTCTTTCTGTGTATCCCCGTCTTGCTCCCTGTTTGCACGCGGTTTGCCAGGTAGGCGGGCTCGGCAGGGTCTCAAGCCCCCGCTCTCAGAGGCCCATCTGGACCCATCAGCCCAAAGGTCAGGTCGCAGGAAGTGGGTCTGGAAGACCCTCGGCTGCCCGTAAGCCGAGTGAGGGGCTCAGCCCAGCCTTGGCAGAGCCCCACCGTGAACATTACCAGACACCTTTCCAGCTAATAACAAAAGGCACCTATGCTTTTCATGGGCTGCAGCTCCTCGTACATAATTTCCTTTCTAATGCAGTCATCAGGTTAAAAATTCCCCTGGAGCCGTGGCTCCATTTGGAAGCACTGAATGCAGCCAGCGCCGGCCAGGGTGCTGCTGGGACGGCCCCCGCTTCTGGGACGGCGTGCAGGCCCCTTCCCTGAGCAGAGGTGCCCGCTGTCCTTCGGAAGTCCCACGGGCTAGGAGCTCACACAGACGCTGAGTGGCCCGGGGGGGACCGAGCCAGCTGTCAGCCCCAGGGCCACACTTTTCCCCCTGCTTTATGACCCTGGGCTGGACCCTGTGGCGTTTCTCCTTTGCTGGATGCCTTGAGGTTGGGTTTGTCAGAAGACAGGACAGATGTCCTGGAAGGGCCCAGGAGGCCATGGGGAAAGACGGGGATTCCTCCCAATGGGCTGCTTCTTAGTGCAGCAGCCACTGCTGGGGGTACGGGGCCAGCAGCGGCCACCTTGGGGGCCCCGTGAGCCGGCTCCCTGCCCGCTCTGGCCGGTCTCTCCGTCCCCCGCAGATGGCTCGGCCCTGTGCAGCCCCACCGTCCTCCACGTCCAGACTGCCTCGGCCCTCGCGGCAGAAGCTGCCCTCCGGTGCTTCCATAAACCTAGAGTCCTCTCTCAACCCCTGTAGGTGTTAACCACCTCTGACTCGTTAACCAGTCTTTGTGTTAGCCTCTCCCTGTTCAAATGACTGGAGTGGGTTCTGCCCCTGACTGAACATACCAGTAACCCCCGCGGGGCCCTTGCTCGTCCCGCCGCCTGGAATAGTCGTCACCTGGGTGAGTAAATACTCAGATGTGGCTATGCACTGACCACTCGGCGTCCAGTCCTTCCTGTGGTTAAGCTGAAGCCCTGAGCAGCCTCCGTCTTTTCTTTGAAACAAGAGGCACAGACCTGACCACTGGGCACCATCGCCTGCAACCAGATGAGCCCAGGACAGTGGGGGTGAGAGGCCTGCTTGTGATACAAGCCAGACCTTGACTCCAATTCTGTGAACCTGACTGAGAGCCGTGTCACCACTGCCTACAAGGCCCAGAAACAGGCCCAGATTCTCTGAGACCACGTGCTTCTACCCCCATGGTCCAAAAAAGTACTTCTTGAGTCCCTAGTATGTACCTGACACTGTTCTGGGCGCTGGGCAGAGAGCAATGCTTGGCTCTGATTCTGCCCTATGATGCCCCACCCGTCCCAGGAGTAACCCTTATTCTAACAACACCAAGAATGCACCGGGCGAAGCCTCACCCACAGGCTAGGGTCTCCCCACAGCCCAGCTGAGGTTCTAAGGGGGGCTGCACAGGCCCTGCACACAGTCTGCACAAAGACGCCCAGCCTGGGGTGGGAGTCAAGGTGCAGCTGGAGGCTTTGTGCCTGGGAGCGGGGGTGGGGTGGGGTGTGAGCCCAGCAAGGTCACGTATCTGTGAGAGTATGTGCAACGGAAGGTGCTGGGCCCAGCGCAGAGCCAGTGGGTCATCCAGGACGCTGAGCTGGCCTATGCAGGGGCTCCCTAATCCAGGGAGAAGGGGCAGAAGCAGCAGTGGCCTCGGTCCCTGGCACAAGCCGCTTAGGCTGGGGCTGGGCCAGCTGCTGGAGAGAGCAAAGGAGAATTGTCTCCTGGAATGGAAGAGAAGCACGCCTCCACAGACACACTGAAGCTGAGACCACCCAGCTTCTGCTGGCTCCTGTACCAGGTGGGGCCCTGCTGTCAGTGTGCTCGTTTTCTATGCTGGGCAACAGATTTCTACAAACTTAACAGCTTACAACACACTTGTATTATCCCACAGTTTCTGTGGGTCAGGAGCCCAGGCTGAGTCCTCTGGCATCTCCTGAAACTACCACACTGGGCTGTGCTCCCATCTGGGGGCTTGACGGGAAGAAGCCCCTTCCAAGTTCATTTAAGCTGTGAGCAGAATTCGATTCCTTTGTGGTTGTAGGACTAATGCCGAAAGCTCAGCTTCTCTGCATGAGTGCCACATCGAATCTCAGAGACAGAGTTTTGGGCGAAGCAGAAAAGAACAGCTTTATTGCTTTGCTGGGCAAAGGGGGACATGGTGGGCTCCTGCCTCGAAAACTGTGTCCCGGCCCCAGAGGACTTGATGAGGGGTTTTACAACAATGGCTCCCGCCTGGGGCGCTGGCAGATGGGGGGGTGCGCAGGGTCTCAGGTGGTCTTCCAACCCTGACGAGCTGCTCTGGTCCCGTTAGTCTTGCCCCAGGCTGCCCCTTCCTTGATGAGCAACTGTTCAAATCCGCCCTTTGGAACCCGGGGAAGGTCATGGAGGCTAGAACCTTGCCTACAAGAGATGGGGGACCATAGGGCCTCTCTCGGTTTCAGGACTGAGGTCCCCGTTTTGCTGCTGGCCATCAGCTGGGAGCCCCTCTCACCTCGAAGAGGACGCCTGCACTTCCTTGCCGTGCTCCTCCCCCCAAGGTCCCTCCCTTCAAAGCCAGTAAGGGGGAGTCTTCTATCTCATAGACGTGACATCTGGTGGGTTAAAAGCAACTCACGGTTCCTGACTGAGCTCAAAAGGGAGGGATTAGGGCTTCCCTGGTGGCGCAGTGGTTGAGAGTCCGCCTGCCGATGCGGGGGACACGGGTTCGTGCCCCGGTCCGGGAAGATCCCACATGCCGCGGAGCGGCTGGGCCCGTGAGCCATGGCCGCTGAGGCTGCACGTCTGGAGCCTGTGCTCCACAACGTGAGAGCCACAACAGTGAGAGGCCCGCGTAACGCAAAAAAAAAAAAAGAATCTGATGAAGATTATGAACTCTTTATCCAGGGAAAAGCACATTCACCAATAAACATTTGGCAAATCATTTCCAAGAGTTTACCAACTTCCTACAGACTATCCACGGGCTTCAGTTTAACAATCCCTGGGGCTAAATGCCTTTTTTTTTTTTCCAGTGGCTCTCTCTGGTTCTAAGTCTTCTTAGAAATGGAAACAGGAAAGTAGCAATTTCCATCCTTGCTAAAACATACCCCCAAGAATGGTGCTGCCATCCCTCACCACATGTTCTGATGGCCAGGATTCTGGAAAATCCCTGTGCTATGAAGATAAGCGATTTAGGCCAGAAAGCCCCGTATAGCTGTTTATTTGCCTCCCGGAAATGAAAGCTAATCACTTGTAGAATCTGATGGACCCCTCCCCTCAGGTAATCTCTCCCCATCTTTCAATCTGTTCCATAAAATGTTTAGCAATTTGGAAATTCAGATTTGCTAAATCTAGTTGGGGCTGTTGTGTTGAATTTAAATAGACACGTAAATAAAATCATTTTGAAATCTTTTCCTATCAGAACAACAATTAAATTGAGTAAAGTAGGAATTCTATTCAAACATCGTTGCGAAATCTTTCAAGAGTATAACTTTTTCTAGCTCTATCACTGAAACTGATCCACAGAAACATCGCCAGTTCAGACTCATGGGACAATTTGGTAATGCTGACCTTAAAAATAAAACTGCTATTTTTCCTGCTAAAAGGGGTTTATTCAGGAATAGCAAAGGAATTGTACTTCGGAAGAAGCAAGCTATAGCAAAAGCCATAGGTAAATCCAATGAAGGAGAGGAATGAAACATTCATAAAGAAAAAGGAGGAAGTTGGAACGGGTCGTTTTGAACAAAAGCCTTTTGAAGAAAAGTGAGAGTCCAAGGCGATGACGCGTCGGTGCTCACTGGCTGGGTTGCCACGTGATTTCTTATACGGGATACAATGCATGTCTTTTCCTGTTGGGGGCTGTGACTGATGATTCTTTCCCATAATTGGCCTCAAGTGGTACCTGCGTGAGAGCTCTCCCTTCTGTCCTCCCAACTCTATTTTAGTGAGGTTACCCTTTACTTATTTTCACAGCATGCAGCCCTAGGACCCTGAACGGGGTCCCTAATACACCACTAGAAGAACCAAAGCTTGGTGAAAAGTAGCTAATTCCATACCTTGTTGCCTGGAAGCAAGATGCTTTCAGACCACCTGGTGGCACTGAGAACACAAGAACAAGCTCAAAGGATCGTCAGCTGGCCGAGGTGTTACGATTTGAACACTAAAGAGGAAATAATCGTTATATTTCATTGGAACAAACCTGAGAAAACTCATGAGCCTGTAATGGTACTCCAGAAGGGGGAAACATCAAATGTACTAGAAGGAAATTTCAAGTCATGAAACATGATTATGTAGGATATATTCATGACGACCACGTTATTGGTATTAATTGTATTGAAATATAGTCGGCAATATTGTAACAGCTTTGTGGTGATGGATGGTAACTGCGCTTACTGTTGTGACCATAATGTATAAAAATGGAGACTCACTGCGCTGTACCCCTGAAACTAATACAATATTGTAAATCAACTATATCTCAATTAACAAAGTGAACTTTAGCTCACGTCGGTGATGCTTTCCACTGGCCGAAAGACAGTAACTGTAGCACAAAGCAGCACCGTGCCCTGAGAACTGTGTAGAGTCTGCCGCAACGAGGACAGGCCACACCTTAGAGTCACCCTCACGAGCAGACCCCCGCCCAGACCAAGTGAATCAGTGTGGAGTGGGTGGGGCAGCACCCTGTGAGGGCGCAGCTGCATAGGCCCCTCGGAGCCTGGGAGCGGGGCCGGCAAACGAGGGCTTTGTTCCAAATCTGGCCACCAGAGGAGCTGAGATGGTTTTTACACTTCTCAGTGGTCGGGGGAAAATATCAAAAAAAAGAGGAATAATACCTTGGGACACACGAAAAGTACATGAAATTCAAACATCAGTCTCCATAAGTAACATTTTCTTGGAACATAGCCACAATCCTGCGTTTACCTACTGTCTCTGGCGGCTTTGGGGCTGTAGGGCAAAGTCAAACATATGGCTGCAAAGCCTAAAACATCTACTCTCCGACCCTTTGCAGAAAGAGCTTGCTGACCCCAGCTTGAAGGGAGTGGGTCTCCAGAGCCCAGCCCCCCTGTGTTGTCTTCCAAGAACTTACCCATCTGGGAAGGTGCCAGAGGTCGAGGGTCAGATGCGGGGAGATCCTCCTCCTTTCCCACCTCTTCTTCCCACCTGCCCTTCTCTCACTTTCAAAAGAGAGGGAGGCCTCTCACCAGCCCCGGGGCATAAAAACCTCCTAAGCAAAGGAACAGTTCCAAATATCCGAGTCTAGTAAGATTCCGATGACACGTTTTCGAGTCAGGAGGGTTCCAAATATTGCTTTACCAAAACTGAACACGACTCCATCAAGTTTCCAGCTGCCAAATCATTAAAGATATTTGGTGACAGATGGCTATGTGATTTTAGGCACATAAGTCAGAAGGCGCTCAAAGAATTGAGTAACATGGTTATGACAGAGCTAGTGACATAATTATGTAAACAAGGTTTTTTGAGTTTTACAGCTGAAATATTTAAAATGCTGAATGTCCCATTCTGTGACTACGCAGTTTTTGTCCACAGATACATGAACTCAGTTGGAGGAAAAGCCATGCATCTCATTAAGAAGTGAAGTTCAAGGACTTCCCTGGTGGCACAGTGGTTAAGAATCTGCCTGCCGATGCAGGGGACACAGGTTCGTGCCCCGGTCCGGGAAGGTCCCACGTGCCGCAGAGCGGCTGGGCCCGTGAGCCATGGCTGGAGCCTGTGCTCCACAACGGGAGAGGCCACAACAGTGAGAGGCCCGCGGACCACAAAAAAAAAAAAAAAAAAAAAAGAAGTGAAGTTCAAGGACTTCCCTGGTGGCGCAGTGGTTAAGAATCCCCCTGCCAATGCAGGGGACACAGGTTCGATCCCTGGTCCGGGAAGATCCCACATGCCGCGGAGCAACTAAGCCCATGCGCCACAACTACTGAGCCTGCGAGCCACAACTACTGAAGCCCACGTGCCACAACTACTGAAGCCCGCACACCTACAGCCCGTATATGCTATTGCTGGAAACAGGTCACAAGGCCGAGCGCAGACTCAAGGCAGGGAGATACAGAAGAAAGCAAATACCGGGAGGTGGGATGGGGTGGGGGCCATCTCGGAAGCTGCCGACTCCAAATGTCCAATTTTAGTAATTACAGCCTCCACATCTGTCTACACTTAGGGTGAACATTTTCGGGGTTCATCTTAAAAATGTATGGAAGGATGCAGAGTTTTCCAAAATTCTTTTCCAATAAACAAGTAAAAGTGTTTGGGGATGGCGGCGCTCCAGGCCTAATGCAGCTGAGTCCTGTCGGGCAGAGGGGGGTCAGACGGTCGCCAGGGGTCTGCCAACAGCGGGCAAAGGGCAAAGGGCCTTTGGACAGCGAGAAGGTCCACCTCCCCAGACCTGGGAAGCCTGTCTGCATTACAAGGGCTGAGCGCGTCTGGGTCCGCGGGTGTCGGGGGCCAAAAGAGGCGGTCAGTTGTCAGGGAAGGAAATGCAGACGACGCTGGGCTTAGGATGAAGGAAGGAAAAGAATGAAAAGTGCACTTCCGGGAGGCACACTCGTCAGCGGCGTATAGGATGAAACGGGAGGGCAAGGTCTGGGACAGGGGGTGACGGGGACCCAAGAAGGGGGCCGCCCAGGGGACTGGGGGTCTTGGAAGGCCGGGGAGGAGGGACTTAGTCCGCAGGCTCCTCTGGACTGGAGACTAATAAGAGGTGATCAGCCAGGCGGACCCTCAGCAGACGTGGGGCGGGTCTCTGGCGAACGCGCAGGCTCAGCGCTGGGGACACAGACGGCCGAGGGCAAGGGAGGCCCAGAGCCCGCGCAGGTGCGTGGGGACCAGTGCTCCCACCTCCTCGGGGGGCCAGCGTTGTCGGAGCGCGTAGTTGTCCCGACCTCGAGAAGGAGGACGGAAAGCCAAGAAAGCAAAATCTGGGTAAGAGGGTGAGGATACAGAGAGACAGGGACTGAGAAAAAGGAGAAGAAAAAGAAAAGAGTAAGACCGAGGTCGAGAGCTCGGGGAAGGTATTAAAATAGAGTTTTACAGCCTGACGGTAAGAGCAGGGATGAAATACGGTAGCGAACTGAGCTGGAGCGCAGGAAACGCTGGCCCGGGATTCGCGGCGCCGGCGGGGCTGAAGGAGCGCGGGGAGGAGCGCGGGGAGGAGCGCGCACCTGGGACGCACGTCGGGGCGGGACGCGCGGAAGGACTGTCCTGGCCCGAGCCCTCCCCTCTGCGCTGCCCGCCCGGGGCAGGGCTGGAAGCCGGAAGCGGCCGTGTGGGAACTAACTCGGGACTCAGCCGAGGTGAAGCCAGGGGCGCGCCCTCGCTGTGCCCCCAGCCCGGGCACGAGCCCTCCGCGAAGGCCGGAGCCATGGGGGCTCCGCGCCGCCGGCCGCTCGCGACCCACGGGCCCCCGCCGGTGCCGTCGCTCCTGCTTCTCCTCCTGCTCCTGTGCGGCCCGGGCCTGGGTCGCGCCTCCCTGAGGCTCTTGGACCACCCGGCGCCCGTGTGCACCCAGCAGGTGAGACCCCGACGCATCCCGGGGGGCGGGGGCCGGGGGCGCGGGGCTGCCGAGTGACAGGAGGTCCGCGCAGGGTCTCGGGGGTTCCGAGGCTCGGGCACAGAGCGG
>NW_020176571.1:777935-792223 GCF_003031525.2 Neophocaena asiaeorientalis asiaeorientalis | reverse complement strand
AAAACACGGAGTTGCTGGGAAAGATCGCGCAGCGCCGGTTGCACAACCTGGGCCGGCGTCCCAGCGGCGTCCCACACTTGGGGAGGGCCTCGGAGGAGGCCGGCCGGAGGTGGGGCGCGCTGGTTTGTAAAGGGTGGGGAGAGGCCTACGGAGGGCGAGGCGGGAGCGAGCCCGGTTCCAGCCCGGGTCCTGGAGCCCTCCTCCGCCGGAGCCCGCGCTTCGGGGACCCTGCGGCCGCAGCGCCTGGCGCACGGGCCCCGGGGCTGCGGGGGCAGCTTCCGGGGAGAGTTGTGAGGGCAGAGCGGTGACCCCTCCGGCGCGAGCCCTGGGGGCCGCGCGGACCCTCAGGACGCCGCCCCTGCGGCCGCCACCGCCCGGGTCTGGGGTCCCGCTGGTCTGTATCCGCCGGGCAGCTGCGCCGCTGTGCCCACAGGAAGCGACACACCCACCGCCGGGTAGTGGCCTTGGGGTGGAGGCCCGGCTTCAGGGAAAAGACTCCCCTCCGCTCCTCTTGTTTTCCTCGGTCCACTCCCCTCCACCACTGGCGCCAAGAAATAACCCTCAGTATCTGAGTCAGAGGATGTGAAACAACCGAAGCGGTATTCCTCCTGACCTAATTTTGTCGAGGATTCACCACAAGAGGGTGGAGGAGGGTCAGCGACTGTTTAGCAGAAACTTTTCTTTTAACGTGAATGATTTGGGGACCGTCCTTGTGACTCCCACTCCTGGGCAAAGCGTGAGACCCACTCAGCAGGTCCTTCCCTTGGACTCGGTTCATTTCTCAATGGCCACTTGCCAGGCGCCTGCAACATACAAGGTCCTGAAACGACAGAGCCACACTCCCTGATGATGACCAGAGGGGTGGTGAGTCACCCAGGAGACAGGAGCCAGTGCTCTCGGTGCGACCAGTGAGTGTACAGAATTCCAGGGAAAAGAGAAACTCCTGCAGCCTAGGGTGTTCTTTGCGGCAGAGAAGACACGTGGCCGGCCCTCCAAGACAGAGGTCTGGAGCGTTCCAGGAAGTGGAAAGGCCTGAGCCAAGGCCCATGGGTGGGCAGGATGAGGACTGAGGGGTCTGAGTGGCAGGAAAGCGAGAGAAGCATCGGGAAATGAGGGAGGGGCTCCCCTGAGCTGTGCTGAAACGGCTTGACCTCAGTTGCTCAGCGGGAGCAGGGGGGCTTGGCCTGATGGGGGTGTGGGGTTGGCAGAGAGGGATCCCCTGGCAGATTCGTCTGCACCCCCGGGCTCTGCCTTCCCGCCCCCGCCGTACACCTGGCCACAGACGCACGCCCCCCACGGCCCGAGCCCTGAAAAGAGAGGAGCAACGCCCTCCAGATTTCTCTCCCTCCGCTGGCGCCTCAGTGGTTAGAGCACCACGTAGTGTCAGGGGAAGCCCGCACTTGACCCCGGAGGACCTGGGTTTGCATCCTGACTCCACCACCTACAGCCCAGTGCTGCAAGCGCGGGACTTGGGGGCTGACGGATGGTTGTGGATCGAAAGGACGAAGGGGAGGGTGAGCAGATGAATGACGAAGCCAGCTCCGCCCACGAAGCAGTGACAGGCGGAGACCAAGCAAGCTGGGTTCTGGTTGCTTGGATTTAGTGCCTCAAAACCCGGGGGACTCTGAGTCCCCCCCACCCATCCGATCCTTACTGGAGAAACTGTGTTTCCCTGGGGGACCCTTCCCAGCTGGGCCTTCTCAGCTTCCCATGACCATGACCGCCAGCGCAGAGGAAAGCCCGCAACTTGGAGGTGGTCGGCGGGAGTGTTAACGCAGAAGTTTCTAGACAGGATGTGTGTTCCACAAATTCTTCTTTTCCCCAAGCACCTGCAGCTCTGACTGGGGGTGGAACAGCCGTGGGTTTAACCCCATCTTCTGGTCGCCACAGCTTTCGACCATGCCCCTCCCCGAGTGTCAAGCTGTGTCGTGTGGGCACCGGGCGGTCGGGGCTGCGGTCAGGGCATCACCGCAGAGTTCATGGGCTCCTCCGCTGGCTGCCAGCCTCTGTGTGAGATGTGCACGTAGCATCAGCAGCAGGGGACGCGGCTGAGTCAGGCCTCGGCCTCGGGTGGAGCTTGTCTCTGAGCCGCCCTGCAGCCCCGGCCAGTCCCTCCACCGCCGTGACCCAGTGTTCCCGGCCATTCAGGGATGACTCCTGCCTCACGGGTTGTGGGGAGAGCACATAGCACGCTGGGCGGACCAGGGGCTTGTGCGCTGGGTGTGCTGGGGCAGGAACAGTGGCCTGCAGCTTCGTGCGGCCTCTGTGCCGGGGGTGACAGGCATACCTTCATTCAGAGCTCTCAGTGGGCTGCCGGGCCAGCACCACGCACCTGTCTCGGAGACGCTGGGCAGCCGGCCAAGGTGGACCACAGCAGAGCTGTGTGTGACCGCCCAGCCCACTTCTCTCTACCGGGCTCTCGTCGATGTCCGTGGAACTGTCTGAGTCCTTCCTTGTAATCTTCACCGCCGCGGATGGAGAGGGTGGGCCCACCTGTTGCGAGCACCCCTTTTTATGTAGAGGCCATGTGGCCGTGATTAAGAGTGGGATTCTGGAGCAAAACTGCGTGGGTGTGAGTGTCAGCTCTGTGGAGCCTTGGGCCACTTAGCTGGCCTCCCAGTGCCTCAGTTTTCTCATGAATAAGAAGGGAATGATGGTACCGACCTCACAGGACTGTCGTTAAGATTAAATGAGACGTGCGTACAAAGTGTTAGCGTGATGCCTGGCACAGAAGGAGAGCTCGGTGAACACAGGAAATCCTTCTCAGATATCTGGTACCCTTTGGCTGTCTGAGAATATTTCAAGACTGAGGTCCTAAAGGCTGACTGCATGCCCTGTGTAGATGGGCGTTTTGATCGCTGAACTTACTGGAAGGGTCAGGCTGGTGGTGAACGTGGCCTGTCTGTTGGGCGACTCTCAGGTGTCAAAATCCAGAGGTCTTTTCTCTGGGCCTGGCTGCCAGCATTCTTTTTTTTTTTTTGGCTGCACTGGGTCTTCGTTGTAGCACCTCTAGTTGCGGTGCACAGGGTTCTCTAGTTGCGGCACGCGGGCTTAGTTGCAGTATGTGGGATCTTAGTTCCCCGAGCAGGGATCGAACCCAGGCCCCCGTGCACTGGGAGTGTGGAGTCTTAACCACTGGACCACCAGGGAAGTCCCCATGCCAGCATTCTGATATCAGGGCAGGGAAAGAGGCTAAAGTGCCTCCCAGCTCCTAAAGGCACTCAGAAAATGCCAGTTCCATTTGCCACGTGCTATGCCCACTTCTCACCCTGCGTCTCCTCAGTTGACAGGAGGGAAGTGTGGTCCACCCCCCGAGAGTGTCCCTCAAAGAGAAAGGGAGGGTGCCTGTGTTTCATTCTTGAGAATGAGCCCGGGGACGCCAGAGCCCGGCTTGTGGATTCAAGTTCTTTCTTGTCTGTGATTACCTGCTTCTCTTTTCCGCAGGGGTTGAACTGCACAGTCAAGAACAGTAAGTCACCGGTTTTTGTTTTTCTCATGTTGCCGCGATGAAGCGCTGACCCCGCGCTGAGCTGACGAGGGTCCCAGCCCCCAGCCCAGCAGGAGGACCCCTGAGATTTGGGGCCGCACCTGCACCTCCGTCAAGGACGTTCATCGTGCGGCAGTCAGGATGGGAGGCGCAGGCCTGTCATTAGGATTTTCTCTGGGGTGCTACCCTGGTGAATGTGTAATACGACTCTTTCGCCAGAGCTGTCACCCCGAAGTGGGCGACATCTGGGGTGGGACCTTGTTTCGTGTTTTAATTCAAGGAGGAGGCGCACAGTTCAAGTGTCCGTGCTCGTTAGGGACCCCGCACATGACAATAGAGCAGCTCTTATGGTTGCCCCGCTCTCCTGCCCCACTTGCAGCCACTGCCTCCTCTCAAAGCCAAGGGCATGCTTTGTCGTCTCTCCTAAGGTGCCCTTTAGACATCAGAGCTTTGCCGTGACCCCAGACAGGCGTCAGGAGAGCGAGCAGGGCTGGGCAGCTGCGAGCACAGCCGCGGTCTCAGGGTCACGGCCTGACCGTGAAGGCCTAGCTCCCTGGGCCCCCGTGAGGTGTCTTCTTTGGTCTGCATCTTTGGTTTCTTGCAGAGCCTGCAAGCCTCTGCTTTCTGCCTTTCCTGGCCCCCAGGTACCTGCCTAGACGACACCTGGATCCACCCTCGAAGCCTGACCCCCTCGCCCCCCAAAGACGTGCAGACCCAGCTGCGCTTTGTCCACACGCAGCAAGGACACCTGCTCCCCGTGGCTCACGTCGAGTGGACGCTTCAGACAGACGGTGAGTGGGCGTCTGGGCGTGCTGCCCACCTCCGGGTGAGCCCACAGATTGGACCCCCCGGCCCTCCCCCCAGACTCAGAACTGGGCTCCCAGCCCTGTGCTCAGACACGAGGGGCCAGTTCAGTGAGAGGACCCATCGTTTCAGGCAGTGAGTCCTTTTTCAGTGTTTGGATGTTAACCCAGGATCCTTCAAGGACGGCCTTTCTTCAGCCTAAAATCTTCGTCACCCCGGAAAAGGCGTCAGGTCGTGAATTGTCTGACTGCGGGGCTGGCCTTCCTGACAGCAGTGCCCCAGCCTCTCAGGGGTGGGTGACCAGGGCGCCCAGCCCTGTGGATGGCCTGGGGGAGCCCTCTTCCTGAGGCTCCAGCCCCGCTGGCTGCTGCGTCCTCTTCAAGTTCGGGGACGCCCTTTGACACCCACAGCGTGTCGCCAACGCCCTAGCCACGAATTTGCAGAGCCCTGGGTAAAGTGTCGCTGTCCGTGTCCAGCAGGGGTAGCTGTCCACGAGGCAGTGGCTAATCCAGCCCAAAGGGAGCCTGGAAGGAGCAGGAAGCGGAGGGTGGGTAAGACGGGCAAGCGTCCCAGATGGGACGTGCCCGCCCCCACCCCGGCGGTTAGTCACCTTGATCTGCAGCTGCGGCCCCTCCCCTCCCTCTGCCCTCCAGCCAGCATCCTCTACCTGGAGGGAGCGGAACTGTCCGTCTTGCAGCTGAACACCAACGAACGTCTGTGTGTCAAGTTTGAGTTTCTGTCCACACTGAGGCATCATCGCATGGGTGGTGGTGACCCTCGGGGGGCAGCACGCACGCACGCACACGCTGCTCTTCCTTCCGACCTATGTCGCCGCTCACTGTTGCGGCTCCGCGACCCACGCCTGCCGGCCTGCCCTGCACCTGGGTCAGCCCGGGGCCTCCGGGAGGAGAGGCTCTGCCCAGACCGGAGCTGCCATGGTTCCTGCTGCAGCTGCTGCCCCTGTTGCTGCCCAGAGCCAGAAGTGGATTCTCTTTGAGTTTGGTTAAAGCACTGATACTCAGCGCGTGGTCCCAAGACCAGCAGCATCACCTGGGAGCTGTTAGAAATGCAGGTGCTAGGGCCCCACCCAGGCTTCCTGAATCAGAGGCTGTGGGTGTTTAAACAGCAGCAGTTGGTGGTGACAAGCCATCCAGGCGGTCCTGACCCAGGCTTGTCTGAACACTGCTGCTTTACGTCTGAAAAGTGGCCGCTGGCAGGGCTCCCACAAACACAAGCAGCAAAGACAGATCCCCTGTCCCGTGTTTAGTGGGGCCCCCCAAACTACTGCTGGAGGGTGGTGAGGACCAGGGACCCCCACGGAGTCCACCAGGGAAGTTGGAGTCAGCGTGTGTCACCTACACCATCCAGAAAATGTTTGCGCAAGGAAGATGCTGTCAGGCCTGGGCGGGGGAGCGGGGGGGGACCTCGTAGCCCTCTCGCTGCACTTCTGTGCTCCAGGACATTCTCAAGAGACCCCTGGCTTTCCCATTTAAGGAGGCAGAGTCACTTAACAAGTAATTTTCAGCTGCCCCTTGCGTGCTCTGGAGTTGGAGAGGGCCGATGAGGGAGGGGGCTCTTTCATCTTTCCCCAAATTCTCTTGCTTTTGGCCCCCACTGTCTCCTGATGAGGCCAGATCTAGGTTTTTTTAAATAGGCGAGAAAGGGACTTCCCTGGTGGCGCAGTGGTTAAGAATCCGCCTGCTAGTGCAGGGGACACGGGTTCGAGCCCCAGTCCGGGAAGATCCCACATGCTGCGGAGCAACTAAGCCCGTGCACCACAACTACTGAGCCTGCGTTCTAGAGCCCGTGACTCACAACTACTGAGCCCACATGCCACAACTACTGAAGCCTGCGTGCCTAGAGCCCGTGCTCCGCAACAAGAGAAGCCACTGCAATGAGAAGCACGCGCACCACAACCGAGAGTAGCCCCCGCTCGCCGCAACTAGAGAAAGCCTGTGCGCAGCAACGAAGACCCAATGCAGCCAAAAATAAAATTAATTAATTAATAAAAAATAATAATAATAAGCAAGAAAGACCAGAAGAAACGAAGAACAGAGAAACAGATGCCTCCGACTTGGGAGCTTGCTGTAGTGGTTGTTTTCTCCCTCTTTTGACTGATCCTTTGGGGGTGGATGGGGTGCACTTTGGGCCCAGGTGGGTGAGAGCCGTGACCTGTTTGCCCTCCCCTTCTCCCACCTCCTAGTGGCGTTTTGCCTTCAGCCACTTCGTGGTGGAACCCGGCCAGGAGTACGAGGTGACCGTCCACCACCTGCCTAAGCCCATCCCTGACGGGGACCCAAACCACCAGTCCAGAAACTTCCTGGTGCCCGGTAAGAGCGCCCCCGCCGCCTTGCCTTCACCCCTCACTTTGCTGTCAGCCTGTGGGACCCACGGGACAAACAGGTGCAGGGCCAGGTTCTTTGCTGAGTGGTCACAGCCTCCACTCCCTGAAGGCGGAGCCCGTTCTTGCGACACAAACAGTGGGTGTTGGCCCACGACCCCAGGAGCTTCACGGGACCCGGAGTCCCTCCGCGTGGCTGAAAATGCACGTTTCCTGCCCAGAACGTGTCAGGAGCACAGGCCAGCCCCAGGAGAGCTGTGGCCCTGCTCCCAGCCCCGCCCCAGCCCTCAGTTCCTCGTTCTTCCCCCACGTCCCACCTGCATTTATCCCACGCCTTCCCCTCTTGCCACTACTCCTTCCTCCTGGGAGGCCTGGCGGGCTCATCTTCCAAAGCATCATTTGATATGTGTGCACCTCTGGGGCGCGTCTCTGTCCTCCCCAGCATCTCTGCCACTGCCTGCTTTTCTCATTGTTAAGAGCCAAGCACACCTAGACGCCCGGCCCCTTGAGAACAGGGCCTGGACCCCACACCCGCCTGTGCAGCCTCCAGACCCCCACAAATGGCCCTGCATGTGGGAGGTGATCGGGAAATGCCTGTTGAAGCCTTCTTCATCTCCAGAGCACCCCCTGCTCGCACACGTGCACACACGATCTGTTCACCCGGCTTTCTTGCCCCTCGTGTCACTCCCTGCTCCCTGACATTCCATCATCTTGACATATTCGTGACGTGATATTACGCTATTTGCTTTTACGGTCTCTCCCGCTGGAATGTCATCCTCGGAGGGCAGGGACTTTGTCTCACTCACCACCGTATCTCCAGGGCCTAACACAGGGCCTGGCACATATTGGGGGCTCAGCCAGTATTTGTCAAATGAGTGACCCCCCCGCCCCCTCCCCTGTCCCTAAAGCGGACTGGCTCAGCCCCTGTCACTCGCGGTGATTCACGCCTCTCACGTGCCTTCTGAAACCAAAGTAAAAACGTTGCAGTAAAAGAAATGGAGGGATCAAGAAGACATCTCCAGAGGAGTGGTCCCCACGGGCTCCCTGCATCCGCAGCACCGTGGAATCACCTGGGAATTTGTCAGAAATGCAGCTTCCCAGGCCCACCCCAGAGGGGGCTGAACCCAAGACTACTGTGAGGACATGGGAGAGTTGGAGAAACGCTGCCGTTCGCTGAGGGGGACACAGTCCATCTCTCCTCAAGGGCAGAGGCGGCTCAGGAGAGGGAGCCCCGGGGGAGAGGAAGCAGGAGTGGACCAGGACCCCTTGGTCCCAGAGCAAGTCCAGGGAGCTTACACCTGGATCTAGAAGGTTCCTGGACGGAGGAGGGCTGAGACGGCCAGGACGGTCCCAGGCCTGTGGGGCCTCTGGCCCATGGCAGTGTCTGTCCTGGGGCTTCTCTGAAGGGCCAGCTTTGGACAGGCTCCCCAGAGGCAGAAGGCTGTTAGCTCTGGTGTCAGAGGCCCTGCAGGAGCCAGCTTTCCAGGGGAGGCGCGTAACGGTTGCACTTTTTCCCGGTCCACAGACTGCGAGGACCCCAGGATGAAGATGACCACGCCCTGCGTGAGCTCAGGTAACTGGCGGGCAGCCCGGTGGGGGGCTTCACTTGGGTGCACACGCACACCTGCACACGTGCTCACCCCTCACTCCCGGCCACGTCTGTGCCTCTGTGGGACAGGCAGCCTGTGGGACCCCAGCATCACTGTGGAGACCCTCGAGGCCCACCAGCTGCGGCTGAGCTTCACGCCGTGGAACGAGTCCACCAAATACCAGATCCTGCTGGACAGCTTTCTACCCGCGGAGAACCGCAGCTGCTTCCGGCACGTCGTGGATCTGGACGTGGTAACTGCTCTCTCTGCCGCTCTTCTAACCCCCCAGCTTGGCTCAGAGCCGCCTCTCCAAGCCTCGAGGCCCAGGCGCTCAGGCTGTGCTGGAGGGCGTGACCTGGGCTGCCGTCCTCCCTTCCCATGTGTGACCGGAGTGTGGCTGGTGTGTAGTTGCTCCGACAGCTGACGGGACGCGGCTATCTCTGCCCTGCACACCCGGCCCTCTGTCCTCCCCTCCCCCACGTTTTCCTGGTCCTCTTTTCGTTCAGCCTTGTTAATTCCATTATTGCAAAAAGGATTTGAAGACTTTAAAATGTGGCAGTGAAGACAAAGGGGAGTAAAGGTGAGGAAATAAGATGAAGCCAGGGTAGGGCCAGTGCAGGACAGGTGTGTCTGCCCCCAAGATCCCCAGCGGCCAAAGCCAAGAGGGGCGGCTGGGAGCTGGATGCGGTCCTGAGTCAACACAGCCACGGCCCTGGGGAGGGGCCGCTCCCCCTGGAGCGGGACCCACCAGCCTCTCTCCCCGGGGCCTCCTGGGGGTGCATCCCAGCAGAGGCCAGGGCCTCACTGCCCCTCTGCCCTGCAGCCTGCAGAGGAGGCCACCCGGCAGTGCTGCGACGTCACGCTCACCCTGCCAGACTTCAGCTGGTGCTGCCGTCACCACGTGCAGGTGGGGACTGGGGTGGAGACGGGGTGGGCATGGGTGCAGGTGGGCAGCCCGGGGCTCGTGCTCCCCAGGGGCCCAGCACCGCTACCGCCTGGGATTTCCTGCCCGGCCCCCGGCCCCACCTGGGCAGGGCCCTTTGCCCCCTCCTGCCCAGCAGCTGCGGGGACGTCCCGGAGGGGCCGGCGGGGTCCGAGGTGGGCCACGTCCCCCCCGCCTTTCCTCCCTGCACTCTGTCCTTGCAGATCCAGCCCTTCTTCAGCAGCTGCCTCAACGACTGCCTCCGACACTCGGTGGCCGTGCCCTGCCCAGAGGTCCCGCACACCCCAGGTGAGACGCACGGCTGCCGGGGCGCCCCCGGGGGGAGGGCGGGTGAAGGTCAGCCGCCCGACCCGAACCCTGACGTCGTCCTGGGGCGGGGGTGGGGGGGGGCAGGAGTTGTCCAGGCCTGCGCTGTGGGGCCTCAGAGAGACTCCAGGTTGGACTCCTGACTGCCTTTCGTTAGCTGTGTGGCAAAGCACTTAACCTTTCAAAACTTGCGTGACTTGAAAAATGGGGATTCTTATCGTCATAGTTACAGTTAAGGACCGTGTAGTGAACAGGGTGCTCTAACGTGTCCGTTTCCAATTCTCACAAACTGTGAGTCATAGTACTACCTGCTACGTACTGTGTATAAGTGCCGTGTACTGTGGAGCTGAGTATGTTTTACTGTGTACTAAGTACTGCGTACTGGGTACTATGTAATATATACCATGAAGTGGAGACTCCCTCCCCCAGGCTCATAGGTGAGGAAACTGAGGCACAGAGATGTCAGGCACCTTGTCCAAGGCCACACACCGAGGAAGTGGCAGAGCCCCGGTTCTGACCTGAGCCTCCAGCGTGCTGCCCACTTCCCGTTCAGAAGCCTCCTGCAGCAGACGCCGATCAAAAAGCAGCGGAGGGGCTTCCCTGGTGGCGCAGTGGTTGAGAGTCCGCCTGCCGACGCAGGGGACACGGGTTCATGCTCCAGTCTGGGAAGATCCCACCTGCCGTGGGGCGGCTGGGCCCGTGAGCCATGGCCGCTGGACCTGCGCGTCGGGAGCCTGTGCTCCGCGACGGGAGAGGCCACAGCAGTGAGGCCCGCGTACCGCAAAAAAGAAAAAAAAAAAAAGCGGCAGGCATTGCACTGGCCTGGACGGAACCCGGCCTCCAGGTGGAGGCAGGCGTCTCCCAGTAGGCCACCAGCTCAGGTGTCCCCTGTAGGTGGTGTCGCTAAGTTTAATATCCTGTACAAAGGGCTGGGCGTCGGGCCAGGCCGTCAGCAGGCCCCGGCACGGCACGCGGGTGCTGGGTGTGGTGACTGCTGCTAGTAACTGAGAGTCTGTCCCTTGGTTCTTATTGCAGACGCCGTTGAAGGTAAGGCCGACTCCTTCCAGGCTTTGCCGCCTCAGGGGACACAGAGGTCCCTGTGTCCTGGAGTGGAGCCAGGCAGAAAGGCTGTACCAGGAGGCGGCCCTGGGTGGTGGGACCATGGCCCATCTTGGTGTCAGGGAAGACCCCCCAGGGTGGGCGGTTGGTTGAGGACCCCAGGGCTGGCACAGCAGAGAGGGCAGCTCAGGGAGGGCAGCGGGCGGGCCCCCGGGGCTGGTGTCACAGGCCTCCCTGCCACGCCATCACGCTGTTCTCCTGCCACAGACCGCATGCCCCTGTGGGTGTCCAGGTGCATCCCCGGCCTCTCCATCCTGCTCGTGGGTTCCGTCGTCCTGCTGACCGTCTGCCTGGCCTGGCGGCTACCGGGTAAGGCCAGGGGCTGTGGGCCCACCTGGGGCTTGCCCTCTGCCCCGCCTCTCTTCCCGTGCCCCTCGTCCCTGCACCAGCTGGGGGACTGTGCTCACAGCCCCACGCATCCCCGCCCTTCAGCCTGCTAATAAGCATCGGTTCCCTCCGGCTGCGGCCCTCTCTGGCCACGTTCTAAGCAGGAGGAAACATGGGTCTTTGGGGTGGGGACTTAGCCTCTCCCTGCCCCTCCACGACCCCGATCTGGGAGGCCGTTTCCCCTGTGACCACAGCTCATGCTGGGGGAGATCACCAGCCGGGCGCGAGACCTGTCGAGAGGGTCCTTCCCTGGGAGGGTCCCGCCGTCCAGGTCTCTGCAGGCGTCGGGAGGCCGTCTGCTTCTCGTGCTACACGTCTGACCTTTTCCCGAAGCGGCCACTCCTCGGGGCGAGGGAGGACCTCAGAGTTCTAGGCAGAGGCCCAAAGGGTGGGGCTTGAAATCAAGGTTCCAAACGTCCTCCTTGGCCACATGGCTCTGGTGAGTCAGCCCTGCTCCACGGGGCCCTTCGCTGCCTCCAGGACGGAGTGGTCACTTAAGCACGCTGGTTTACCTCCTCACCCCAGAACACCAGCAGGAGGGACGTCCCTGGCGGTTCAGTGGCTAGGCCTCTTCATTCTCATTGCCAAGGGCCTGGCTTCACTCTCTGGTTGGGTAACTAAGATCCCACAAGCCACGAGGCGCGGCCAAAGAAAAGAAAAAATGCCAGGAGAAAATTTAAGGGGCCCAGTGGCACTACTTCTGGAGGCATCTCGGAAGACTTTTGCCTCCTGAAAGGACACGTCTGGGGAAGGGGCTTTCCCTGAAGGGGAGCTCTGCTTGGGGATGGCCACTGTTGGGGTGTAACCTCCCAGGCACCATTCTGGGGGTCCCAGCCAGGTCAGTGCTGCAGAATACTTGTGACCCAGCTGGTGGGGTGTGCCGGGCACTTCACACACAGACCCATTTCACAGAGGAAGAAACTGAGTTTCAGAAGCGTTGATACCTCCCGCAGGTCACACAGCAGTCTTGGGAGGGACGGTCTCCCTGCAGAGGCCCAGAGCGTCTAAGAAGTGCTACCTCGACCCCTCCCTCGGTCGGGAGTGGGGCAGAGCTCCCAGCAGGTGCCCCTGTGAGCTGGTCCCTGTTTCTCTTCCAAAAGAGCCGTTCTGAGCCATCTTGTAAGATTTGTGCTTCCTGCAAGGACACTTCTGGAGTGTTACTTCTGGCATTTCATTTCCTTTCAGGGTCCCATCACAGAAAATACGAAAATGGCACCAAATGCACAGGTGGGCACCTCCCGGCTTGGGCAGCCTGGGTTTGGGGTGAGTCTGTTCACAGCGGCCTGGAGGGGCTACCCAGTCAGCTCCTGTCTCTCAGGAGATGGCACCTGCCGGGGACCCACCTCTAGCTCCGAACAGAGGGGACCTCAAACAGCGAGGCTGGGCTTAACAGTTGCCCATCGCTGAACGAGGAGGGGAAGGTAAAGGCACTGTGTTTTGTGAAAAGAGGTCCTCCCGAAAGCAGCTGTGTGTAAACGGGCCTTTGTGTCTTGTAAGAAAAAAAGCAATTTTAATTAACATGGAGGCCAAAGGCCAGATAAAAAAGTGAGAGACTCTTCCCCGAAGGCACAGGCTGTTTCGCAGGCAGCCAGCACATCGAGGCAGCCGCCTTGGGCTTATTCTGAGGTCTCGGCTGCATTTTGGGGGCTCGGGAGTCTTCCGGCCAGCCGGGCGGGGCTGTCCCCGGCCTGTGGTGTGTGGTCAGCGCCGACATGCCTGAACCCTCGGCCTGGCTTCCCTTGTTTCCCTCAGACGTCCTGCCCGCTGCCACCAGCCTGAGCCCCCCACCCCTGAAGCCCAGGAAGGTCTGGATCGTTTACTCGGCTGATCACCCCCTCTACGTGGACGTGGTCCTAAAGTTCGCCCAGTTCCTGCTCACCGTGTGCGGCACCGAAGTGGCCCTCGACCTGCTGGAGGAACAGGCCATCTCGGAGGCGGGGGTCATGACCTGGGTGGGCCGCCGGAAGCAGGAGGTGGTGGAGGGCAACTCCAAGATCATCGTCCTGTGCTCCCGAGGCACCCGGGCCAAGTGGCAGGCCATCCTCGGCTGGGAGGACGCCACCGTCCAGCTTCGCTGTGACCGCGGGAAGCCCGCGGGGGACCTGTTCACGGCGGCCATGAACATGATCCTGCCGGACTTTAAGAGGCCGGCCTGCTTCGGCACCTACATCGTCTGCTACTTCAGTGACATCAGCTGCGAGGCCGACATCCCCGAGCTCTTCAACATCACCTCCTGCTACGCGCTCATGGACAAGTTTGAGGAGGTCTACTTCCGCATCCAGGACCTGGAGATGTTCGGGCCGGGCCGCATGCACCGCGTCGGGGCGCTCACGGCCCAGAACTACCTGCAGAGCCCCAGCGGCCAGCAGCTCCACGAGGCCGTGCAGCGCTTCCGCCGCTGGCAGGCCCAGCGCCCCGACTGGTTCAAGCTCGAGAACCTCTGCCCGGCAGACGGCCAGGACCTCCCGTCCCTGGACGAGGAGGCCTTCGAGGAGCCGCCGCCGGGAGGAGGGATCGTCCGGCAGGAGCCGCTGGTGCTGGAACCCGCCTCCCAGGGCAGCCTGCTGGTGGAGCTGCTCCTCGCGGGGGAAGGAGGGGGCCCGTCGCGGCTGGAGCTCCAGCCTTGGCCCCAGGAGCAGCCGGCGGCCCAGCCGCTCCAGACCACGGTGGTCCCGGTGGACGGGGCCCCTCCGGCGCAGGCGGTGGAGCCCATCCTTCGGGCCGTCAGGAGCGGTGCCGCCAGCCGGCTGGCCCTGGTTGGGGGAGACGAGGCCTGCCCGCTTCTGGGCGGCTGGGGCCCTGGGCGGAACAGCATCCTCTTCCTCCCCATGCACCCCGAGGACCCGCCCGTCTGCAGCAGCCCCACGGGGCGGCCAGACGGCTCCATGCTGCCGTCCCTGCAGCAGAGCCCGCGCTGCCAGGATGTGCGCACGCCCCCTGGGGGGGAGCAGCGGCGGTCCGTGCAGTCCGACCAGGGCTACATCTCCAGGAGCTCCCCGCAGCTCCCGGATGATGACGACGGGGACCGGGGTGGGGGGCCGGGCGGGCAGCCGCTGTGTCCCGAGGGCCTGGAGAGCCTGCGGAGCCTCCAGCTGCTGCTCTTCCTCCAGGAGCTCCGCCAGAACCCTGGCCTGGAGCCCAAGGGGCCGCCGCGTGGGGCCTCCCCTGCCCAGGGTGGTGAGCACGTGTGTCCGTAGGTGTGCACGTGTGGACATGTGTATGCTCGTGTGAGATGTGTACCTTTAAAACGTAAACATCTTGGGGCTTCCCTGGTGGCGCAGTGGTTGAGAGTCCGCCTGCCGATGCAGGGGA
>NW_020176571.1:770236-777925 GCF_003031525.2 Neophocaena asiaeorientalis asiaeorientalis | reverse complement strand
AAAAAAAAAAAAAAGTAAACATCTTGGCTCTGTCCCCTTAACCTTTCTTCCCGTGACCATCCCCACGAGAACTCACAGCCTGTTCCCAGGAGCTAATGGCGGTGTCCTTGGGTGTCCGTCATTCGTTCCTTCAGCCTTTATTTTGTGCCCCGCATTGCCCTGACCATCAGGGAGCTGTCCCTCCAGTGAGAGGGACGGGGTAGCACACGGGGTGGGGCGCGAGATGCAGAGGCTGCCAGAAGCTCGCCCGGGGCCGTGAAGTCCGCAGAAGGGGCGCCTGGCCCAGGGGCAAGCTTCTGGAGGAGGACGTGTCTGAGCCGAAGGAGCAGCTCATTTCTCGGGCCGAGGGCTGCGGGCGAGTGGGGCAGGGCCGTAACCGAGCCTGCCGCGGAAGGCGGGGCAGTGGGCGCAGCCTGGGGAGGCCTCGGTGCCAGGCTGGGTGCAGCTGGGGCTCCTTCACCAGGATGAGCTGCTGCCGTCAGGAGGCTGAGGGCCAAACACACCCAGTCATTTTCGGAAAGAGACCAGATAGAAGTGAGGGTCGTGACGCCTGACGGCATCAGCATGGCGTGAGCCCAGCGTGGCCTCGGTCAGCGGGAGACCTACGGCTGAGGACTCTTTCGGGGCCGCAGGCTGGGTCCCTGGGCTGCAGCGCCCGAGCTCGGGAAGCACAGGGAGCCCCCAGCCCTGTGCACGCTGGGGTCCCCACCCTGGGATTCAGGGTTCTCTTTGCCTGTACCTGAGTCCTGAACTGGAGCTCCAGGCTCCTGCACGGAGGAGAGGATTCTGAAGTTCGGTGGGAAATCAGATACCAGGGTGTGCGCACGCGCGTATGTGAAAGAGCTTATCAATGAAGGAATGAATAAATTTGTTAACCCAGAATTCCTGGTGGTCGAGTCACACGTTGCTATAGGTCAAGAAGTTCCTCGTGGCAGAGGCCTTTCTCGTGGTGCGGTTGTGGCTGGTAGCAGCAGGCCTTCGAGGCCCAGGCCCCGGACGGTGCTTAGCTCACGGCCAGCCCACTGGTAGCAGAGGACCAGGTGCAGGAGTGCTATAGACTGGCGTCAGTGTCCCCGCAGATCCTGAGGTTGACACCTAATCCCCTGTGTGATGGTGTTGGGGAGGACCTCTGGGAGGAGGTGAGGGCACGGATGGGGCCTCGTGGATGGGACGAGTGCCCTTCTGGGAGACCCCACAGGGCCCCCTCGACCTTCTGCCGTGCGAGGACACCGCGAGATGGCCGTCTGTGAAGCAGGAATCTGCCGGCACCTTGACCTTGGACTTCCAGTCTCCAGCACCGTGAGGGGTGTTTCTGTCGTTGATAAGCTGCCCAGTCTGCAGTGTTCCGTTACAGCAGCCCGAGCGGACAGAGGCGGGGACAGAGGAGCTGAGCCTTCCCATCCACCAGCCTCTGAGGCACCATTCCTCTGATGATGCAGGTGGGTGTCATTGGGTCCAGACTCCCACAGGCTTTCTGAGACATTCCCCCTGCTTCCAGTCGGCGCGTGTTCAACATGCAGAGTGTGGATTCCACAGCCGGAGCCGGGGCTCTGCCGTGTGGCAGGATGGCCAGCCCACGTGGTCCTGGTCCCGGGAGCACACTCTCCATGTGGATCGCCTTCCCCACAGACCTCAGATTCTTATTTCGCTGGCCTTTGAGGCCAGATGTCCCCAGTTGGCATTGTCCACTATGTTCCCTTTATCAGCAGGGCTCCTGCCTTTTTTCCTAACAGCTTTACTGAGATAGGCTTCACAGCTCATACAACTCACCACGGACCCTGTACAGTTCAAGGCTCTAGGGGCTCAGAGTTCAGCAACCTTCCCCATAATCAGCTTTGGAATATCCTTCTTATGCCTCCAAAGAAACGCAGCCCCTAATCATCACCCCAACCCCCAACCTCCCGTTGCTAGGCAAGCACTAATTTCCCTTCCGTGGTGTGCCTGCGTGGGCGTGGCGGGTGTGAACGGAGTTGTGAAGTTCCCCAGGTGCTCAACCTGGTTCTGCCCACTCTCCCTCCCCTCCCCCAGAGCCCCCAGTCTCACACTGGTCTCAGCTGGCGCAAGTGCTGGAGATTCCATCAGCCTGAATGTGGTGTCAGCCATTTGCCAAACACCAAGAGCATCAACTGTGAATAAAGCCAGGCCTCTTTTCTCGTGCTGCTCTGAACCTCGGCTAATAAAATCCTGCCTCACACAGGGGGGTCCTCCAAGAGCCCACGTCCTGCGGTCTGTGACCGCCACCCCTGGACTCCTCTCTTGGACAGAGTGACAGAAGGGACTCGAGGAGGCAAGAGGACCCCCGGCCACATGACCCTCGTGGATGGCCACGGCTTTTCCTGTAGGAAGACGAGGAATGATTGCGTGGGGCTATGGACCTTGCCGGATTCGTTGGTTCTGAATCAGCTTCTCTTTTCTGCTCAGGTTTTGGAGGGGCTTTTGTTCATCCCTTAAATGTCCACTCGGCAGGTTGAGCCGGGCCTCTGAACGCCAGGTGTGATGGATTTTACTGATTGCCTGCTTACCTTTGAATCGGAAAGAAGGGGGAGTACGAGGCTCACAGAACGATGGCGGTTTCCATCCTACAGCCTTTGCACTCCGCGGGGGGCAGTCTCCCCTCCCAGGTAAACAACGGAGGGGCCTTCCTGCGAAGACCTGCCCGGTGAGGGCCCAAGTGTACCGAGCAGCCTTGCCTGTCAGAGGAACGGGGAAGGAAGGGAGAAGCCTAGTCCAATGCCCCCCACACCCAGGCACCCTTTCCTGGGGGGAGTCACCTTCGGTTGTTCACGCCTACGTGTGACGCAGTGTCCTGGCTCCTTCCCTTCCTGAGAAGAGCGTCTGCCTGCGGCCCGACTGGGGGCCTGCGGGACTCAAAGGGTGTGGATCCAGCCCCTGCTTTTTAGCCAGAGCCGCACAACAGAAGGGAGGCCATATCCAAAGGCTGCCCGCGGCCGACGGACGTGGTTCAGACCCGGATTCCCTTCCTGACCGCAGTGCAGCCTCCAGCAAGTGGCTCCATCCTTCTGGGCTCGGGGATGGAGGGGAAGCCCCCCAGAGGGGCTGCGAGGACCCGGAGGGGCCGGCCAGCGGAGCACAGGCCCCCGAGTCCCCCGACCCCAGGCCGGCTGCAGGGCCAGACTCACCCGACACGACCTCCCCTCTTGAGCAGGTGAGGGGCAGCTCAGCCACGAGAAACGTAGTCAGGGTGGTCACCTTACCGTCCATCCGCATTTAGGGAGAAATGAAGACACGGTCTTTGCTGTTCTGAAACTATTGTATGTGTAAGTTTTGTCCCCGTCATGATTGTGAATGTCTTGACGGAAAGGACCGTTTTTGCACATATCGCCCCATTACCGCAGCCTGTGAGGGAGGGGACGTCGCTGCTGTCTTATAAGTGAGGGAAGGCCCTGGAGGCCAGGTGGTGCCAGCGCCCAGCTGCGGGGGGCAGGCAGGGCAAGTGAGGTGGGCCCTTGGCCTCACCGTTTGAATAGCCCCTGAATAGCACCAGCTGTTTCTGTGCTAAAGACCAACGACCATAGTCTTTTTTTTTAATTTATTTTTGGCTGCGTTGGGTCTTCGTTGTTTCGGCGAGCGGGGGCTTCTTTTGTTGCGGAGCACGGGCTCGAGCACAGGCTCAGTAGTTGTGGCGCACGGGCTTAGCTGCTCCGCGGCATGTGGGATCTTCCTGGACCAGGGCTCGAACCCACGTCCCCTGCACTGGCAGGCGGATTCTTAACCACTGCGCCACCAGGGCAGTCCGACTGTAGTCTTATTTTTATGCAGACCCCATGTTCTCTTAGACTCCCCAGACCCCGTTGTGTTGAAAACAGAACAAGCATGGCCTGTTCTCCTTTGTGATAAGCATTTCTGCTCCTGGCTGGGGAGAGAAGGGCAGAGCATTTTAAAAGTCACTTCTCAGCCCTTCCCCCACTAACGAGTTATTCTCAGAAAGAAGGAGCGAGAGCTCAGGAGCTGGGGAATCACCCTCAGGCTGAGAGCCCAGGGGACTTGGCTATGCTGAGGAAGCCTGGCTGGGCCACACCAGGCCGGCCGGGTCAAGAGCCCGCCAACCGCCTGGAAGGAAGTAGCCAAGGTGCACCCATAACGTTAACACAGACCCGCAAAATGATGACAGATGCCACGGTGACATTTAAGGGTTTAGTAAGGAAACCAGGACAGGAAAGATCTTAAAAGAAACTACACAGGAAGCTTGTCACAAGTCTCAAGTTTTTTATTTTCAGAACAGAAGCTGGTTTTATTTTTAAAAAGAGAAGGAGAAAAGAACGTGATAAATGCCAGTGAGGTGCCACTTCCGTCCTCCAGGCTCTGACTGCCAGCTCGCTCTCTTCCACGAAAACTCATGGACTCGGAGCCGTCCTTAGAGAAGGTCTGGCCCAAGCCCTTTCCAAAAAGATACGGAGTCCGAGGCCCAGGGGAGGACGGCCTGACCTGCACAACGTTAGAGGCGGGCAGCCCGGGACCCGAGCCCAGCTTCTTCTCCTCCGTGACCGGCACGGCAGGCGCGGGCGCGGGCCCGGGGACGCTAGACACACCACAGCATCTCTGGTTGGACCCCGCGCTACAGGTGTTCCTAGAAAACAAGAAAAATGAAACTTTCGGGGCATTTCTTTCTGTGAATGAGGCAAGGGAAGTAAGTAAAAGGACTCAAGAAAAACACACCAGAAGGAAGGGGCTGACGCCCTGAGCACAAGTGCTGGCACCAAGTGTCGGGAAGAGGACATCTGTCCCGGGGTGAGTGCGGCTGGCAGCCGGACCGGAACAGGCCTGGCCTCTGCCAGACCAGCCGGGTGCCGGGAAGTGCAGCTCACCGGAACCCACCACAGCCTCCCACCAGAATACCCGACACCCTGGAGGTGTCGCAGCAGCGGTCACTCAGCAGGGAGACGGCCATCCAAACAGGAGAAGGGGGTGGGGCAGGGGGCCGGCCTGGGGCCATGGCTCGGACACAAAGTCCTTCTGTCACTGAGATTAGGTAGCAGAGAAACAGCAAAGCTGGAGAGAGGGTGTGGGAACAGAGGGAGCAGTTCCTGGGACCCCCAGAGTCTGGGCCCCAGAACTTTGACCACATGAAATTCAAAGGGCAAGAAGGGGGATCCTGGGGAGGAGAGAAGGCAGGAAAAGAACAATTAGTTGCAAAATCCACCAGCTGATCCTGGACCCGGTGGGCAAGGGGCTGGGAGCAGGGACATCGAGTGCAAACATGTTCCTCCCTCCCCGCCCCCCCACCCATGAGAGCAGGGAGGGTCAGGCCATCAGCCCCGTCTGTGTGTCTGTCTTCTGTCAACAGCCCCCAAGAAATTGAGAGAGAGGAGCCCTATGTGCAAAACGGAGGCCCAGAAAGCGAAAGTCATGTGTCACTGAAGCTAGTGGGTGACAGAGTAAAAGCCACAACCCATGACCTCTGACCCTCTGTCCAGAGTTTCTTACACCACACAGAGCTCCCCAGGCACAAGGAGGGAGGGAAACAGATTCCTACAACCTCCCCCAGCCCCATCCTCCCGCAGAGTGGAGGGGAGTAGGTGCCCCTGGCCTGGCTCTCAACTCTTCCTGCACTCTGACCTCCCCCCAAAATACTCATCCTGCCTCAAAGATTGCCGAGAGAGGTCCTACATCAAGACTGTACGTGGGCAGTCCCTGGATGTGACCCGTCACTAGGGAGGGAGGCTGGGCCGGGTGGGGCTTAGCCACCCTACTCCACGCATACTGCTTTTCCCTAGAGGCTCCCGTGACCAGAGCAGAGGACAGCGGTCACCACCGCCCTTTCTCATGTATACCATGCTTCCTAAAGGAAGGACAGGTGGGGAGGTGGATTTCCTACTCCTGTGGGCCCACGGGAGGCCCAGCTCACATGGTTTTCTATCCAGAAACCCCACCAAAGCTGTTCTGAGCCAAGATCTGACCCAGCCAGCAACCAGCTGCAGGAAGGATAAGAGTCATGGGCACATTTGGAGGGAGAGAGGGAGGGCAGCCAATGGCTGACCCTCCGCAGACCCTGTAATAACACTGGCACCGAAGCCCAGCTGGATCCAGTGGCCACGTTGAATGCAACATCTGAGTATTTGTCCTTATTTTTTGCAAGCAGCATCAGTGTGTGATGTGACACAAGTGGAAAGCACGGAGGTAGTAACACCCAAGAAAAGGTGTAGTTTGGTCCTTAGAGTATGGGCCCTCCCCTCCCCCCAGCTGAGAGGAAAGGAGTAGCATTGAGGAAGATCCTGGGTGAGCTTCTCCCTCGGAGGAGGGCCACTGGGCAGCCCCCCGGAGCCCAACTCTGTCTGGGAATTCATGGCCACAGATTCAGGTAGGAATGAGGAGTGTGTGGTGGGGAGGACCGGGCCTCCCCAGATCTCCTACTGATTGTGAGGGGCACAGGTTGGACACGAGACAACACACGCGTGAATGCGCACGGGTGTGCGCGCGCGCGCACACACACACACACACACACCCTTTGCATCTACCATCTGGAAGAAATGCAATGGACACATCAGGGGAGCATGGGATTCTGGGTCATTTCAAGGTGTGGGTCAAGGACCACTAACCACAGCCTAAAAGAAGCTGGCACGTCCAAGCAAGGGGGGTGGCCGAAGGCCCTGGGCCCCCCTTTCCTCCATTCTGCCCCGCAAGGGAGAGGAATCAGAGGAGGTGGGAGAAGCAAGAAGCAGAGGTGCCCCGCCCCTGGAGGGAAGGATTGGGGAAGGGCGTTGAGAGAAGAGAGCCGGCGACCCTCCTCCCTCTCTTTAGCGGCTGGCTCCTTCCAAGCAGTCTTGACCCAAAGGGTTCAGAGGGGTGCGCTGGCTCTCAGCCCTGTTTACAGTTACCTCCCCCAAACAGAGGCTGATCCAGTCTGGGTGAGGGAAGGTCGCAGGACAGGGAGCGGGGTCTCCCAACTCCAGAGCAAGCCCCCAGACCCCTCAGTTTTGGGAAGCCACAGCCAGGGTGTTGACGTAGCCGTGGGCGCCCCCCTCGTCCTCCGAGACGCAGTGGCCCAGCTGGGGGGCTCCTGGCACCAACGGGGCGGAGGGCGGAGCGCCGTAGCCTGCCCAAGCCCGACTCGGGGACGCCGGGGTCTCCCTGTCCCAGCAGCCCTCCAGGGCCTCCAGGCCGCGGCAGCCGAGGAAGAAGAGGTTCTTGAGCATGAAGACGGAGAGCGGTTGCTGGTAGCTCACGGCCAGCAGGCAGCGCAGCGCCAGCAAGGGTACGTCCACGAGGCAGCCGCCCAGCAGGCGCAGCAGGCGGCTGCAGCCTCCCGGCCGCGAGGCCCGGCCCCGGGGCGAGGCGGCAGCGGCGTGGAGCTCGTGGAGCCAGAGCACCGGCGAGGCGAGCGCGAGGAAGTAGGCGGCGAGGAGCAGGTAGCGCAGGTGCGCGGGCAGCGGCGCGCGGCCGTCCAGCATCAGCTCCACCAGGGCGGAGCTGTCCAGCAGGTCCAGGCACGTGCCCAGGAAGCAGCCGGCGGCGCGGTGCCGCTGGGGCTGCAGGAGCAGGGGGCCCGCGGAGCCGGGGGTGGCGCCCGCCTCGCCGATGGCCCGCACCAGGCAGTAGAGCAGCGGCGCCGACAGCGCCAGGGTGAGGCGGAAGCCCGTGGTGCCGAAGGGCGCGCGCAGCTCGATGAGGTCCAGGATGGACGTGCCCAGGATGAGCACCACCTTGGGCGTGAAGGCGATGGAGTAGATG
>NW_020176571.1:752394-770155 GCF_003031525.2 Neophocaena asiaeorientalis asiaeorientalis | reverse complement strand
CCGGGGCGCGGAGTTGGGGCGGGGAGGACGCAGCGTCGGAATCCGAGGGAAGCGATGGGATCCCGGCGGCCGGATGGGAGGTGGTCGGCGAGGTCCCACCAGCTGAACCCCTGGGGCGTGAGGGACCGGGTGGCCTTGGTCTCAGTGTAGGCCATGCCTTTGAGCACCAGGCTGGGACCTCCGCAGGCACCAGGGCAGCTTTAGCCTCTACTTCGTCCGGTGCCCTTTCCGCTGGGCCGTCCTGCATCTCCCTAAGGCCCTTGAAAACCGAAGGAGGAACCAGGCCGCACTGATTAAAAGACCAGGACCGGGAGCCCCAAACACATATTTCTACATATTCATGTGCCCTGCTCTCGGTTCAGTGACCGGCCCGGGGGGAGGGAGCAATTTCCAGTGAATGGAGCAGCTCTCTGAATATAAATGCTTGGGAAGAAAGGAGCAGGAAAAGGACGGTGCGTGTGGCCCCAGCCAAGAAGGTTTTCAGTATTCTCTGACGTTCTTAAAGCGGGAATGGGAAACAATAGGAAGAGGCAGCTAGCAGAGGAAATTAAACACCTAGAGGTGCCTCCGTGGAAAATAGGCCCAAAGCTGCGATGGTGAATGCTACAGACGGGGCTGTGGACGGGAACACAGCAGCCCTGCAGCTACAAGTGCAGAGCTCTGTACAGCCAATCCACGGCAGATGTGGGGTTTGGCACCCACAGCCCGCCCCGGGCACACACCGGGTCCGTGTCCAGTCGCCATGCAGTGCAGCAGGTGTGGGGGGCAGCTGAGCTCCGGGGTGTGGTCTCAGCTCTGCCATGTGGCCTGTGTGATCTTGCACCGGTTGTTTCACCTCTCTGACCCTAGGATTATCCAACTGTAAAAAGGGACCAACATCTACCTTCCCAGGCTGTTGTATTAAGAGAGGTCACGAGTTCAAAGGGTTTGGCCCAATGCCTGTCACGGAGTGTGTTAAAGGTAGCTGGTGTGATCGTCGCAATTCCATTTAGCTCATGTCTCAAGCCCCGGGAACATTTACTCACAGCACAGGCTACTAACGACTGTTTTCTGGGCTGGAGCCCTTCCCGAGGCCGCGTTCCGAGCTCAGCTCCCCGACAGCTCTGTGCTTCGCGACGCGCCAGGGAGCAGAGCAGCTCTCGCTGGGAGCAGCGGTTCTTGGAGCTGGTCACAGGCTTCACGGTGTGAGAGATTCAGCCCTGCCCGCTGGCGCCAAGGCCACCCACACGGGGCAAGGGGGAGCGAACAGCGCACGTGGCCCGCATCCATGAGCGTCACAGCGGGTCCGGCGATGTCAGCACGGAGCCGGTCCAGGTGAAAAAGCGGGCTGGGAGCTGCCAACTGCTAATGGGACAGATTACAGCCTGGCTCCCAGCTCTCCCCCAGGGAGGACACCAGCCAGCCGCTAACCTGAAAGCTGGCCCACAACTCCTGCTCACGTCAACGAAGCAGTAGAAGAAGCGGGAGCAGCTGACGCAGGCTGAGAACTGGGCTGCCGAGGGGACGCTGGCGAATCTGTCCCCACCCCACCCCAGACCTGCTGCCCTGGCCACCCGCCCAGCTCCCTCCTGCCCTTGCCCATCAGGCCAGCCCTCGCCCAGGGTACCTCCTGAGGACAGGTTTCCTCCCTGGGAACTTGGGTTGTACCAGCCGTTTGAAGTCATCCTTGCATTTCTGGGAAATGAACTTCAATTGCTCAGAGTAACTTCTGTATGAGATTCTTTAACCCAATTTCTTTCAGGTCTGAGGCTCTGAATAAAAAGACCACAGACAATAAGGGGAAGAACTCAGGGCACACGACAGAGTATGCTGGTGGTCTGGGTACCAGAGGGACCTCGGCTTTGCACTGGGTTATGTCTAAATCTGTGTACACACTTGGGCGCATACTCGCACACACACAATCACAGAGACCCTTCGCTTCAGCCCGTGCTGGGCTTGACAAAGATGTGGCTAGGATGAGAAGAAGGAAGTTAAGACTTTCTCGTATATAAAGTAAGTACAAACATCCCTCAAGGATCTGGAAAAGGGAAAACACAGTCACCGAGCAGCTCCTAAGCCCCCGAGTTCTGTGCTTACATCTTACGTGCGATACCTGGGGACGGAGACAGAAGGAGGGTGCCCTGCTCCCAGCCACACAGCTCGTCACGGGCAGGCCTCTGGCTCCCAGCCCAGTACTCTCACCCACCTACCACGCTCCTTCTCACAAGCCTAGGATGGCATCCTGGGAGTCAGGGAAAAACTAAGCAGTTTTCAATCCAAACGTCATTTCCCTGAGCACCTGTTAAACCTTACCTGTCATTGGGTAAGGCTCGTCTGGAGACCTGACACCCTCATCCTCCTGGGGCAGCGGCAGATGGGCCGGGAGGGAGGAGAGACGCCCCCGTCATCTCAGCAGCCCGGGAAAGCGCAGCGGGCAGGGCCAGCCCTCCCAGCACCGAACCAAGGCCCAGTCCTCACGGACCCACCATCTGTTTGTCAGCCTGCCCTCTTCCTTCCACAGCGAGAATGAAGGGCAGGGCCGAAGGGCGCTGTCGACGAGCATGTGGGGCCTCACCGGGGCCCCCCGTGGAAAGGCCCAGCAGGCCCTCTGGGGCCCAATCTCACAGTCACGGTGCCGACTGCCAGAAGTGGAGGGGAAGTGGGCAGGGGGCTGTGGCCAGAGCAGGACGGGTCTGCAAAGCTTCGGCGTACTAGGAGCTGAAGCCTCAGAACTCCTTGGAGAGTCTGTGACGATAACACTCCAGCTACCCCACTGCAGAGCGCCCCTAAGGCCCGGAGCCAGGCTGTGGCTTGGACCACCCCATGGACGGCCCACAGCGAGGCGCTACCCTCGCGGGCAAAGGAGAAGGTCCGGCATCAGTGCCTGCAAGTGTCACTGAGCCCCTGGCCTGGGTGCCAGGGCTCCAGAGGCTAAAAACAGCAAGTCCTTTCCTAGGAGTCCAGGCTGGGAGGGGAACAGACACATAAACAAGAAAGCACAGTCAAGTATTGTGAAGGTTATGGCCAAATTCTATATGGGGCCTAGAGGAGCAAAGGACATGAGCACTGTTGGGAAGGGAAAGCAGAGGCTGGTTAGCAGCTGGGACGTGGACTCGGGACTGGTGGGCATTTCAGGGAGGAGCAGGACAGACGGAGGACACACAGTGTGATGTCGCCAGGCAACGCCGAGGAGTTCCGGATGCTTGGCTTCAGTATGAAGTACAAGGAGAAGGGCATGATGGGTAAACGGAGGGGATAGGCAGGGCCAGGTCACAGAGGACCTCGGGAGCCAGGCTGAGCTTGGGCTACATTCCAGGAGAACAGGGACCTCTTGAAAGCAGACATGTCACATGGACAGATTTGCGTCATAGAAAAATTACTTTGCAGCAGAACCAATGGGCTGGAGGGGAGAGAAAATGGAAGCAGAGACTGTTCCATTCTGGCCATATTGTGAACAAAATGCGTAAGACCTCCCAGCTTACCGAAAACACCAGGTAAAACCGAACAGTCTAAGTGCACAGTTAAGAGAGTAAGATGAACCCTGGGGGCCGTCCATGAAGAGGAAGCTGGAACGGCGAGTGAAGTGCATGACGCTCCAGATGTGTGGTTGGTCTGATACAGCGGGGACCAGCCACAAGCAGCTACCTAAATCGGAATGTGTTTAAATAAATATCAACTGGGACTTCCCTGGCCATCCAGTGGTTAGAGCTCCACGCTTCCACTGCAGGGGCCCGGGTTCAGTCCCTGGTCAAGGAACTAAGATCCTGCAGCTGCATGGCGAGGCCAAAGGTAAATAGATGAATAAATAATAATATTATAAATAAATAAATAAATATCATTTGAAATAAGTTAAAATTTCAAATTCAATTCCTCAGTCTCACTCGCCACATTTCAAGTGCTCAGAAGCCCCATGTGACTGGTGGCTACTACCCGGAACAGCAGATACAGAGCAATGGCATCACTGTGGCATGTCCTCTTGGGCAGCACTGGTGGGCACGTGGACACCTGGCATTCAAGCCAAATGAGACAAGAGCACAGGGCTGAGCTTCCTGCATAAATCCAGGACTCAGTGAAAGGGCGAACAGAAAAATAGATCTCCCACCCAAACAGGCAGGCCACAGGCAAATGAATAAGCATTGACCTAGGCTTGAAGTGGCATAAAAATCTCTCCTGGGAATTCATAACCATTGGACTATACCGCCCATAGATTTGAGATTTGCACAATCTCGGGCTGAGAAAGTAACATAAATATTGGCGGTAGGCTGGTAATAACCATGGATACCTAGCGAAAGCAAATACAAAACAGTTCTGGGGGGACATACCGTCAAACCAAGCCTTAGAGGATTCCCACGGATAAAGCACCAGTAAAAGTCAGTTCACGATACCAAACTGCAAAACACACAAGGAAATCACCCATCATGAATGAAAGCCAGTGTATGAAACATATAGCAAGATTAGACCCCCCAGGAACTTCAGGTGATGATGGCTATGATACCAATAGGTTTAAAATGATTAAGAGCATAAAAAAGAATAAAATACTATGAAAAAGAATAGTGGAGAAAAAAGAAGGAATAAGGCAGGGAGAAGTACCTCCAAGAATCACAGTGTGTGGATCTCTGTGAATTTTCTCCCCAGTGAAATAATCATAACTGGTGGAAATTATAAAAAACAACCATTTACACAACGTTGTACTTCAACTATACTTCAATAAAAAATAAATTTTAAAAAAACATTTAAAATTTCTTTTTTTTTTAAATTTGGCTGTGCCACGCTGCTTGCAGGATCTTAGTTCCCCGACCGGGGATCGAGCCCGGGCCCCCAGCACTGGAAGTGTGGAGTCCTAACCACTGGACCACCAGGGAATTCCCCCATTTAAAATTCCTGAAAATTGTCTTAGGGCACACAGCAAATGGAAAAACGTTTATTCAAGAAATCTGCTAAATCTCTTTAAGAACAGTGAGAGTCTGTGGCATTGAAGCCACAACCTGTCCTGTCCCCTCCCCCAGCTCAGTGTGGCAGAAAGTCACCTCCAGGTGAGCGTGGCCAAGAAGGGGCCCCTCCTCCCCATCTGGGAGTGTAGGACAGTAGCTTCTCTCCGGACGCGCTGGTCACTGCATTTCTCATCTCCCCTCTCTCTGCCCCACGGCTTCGTGTGCAGAAACTCTGTTCCACAAAAGCACAGCTGAGAGGCCTGTGGCTCCCTACCTCCACCCAGTCCCCACTTGTAGACTGGAAGCTCTAATCTAGGTGTGGCAGGCCTTGGTTACCTTAACCCAATCTCCTGTCCCAGCTCACCTGTAGGGTAGAGGTTCTGTGCAGGGAGAGGCAAACTGAGAAGACAAGGGGCTACTACCCCCTCCTCCCATCCCCTTCCAACTCATGGAAAAGATGTGTCACTCTAAGAGAAGCAGATTGCTGTACCCAGGTCCAGAGTGTTGGCATGGAGCTTTTGCCTTGGGTGTAGAAACAGAGGGTTCGGTAGCTCAGGCTAAGGGGACTGGCTCACTTGGAACAGAGTGCAGGGAAGTTCAAGCCTAAGGGCACTATTGAAAAGAAGGAAGACCTTGGTGGTGAGTCACTTAAAGGAGGCTGGTCATTCCCTGATGGAACAAGTGAAACAAACCAGCCAGGAGTTTAACAGAGAGACAGCTGAAAAGAACCCGGCTGGGGTCAGAGCAAGCCTCAAAGACTGGTCTGAAGAACTACCCCTGCAAAGGGGCCCAACTTTATCAGATCAGATGTGGAGCAGTTTATGTCCCAGGACATTGTCAAAAATGACAGAGCAATCAGGTAGCAATTAGTGGAGCCTAACAGTTCAGTGTGATACCAATAGAGGCAAAGCTGCCGGAGGTTAACAAAGAGATTGGGGAGGTAGACAGCTAGTGGGAAGCAGCCGCATAGCACAGGGATATCAGCTTGGTGCTTTGTGACCGCCTGGAGGGGTGGGATAGGGAGGGTGGGAGGGAGGGAGATGCAAGAGGGAAGAGATATGGGAACATATGTATATGTATAACTGATTCACTTTGCTATAAAGCAGAAACTAACACACCATTGTAAAGCAATTATACCCCAATAAAGATGTTAAAAGAAAGAAAGAAAGAAAAAGAGTGATTATGACAAAAAAAAAAAGAGATTGGGGAAAAGACAGTCAATGAGAACCCAGCTAACACTGTGGCCATCCCAGGGGGCAGGGAGATTTGTGTACACATCAGAGGCTTCACACCACAGGAAAAACAGACCTCACTGAATTCATCTACCCATATCACTAAATAACAAAAAATCAAGTACCAATAACAAAAACTCCTGGCTGGGGGATGGGGGAGGTAAGGGATCACAGTTTCCAGAGTTGCTACAATATATTATCTTAAATGTCCAGTTTTCAACAAAAAATTATGAGATATAAAGAAATAGGAAGTGTGACCCATACACAAGGAAAGAAATACAAACACTAGAAACTGCTTTCGAGGGGCCCAGATATTGGATTTACCAGACAAGGACTCCAAAGCCGCTATTATAATATATTCAGAGAACTAAAGGAAACCATGCTTAAAGAATTAAAGGAAAGTATGATGACAATGTCTCATCAAATAGAGAATGTCTATAAAGAGATAGAAATTATAATAATAAAAAGAAAGAACCAAATGGAAATTTTGGAGTTGAAAAGTACATTAGCTAAAATATAAAACTAATGAGGGACTCAACTGTACATTTGAGCTGGCAGAAGAATCAGCCAACTTAAAGATACACCGATAGAAATTAAACACTCGGAAGAACAAAGAAAAAAGAATTAAGAAAAAAAGGAACAGAACCTCAGAGAGAGATGGGACACAACTGACTTCATCAACATACATACGATGGGAGCATCTGAAGGACAGGAGAGAAAAAAGGGAGCAGAAAAAAGATATTCAGGGAAAAACTGTCTGAAAGCTTCCCAAATTTGATGAAAAACATTAATCTACACATCCAAGAAACTCAAAAACTCTGAGCAGGATAAGTGCAGAGACCCATAGCCAGACACATCACAATCAAAATGTTAAAAGATAAAGACAAAGAGAAAATCTTGAACAGAGCAAGAGAGAAACCACATCACAAACAAGGGAATTCCAAGAAGAGTGATAGTAAACTTCTCATCAGGAAGAGTGGAGCCCAGAAGCCAGAGGGATGACATATTAGAAGTCCTGAAAGCAAAGGTGAAAAAATTCTTACACCCAGCAAAACTATCTTTCAAAACTGAAGGTGAAATTAATACATTTCTTGATAAACAAATCTGAGGAATGTTGCTGGCACACCTGCCTTATAGAAAATACTATATAGAAGGAAGTTCTTCAGGCTGGAAGCAATAATTCAAATCCACACACACACACACAAAAACGAAGATTGCCAGTAAAGGTCATTATATAGGTAATTATAGGAAATAATGTAAATATGTATTTCTTCTCCTTTCTTCTAACTTAGTTAAAAAGCAATACCATCTTTTCATCAAATGGTGCTGGAACAACTGGACAATAACAAGCAAAAAAATGAATCTAGACACAGACGTTACACCCTTCACAAGAATTAACTCAAAAAGGATTCCATACCTAAATGTAAAATGCAAAAGTAAATATGAAAGTCCCAAAAGATAACAAGAGAAATAACCTAGATCTTGGGGTTTGGCAATGACTTTTTACATACAACACCAAAAAGACATGATCTATAAAAGAAAGAATTGGCAAACTAGACTTTATTAAAATTTAAAATGTCTGTTCTGCAAAAGACACTGTCAAGAGAATAAGAAGACAAACCACAGACTGCGAGAAAATGTGTGCAAAAGATACATCTGATAAAGGGCTGTTATCCAAAATATACACAGGATTCTTAAAACTCAGCAGTAAGAAAACAAACAACCCAATATTAAAAATGGGCCGAAGAACCTTAACAGACACCTCGCCGAAGAAGATATACAGATGGCAGATAAGCACATGAAAAGATGCTCAACATCACTTGTCAGCAGGGAAATGAAACTTAAAACAACAGTGAGATACCACGGCACACCTACGAGCACGGCCAAGAGCACTGACAACACCAAACGCTGGTGAGGACGCAGAACAGGGACTCTCGTGCGTCGTCAGTGGGAATGCAGAATGGTACAGCCACTTTGGGAGATAGTTTGGAGTTTTAACAAAACTAAACATATTGCTTTCCAGCAGTCATGCTCCTTGGTATTTACCCAAAGGGGTCGAAAACTTATGTCCACACAAAAACCTGCACTTGGATATTTATAGCAGCTTTATTCATAATTGCCAAACTTGGAAGCAACCAAGATGCTTGGCTCAGTAGGTGACATGATAAATAAACCGGGGAACATTCACACAATGGAATACTACTGAGCACTAAAGAGAAATAAGCTCTCAAGCCATGAAAAGACATGGGGAAACTTAAATGCTGATTATAAATGAAAGAAGCCAATCTGAAAAAGGTTACATACTGTATGATCCCAGCGATATGACATTCTGGAAAAGGCAGAACTATGGAGACAGAAAGAAGATCAGTGGTTGCCAGGAGCCAGGAGGGAGGGAGGGATGAACAGGTGAAGCCCAGAGGACTTTGAGGGCAGTGAGAACACCCAGTATGACACTGTAATGGATATATATCAGTACAATTTGTCCAAACCCATACGGTGGACAACACTAAGAGTGAACCTAACGTAAACCATGGACCTCAGGTAATGATGATGTGTTAATGCAGATTCCTTGATTATAACAAATGTACCATCTGGTGGGGGATGCTGATAGCAGGGTTGGGGGGAGCTATGCCTATGGGCTGGGGGTGGGTGGTATGTGGGAAATCTCTGTACCTTCCTCTCAATTTTGCTGTGGACATAAAACCGCTATTTTAAAAATTGTCTTTAAAAGAAAAGCAATTGCATAAAACCATATAATTATAACTGTATTGTTGGAACTTTAATATACAAAAATGTAATATATTTGCCCATAAGAGCACAAAGGAGGTGGGTGGGAGCGAAACTGTAAGGAAGCAAGGATCTGGCATCAGATGGTAACTTGAATCCTCAAAATGAAGTGAACCGGAAATGGTAAATAAGTTTAGTATGACAAACTTTATAAATATACACTTTCTCTCCCATAGAAGGAGAGTAGACCTCAGCTTCTTTAAGACATAAAATTATATAAAAGTAATCATTGTAAGACTGTATTATTGGGTTCTGTAACATATACAGATCTAATGTGTGAAACAATAATGGTACTAAAAAGGGAAGAGGGCAACAGAAATATATAGAAACATAGTTTCTATATCTCACTGAAACTAAATTGGTATAAATCATAAGCTAAGATGTATATTATTAGCCCTAGAGCAACCGCTAAGAAAATGTTTAAAAGACAGTTTAAAAATCATTAATGGAATTAAATGTTATATTAGAAAAAAAATCTCTTAATACAAAAAAATGAAGATTTTTTTAAAAAGAACTTCAGATTTCAAATATATAGTCATTGAAAAAAATTAATAGATGGGGACTTCCCTGGTGGCGCAGTGGTTAAGAATCCGCCTACCAATGCAGGGGACATGGGTTCGAGCCCTGGTCCAGAAAGATCCCACGTGCCGCGAAGCAACTAAGCCCGTGTGCCACAACTACTGAGCCTGCGCTCTAGAGCCCGCAAGCCACAACTGTTGAGCCCACGTGCTGCAACTACTAAAGCCCACGCATCCAGAGCCCATGCTCTGCAACAAAAGAAGCCACCACAATGAGAAGCCCGTGCACCGCAACAAAGAGTAGCCCCCGCTCAACACAACCAGAAAAAAACCCGCGCGAAGCAAAAAAGACCCAACGCAGCCATAAATACATAAATAACTAAATAATAGATGGATTAAGCAGCAGATTAGAGGCAACTAAAGAGACTTAGTAAATGTCATAACATATCTGATGACGTTCTCTAGAATGCAGTAGAGAGAGCTAGAGGTTGTGACATATAAAAAGAAATCAAAAGACAAGGTGGGTGGATTGGGAAGATTCAAAATATGCCTAATAGAAGTTCCAGAAGGAGAAACTTCAAAGAGTGGGGGAAAGATAACAAAGAAGTTTTGGCCGAGAATTTTCCAAAGCTGGTGGAAAAACTTCTCCAACCCATAGATTTAAGAATCTCAATGAATCCTAAACAGGATCAATAAAAATAAATATGCTCCCAGATGCTCAGATGTGAAACTGGAGAGCATCTAAAGGAAAAGATCTTAAGAGAAACCAGGCAGTAAATCGCAACACAACAGTTAGATTGACAGCAGGCTTCACATTAGAAATAACAGGAGCCAGAATGCAATGGATGGTAAAAAATAAAGCAAAATATGTCAGTAATCACAATAAATGTCCTATTAAATAACAGAGATTATTGGATTAGATTTTTTTAATTCCCAGCTATATGCTTTTATATAAGAAATATCTCTAAAACAAAAAGACAGATTGAAAGTGAATGTTGAAGAAAATATGTAGACATATATATTTTTAATGCATTTATATAAATAAACCAGGCAAATGTTAACTAAAAAAACTGGCATGGCTATATTAACTTTAGGAAAAAAATAAACTTTGGGACTTCCCTTGTGGTCCAGTGGTTAAGACTCCGTGCTCCCAATGCAGGGGGCACGGTTTCAATTTCTATTCGGGGAACTAAGATCCTGCATGCCACACAGCGTGGCCAAAAAAGAAAAGAAAAGAAAAGAAAAAAATAAACTTTATACCCAAGAAAATTATTAGAAATAAAGAATTTCACCATATAGTGATAAAGAAGACAGTATAGCATAGTAGTTAAGGGCACACACGCTAGAGCCAGACTCTCTGAGTTCAAATCCTGACTCCACCACTCAGAAGCTGGGTGACCTTGGTCAAGTTACTTAATTTCTCTGTCCTCAATTTTCTCATCTGTAAAATGGGGACAATAATAGCACCTACTTCATAGAGTTTTTATGAGGGGTAAGTAAATTAATATATTGAGAGCACTTAGAAAATGCTGGCATGTTGTACTATATAAGTATTTGCTGCTACAAAAGAACCAAGTTCCAGAAAGACGGCAAAATTCTGAACTTGTGTGTACATAATAACATAGCTTAAAATATATATAAAGCAAAATGGATAATATTATAGTGAGAAATTGGCAAATACCTAATTATAGTGGGGGATGTAAACACATCTCTCAGTAATTAACAGATCAAACAGATAAAACATTGGTAAATACATATAATACAAGTTTAAACACAAGGTTGATCTAATGGCTGAATGTAGAACTCTACAAAAAATTAGATACCACACACAGTTTACAAATGTATGTGCAACATTTATAAAACCTGATCATATACAGACTATATTCTTTGACCTCAAAGCAATTAGATTAGAACACAGCAACAGAAATATCACCAACCACTCCCCAAACAGTTGGAAAATTTAAAACATTCTTCCAAATAACTCACACAAAAATTAGAAAATACTTAGAATTAAATGATCATGAAAATATTACTTGACAAAATGAATGAGATACAGCCAAAGCAAAACTTAGAGGAAAATGTATAGCCTTAAAATGTTTGTTACAAATGCAGAAAGACTACAAATTAATAAGCTAAGCATTCAAATTAATAAATTGAAGAAAGAACAAGTAAATTCAATGAAAACATAAAGAAGGAAATATTAAAGATAAAAACAGAAATAAGGGCTTCCCTGGTGGCGCAGTGGTTGGGAATCCGCCTGCCGGTGCGGGGGACACGGGTTTGAGCCCTGGTCCGGGAAGATCCCACATGCTGTGGAGCAACTGAGCCCGTGTGCCACAACTGCTGAGCCAGCATGCCACAACTACTGAAGCCCGCACACCTAGATAAGCCACCGCAATGAGAAGCCCGCGTGCAGCAGCAAAGACCCAACGCAGCCAAAAATAAATATAAGTAAAATAAATAAATTTTAAAAAAAAACAGAAATAATAAAAACTGATGTTTAGGGCTTCCCTGGTGGCGCAGTGGTTGAGAGTCCACCTGCCGATGCAGGGGACGCGGGTTCATGCCCCGGTCCAGGAAGATCCCACATGCCGCGGAGCAACTAGGCCTGTGAGCCACAACTACTGAGCCTGCGCGTCCAGAGCCTGTGCTCTGCGACGGGAGAGGCCACAGCAGTGAGAGGCCCGCGTACCGCAAAAAAAAAACAAAAAAAACGCCTGATGTTTAAATACACAAAGATCTGACATGATTTATTAAGAAAAAAAGGGAGAAAACATAAATAAAAGCAATAATAGGAATGAAAAAGATGTCTAACTACAGAAACCGATTATTAATGATGAGAATATTATGAACAATATTATACCACTGTATTTGAAAACTTAGAGAAAAATGGAAAATTCCCTAGAAAAACATGACTTTCCTAAACTAAGTTGAAAAGTCTGAATATACATTTAATTATTAGAGAAATTGAATCAGTAATTAAGTCTCCCCTCCAAAATTTACCGGGTTCAGATGGTTTTGTGTGTTCTACCAATATTCAAGGCACTGAAAATCCCATTTTAAACAAACTGTTCCAAAAATAGGAAAAGATGAAATGTGTCACCATTTATTATTTTTTTTTTTTAATTTTTATTTATTTATTATTTTTGGCTGTGTTGGGTCTTAGTTTCTGTGCGAGGGCTTTCTCTAGTTGCAGCGAGCGAGGGCCACTCTTCATCGCAGTGCGGTCTCTCACTGTCGCGGCCTCTCTTGTTGCGGAGCACAGGCTCCAGACGCGCAGGCTCAGTAGTTGTGGCTCACAGGCCTAGTTGCTCCGCGGCATGTGGGATCCTCCCAGACCAGGGCTCGAACCCGTGTCCCCTGCATTGGCAGGCGGACTCTCAACCACTGCGCCACCAGGGAAGCCCCGTCACCATTTATTTTATGAGGCTGATACAAAATTGATATCAAAACCAGACAAAGGCAGTAGAAAAAAGTTTAACTGTACAGGCCAGTCTCATTTATGAACATAAACGAAATTCTAGCTAATGGTAGACAGCAACATATAACATAACCAATTAGGTTTTATCACAGGAATGAAAGGCAGAGTTAAAGATGAAAAGAAAATTTATGAATGTCATTTACCAAATGAACAGATTAAAGGAGAAAAACATTTATGATCAACTCAATAAATATACAGAAACAAATTGCAACATATATTCATGAATTTAAACGAAACTAAGCAAATCTAATTTTCTTTATCCTAGTAAACAGTAATAGGGCAACAGAGACAGGCTAGATGCCGACTGATCCCAGTTCCTTTTCCTCACATTCCCTGTCCTCTTGGGAGTGGCACTGGAACCACGTGCGTGGTCAGTGGACATGAACAGAAGTGCTGACCACCAAGACCACGTCTCACCCAAGTCCCTCCACGTTCATCCACCCTCCCTCCCTCTTTGAAGATGACAGCATCACAAATGGAAGGAGGCTGAATGCCCGAGTCACCACCTGGAGGGAAAGGCCAAGGACAGCACACAGCCCACGTCAGCCTGTGAAATGAGCGAGAAATACACATTTGTTTTGTTAAGCCGTACTGTCCTATATGTGTTTCTGAGGGCTGTTTTGTCCCATTGGTTTGTATCCCTCCCTCTGCCAAGAGAACACTGTCTAAATTACTGTAACTTTAGAAGAAGTTTGAAATCTGATAGGACCAAGTCCAAGAGGAAGACAGGGATGAACTTCCCCGTGACAAGGCAGTTTTTCGTTTATTTCAGGGGCTTAGTAAGTGCGTTTGTTGAGTGAATAAATGAAGCCAAAAGAGGAAGTTAGAAACACCAAAGGAAACAGCAGACAAGAGGGGACACCCCTCCCCCTGCAGAGAGTGGTCCCAGGATGTTGCGGCTGTGCTGGTAGGGGTATGGCCCAGAGTGGGAGGAGGGAGGGGAGGTTTTTTTGTGGGGGGGCGGTGGGAGTTTCAAGCTAGACCCCTCTTCTCTGCCTCTCCAAAAAGAGAAAAATGACAGAAGGTTTTTGGATCCAAGAGTTGGAGAAGGCTGGAAGCAAAAGCCGAAGCCCTGACAGCTTCGCAGCAGTTCACACCCGGAGACACTCCTCCCACATCCAGCCCCCCCAAGAAGCTGCCAGGAGCGCCAGGCAGAGAGCAGGCAGGCGTCCCCGGGCGACCCAGCCTCGCCACACCACGCGGCACGGGGGAAGTGACAGAGAGATTGGGGGGAAAGAACTATTATAGCCAAGATATTTTAAAACTCCGCCCTCAAGGCAGCGTCAGGTTGCTACAGCAACCAGAGCTCTGCTGGGAGCCCTGACTACCTGCTGGCTAGCCACCCGCCTCAGCCCAGAGGTGTCCTCAGGAGGCCAGAAGCTGCCACCACCATGGGGACGCTGAGAAAGTGCCGGGGTTCAGGACGGGGACCCAAGTGGGCAGCTGACAGTCCAGTCCTGCTCTAGGCTGATGACTTTACTATAAGCATCCACTTACTTCTCGTTCAGAGTGACTCACGGCGTCTCGTCTGTAAGCACTTGGCTGCTTCAAAACACAAAAAGATACCATTTTCACTCAGTCAGACTGAGCAGTGAAGCAGCTGCTTGTGGGTTTCGGTTCCAGGGTGCAGACGAAGCCCCTGAGCAATAAGACCCGTCCGGAGCCAAGTGCCCAGGCCTGCCCTTGGCCCTGCACCTGTGTGATGCTGCTGCAGTCGCCTACCCTCCTGCACCCCATCTGGAGGGGCTCCTGCCACCTTCAGGAAACCGGGAGTAAGAAAGGGAGAGAAAGGGCCCCAGAGAGCAGCTGCCAGCCACAGCGCAGAGCCAGGGGCAGGCACACAGACGCTGTCGCCCCGTCCCTTCCACCTGGGCTCTGGCGAGACTCCTCGGCACGTGGCCACACCGGCTGACTTCCCAACTCCTCCCCTGCTCCCCAGTCACCCCTGTGAGCCTCCTGGGCCCAGGGCAAGCTCGCAGGGCTGTACCCACAACAGCAGCTGCTCCAGGACTCACGGGAAGGGCAGTGGGCTGGCTGAGGGCGGGCCGGGTCCCGGGAGGACATGGCCAAGTAGGACGCCCAGCTGTCAGCCCAGCCCCTCCATTTCCTAACTGACCTCAGATGCGTGGTCACTACCAGGCGAACCCCACGAGGGCAGGTGTGGTTGCCAATGGCTGGTCGCTGCTGTGGCGCCCGGCATGGGGCCTGGCAGCAAGTGGGTCCTCAGTCAGTGTTTCTGAAAGGAAGGGATCACTGGCCTGCCTCGTGCCCTCATTTATAAACCGGGGTGGTGAGAACCGTGTCTCTGCGAGGGGCTCTGAGAGGCTCTGACAAACCCTGGACCAGGGATGCCTGTGTAAGGTGCTCTGGAAAAGGCCAGCACGTGCATCGCAGGCCTCCAGACCTAGTGGCTCAGCGTCCTCCGGGCACTCAGACGGAGAGCCAGTGCAGAGCTCGGTCCCAGGGGCTGAACTGCTGCCCGCCTGCCCGCCGTCCCCTCTACTCGCCTTCCTCACGAACAAGCCCTGATTCTGTCGGCACAGCGGTGTGCCCGAGCCCCGCCTCTGGTCAGCCGGACAGGACTGGAGTCCCCAGCGAGGTGCGCCTTCCGGGAAAGCTCTTTAAAGGGAGTCCAGCCCCACCTGCTCTGTCTTCGCCCTTTCCTCCTCTCTCCGTGGATGCTGGGGCCATGCTGCAGGTGGGCGGGCCTGCACACCAGCACGGTGGGCGAGCGGAGTGCTTGAGACGCCTGCTCCGAACGTCCTGACGCTTAGAAAGCATTCAAGCCACTGTGGTCAGGCTTCTGAAATAGGCAGCTGAACAAATCCCACATGACACAGTGAGGTACCTAAAATAGCTCCTTTGTGGAGTCCACCTCGCCAACGCCAGTCCGCAGACAAGAAGGAGCTGGAGAGGGGAGGGGATCGCCCACGGCTGCATGGCTGTGAGCGGGGAGCTAGGGCCCCAGCCCACCCCCAAGGGACAGAAAGGCGAGAAGCCACAGCTGCCTGCGACGTGGGGCCCCAGGGCCTGCAGGCGCCCGGCATGGGGGTGTGGGGACTCGAGAAGGAACCAGCGTGGACAGTCCTCAGCGCTCGTAGTTTAGCAGAAGACGGGCAATAAGGAGTAAATACAGGTGATGGGGTGATAAGGACCGTGGGGAACATGACGCAGGACAGCAGAGAGCGCTGTTTGTTTTTGTCTTGTTTTTTGTTTCGTGCCGCACCACACTGCACGTGGGATCTTAGTTCCCCAACCAGGGATGGAACCCGTGCCCCCTGAAGCGGAAGCGCGGAGTCTTAACTGCTAGACCGCCAGGGGAGTCCCAGAGCGCTGCTTTTTATAGGAAGTTGAGGGAGTCTCTCCGAGGGGACAATTCCCAGACCCTTAAAAAGGGACAGAGCTTCGCGGATGTCGGAAGGAAGGGAACCGCGAGTGCAAGAGGCCCTGAGGCAGGAGGGCACGTGGAGGACCCACGAAACGTGGAGGGGAAGTGGTGGAACAGGATGGAGGGGGGGCACCTGTGCTGTGGTGAGAAGTCACAGGGGGCCTGACCCTCTGAAAGACCAGACCTCCCATCTGACTGGGCCTGTGGGGTAGACCAGTGGGGAGCGTCTACTCCGGCAGGGTAGACCTGCTGGGGGCGTCGGGGCCTGGAGGGGCCCTGGCCCGGGTGCTCTGCAGGTGAGGCCGGGCTGCACACGGGGAGGAGCTGCTGTTGTCTGGGGGCGCTGGGGGCGCAGGTGGGCTGGCCCAGCCCTGGCGCTCAAGGGCAGGGCACCGCTCGCCTCTCCCTGGAGCCCAGGTGCTGCCCAGGGACAAGGGTTTGGAGAGGGGAGGGAGCAGCTGGCCGGTGCTGCTGGGGTCAGACGGGGCTGTGCTGAAGGGTCTCACCAGGCCACCGCGACAGGGAGAAGTACGAGACTCACGGGTTCAGAGCCGCCAGAGGAAAAGCTCCTTTCTTTCCACGTCAGGGAAGCGGCTACGTCGACGGCAGGGCTCGGGGCTCGCGGCCCAGACTGCGGTGCGCTGGGGTCAGCGCTCACGGGACTGAAATGCCACCAGCGCCTGGGCCTCAAGGTCACCCACCCCGCCGGCCCACGAGCCTTCCCCCACAGGACTTTTCAGTACATTCCAGACAGAGCTTCACAAGAGACAGCAAAATGAATATTTATTACAATTATTTTAACTTAAAAAAATAAGTCCAAAGTCTCTGGGCAATAAGCTAAACTACCATAAAAAGTAGTGTCTAAGAGTGAGTTACAGCCCGTGCTGGCAGCGGGCAGAGGCGGGCACCGCCTCCTCTTCTGCAGAAGACCCCCCAGAGTGAGGACGAGCCTGGGGTCAGGCTGCCAGCACAGGCAGACAGGAACCAGCCTAGAAAAATCTGAGGCTGATACCCAAATGCTACCCCGGGAACAATTGTGCGGCCCCGCCCAGGAGGAGCGAGAGTGTCACCATGCTGGCCGGGAGGCGGGGAGGCGGTGGGCAGGGGGCAGCCAGCGGGCCCACCTCCCTCCCTGCTACAGAGCCCAGCCCTCCTTGCCGAGGACCAGCCGCACGGCCTCGTGCACGTCGCTCACCACGTGGGCCGCCTGCAGGAGCCCCGGGTTGAAGCCAAGGTCCCGGTGCCCATGGAACGGAGGCCCCTCGCCACCCAGGGCGGGAGCGGCGGGCCCTGGGGCCTGGGGGCTGTACACGCCGGTGCACACCAGGATGGCAGTGCAGCTCCGGGCCGCCCCCTCCCGCCTCGTCTGCAGGTGCTGGTGGAACAGGTTGGCCCCATAGATGTCGGACATGGGGTTGTCACTGGGGAGAGAAGGCGCAGTTCAG
>NW_020176571.1:740755-752020 GCF_003031525.2 Neophocaena asiaeorientalis asiaeorientalis | reverse complement strand
GGGGCCGCGGGGCAGGGGGCGGAGGAGGGGTGCGGGGCTCACCCCACGGCGTAGAGACTCCGGATCGGGGCCGCCCAGCCCCGCCGTGCCGCCTGCCTGGCGAGCAGGCCCTCCGCATACTGGTAGGTGAGGAGGCTGGGCTTGCCCATCAGGCCCGCGTAGCAGAGCTCTCTGCCCGTCACCTTCCGGTAAACGGCCTCCAGACACAGCAGGAAGGTGCCGTGGCCGAACCTGCCAGAGGAAAAGCGGCGCTCGGTCCCCTCCCCAGGCCCCAAGGCTCAGGCATGCCCTGTGTGCCACCCTCCCGCGGTGGCACAGAGCATGGTGACAGGGCAAAGCGAATCACTTCTGGTGAGAGGCCGTCACGCTTAGGATGTGTGTTGATGGCCTGCGACTATCTGACAACGTCTACTGAGCGCTGTCCCAGCGCTGGAGATGGCACATCACGTTCAACCCTTAGAAAAACCCGATGAGATGGCGTTATTCTCCTCATTGCACAGGTGAGAAAACTGAGGCCCAGAGATGGAGTAGCTTGCCCAAGGTGTGGAGCTGGAACCAGAGACCCAGCTTCAATTCTGCCTTAGACTTGGGCAGAATACCGGTTGGCATCCCACCTCACTCCTCGGTGCCAATGTCACTGAGCACACTGCCACCGAGTGTCAGAAAGCACCCTCCCTGCCCCCACTGCAGCTAAGCGTATGGCCAGTGACTAAGCTACAGCCTAAGAGTCAATGAATCACAAGTGCTGGACTACCCTCCTGGAAAGGAGCCTGGAAACTGGGGAGGGGGTGCTCTTCTCTACCCTCCCCGTACTCCCTCCTGCTGACTGGAATGCTGACACGATGGCTGGAGATCAGGCAGCCCTTTGGATTACACAGTAAAGGGCTAAGGTGCCTGTGTCCCTGATGGGTGGACTTTTTCACAATAACAAACTACCATCTCGTTTAAGATTCTTTTCTTTTGGGTTTTCATCCCTTGCTGCTAAATCAAATCCTATTGGATACTGTTCAGTATCTTGAAGTTACATTTCAGTGTCACTTATGCATATACTGAATTCTACTTTCAATTTTGAAATTATTGAATGAAAAAGTGATCTCAAATCTGCTTTATAAATAGTAATTTGCCTCCTGCCATTCAGTCCACAGCCTACATAACCAACCCCCTTCACCTAGTGTCAGCAAACCCGAACTCTAGGAAGAATGTTCCAGAAAAAATACCTGACCTCGAGCTGCAGAAATGCACTTGAGAGAGAACACGGTGATCCCCATCTCCTTGGGCTCAGTGTTGGCCCTCGGGCCCTCAGTGACGGATCCACCACACAGCTCACTGGGAGGCAGGGCAGGGGGAGAAACTCCAGGCTTTGGCCTCGCAGACAAGAGCAGCCACATAGCACCGGCAGCTGCCCCTCCAGGAAGGCAACCTGAGGGCCAGCAAAACGGCAGCCTGTGCTGTGCTCAGTGCCGGGCGGACGGGGTGGGGGCCTGCCTGGAGCCTGAGGGCCTCTGAGGAAGTGACTGGTCCAGGGGCCTCGGAATCACACCTACTCTCCCCTCCCCAACGTCTTATGGGCAGAAGGAAACAAAGAAGTGAAAGAGCCAGCACCACAGGGTGAAGGCAGCGAGGGAAGGGCAGCTGGATAACAGGAACTGAGCATCACTTGGGTTCCTCTAGCCAGAAGAAGCACGTCCTGTTAGACTCTGTCGGGGCCGGGGGTTAAAGACCATCTCGATCCACCTTCCCTGCTCAGTGTGTGGTAGTTTTCGTTTATCAATCAGTATGTGAAGTGACCCTGGAAACCAGGTTACCTGGCTCCCAGAGGCCAGGTTACCATGGCAACTCCAGGGCCTAGAGGAGGGGTCTGAGCCCAGAGCACTGGGGCGGCTCGAGGTGCCGTCAGCAGGACTGCCCAGGAGGCAGCTGGAGGTGGCCCCCAGGGCCAAGGCAGGGACCCCGAGTCCTCACCTGGGCATCTTGGCTTCGGCCATCCAGAGGAGGTCCGTGTTGCTGGCCAGGACAGGGAGGTGGGGATAGGGGGCCGTCGCCAGACCGGTGCCGGGGTTCCCATCGCTGAGGAGGATGTCCATGATCAGCTGCAGGCTCGTCTCCCAGCGCACGGGCTCCCCAAGGAGGAGCACCCCTGCAGAGTGGGGGTGGGGTGAGCCGGGCGTGGAAGGGCCTCGGGAGGCCTGGGGTGCATGGCCCCGCTGGGGGCGTGGGTCCCAGGAGGTGGACGAAGCCGAGCCCAGGAGGAGCTCCCGAGGGCTCCTCAGTGTGTCCACCAGGACGTCCCGAGGGTTAGAGGCAGAGAAGCAGCAGCCCCTGCTGACCGACGCCCTGCCCAGCACCCCACCTGCCCGGCCACGTCCCCCAAGCCCCAGGGGTCACTCGGCCACACGGCGGGGAGACGGGGTCACAGGCCTGACGCTGTCCACGTCCCTCTGGGACTGTGGGCCAGTTCTCACCATGTCTAAGCTTCCTCAGCTACGTGAGGACAACACCCATGCTGGGAGGAGGATAAAATGAGACCTGACAGAGCACGGAAGCCATGCTGCACACGCGTCACCAAGGCCAGCTGCAAGACTGGGGAGCTGGGCCAGACCGTGGCCCCAGTGCGCAGGCCACCCCCGGGACATGCTTCAGCTGTCGCAAGGACTGACACTCCTGGGGAGGCCCGGGAGAAGACTGGCATGCAAGAGGCTCAGGACATTCTGCAGAGTCAAAACCTTCCCCACGTCTATTAATAGCTGACACTCACACAGGAGAACAACTTGCTTGTGATTAACTGAGCCGAAACCCTAATTCTATTCCACACAAAGTATTTTTTGCTAGACTTTTCATAAGCACTGATTTTTCCAAAAATACAACTATCATGTTAGTCAAGAGAAGACGTACTTTATTTTTTCACAGCTTTGCCAAGAGTTATTCCCCATTTTGGAAAACTGCATCACCAGTGCCAACACCGCTCCTAATTTCTGAGTCACCAATGAAACACGCCTGTAAACACACTGCATTGGTAGCTGTAGCATTCATGGGGATTCTACCTTTGGTATAATCATTTCGCTACTTAATTATGCCTTCTTGGATAATTACTACGTATTGAAATGCAGATGACCTTACTAAAAAACGTTTCCTTTTATTTCTCCCTATTACAATTAGGGCTTTACCATGAATTAATTAATTTTTAATATTTGCGTATAGGAAAGCATTCATTTAGGGTAGTAAAGGGGACATTACAATACTTTTGTTACCCAGGGAGAACTGGGCTTAATAGGGCTGAGAAACACTGCACCAGGCTTCCTTAGGTAGCTTTTTTCCACACTTAGGTTTTCCGCACTTAGGTTTTCCTGGAACAACAGGGCAAGTGACGCGGGGAAGGAAAGCTTAGCAGCTAATGTCTCAGAGGCAGTGACCGGCAGACCCGAGACCAGAGCCCAGGAGACCCAGCGCCCAACGTTCCAGCCACACTGCCCGGCTGCAGGGCCTGCGGGGACAGCCCGCCCACATGACGCAGGGACCTCGTTACCTTCGATCGCAGGGAAGTCGTTCCTTGGGAGGGGCTGCGAGAGACAAAGAACAAGCCCGTCAATGCCACAGTCACCTTCCACGCCCGGTTTCCAAGGGGTGGGAGGGGAGACACGTGCCTGACAGACGGAAGACCCTTCGATCTAGCCCAGGCCAAGGAGAAACGGACAGGACTGAGGGCAGAGGTCCTCGGGGACAGGAGGAGAGCGCACTCAGGCCGGCCACACCCCAGGCCGGCAGGCACCAAGCGTGTAGGTCAGCCAGGGGACGGCTGCTCAGCTGTCCCCCTCCAGCAAGGACAGGAGGTGAGTCTGGAATCAGGTGGCAGAGGATGAGGTGAGCCCAGGAAGGGACGGGAGCTTGACATCACTCAGGAGGCAGGGCCATCACTGGACCACGGCCTGGGGGCCCATTCCTTCTAGGAACAGCTCCCCTGCCCTCGGCTCTGCCAGTAACCAGCGGAGAGCTGGGGCGAGCCGCGGCCCTGGGCAGGGCGCTCCTGGGCAGGGGGCTCCTGGGCAGGGGGCGGCACTGTCTCTGCGCTGCTCTGAGAGCCATGCCAACTCTGGCACCTGGTTCTGCACATAACACGCGCAGCTCAAAGGTGGGGGAGCCCTCGGAAAGCTCGGGGTGGGGGGGGACTAGAGCTACACAGACAAACAAAAGCAGGCCTGTCTGTTTATAACTGCAGTTCATCAAACTTTGACATGCACTGACTTCGAACAGGCGGTGACAGACACTCTGTGATAGACACAGAGTTCACGCAGGGAAGAAGGGGGCGAAGGGGCATCAGGAGACGGGCGGTCACACTAGAGGGTCAACGAGAGGCCCCGTGACCGCTGGTCGGAAAAGATAAGGTTCAAATACGAGCCAAACCCAAAGGAACCCGAGCAGACGCTCAGAGCCGCCAGTGCTCTCACAGGAAGCCACTTGCCACCAGGCTAGCCCTCTGTAAGGAGCTCCAGGACAGCGGAGCAGCGATTAACTTCACACTAGCGGTTCTCCAAGCGACTCGGGAAGCTGGTAAATCACAAAACTACCACCTAGAGGGGACACGAGGGCTCTGGAGAGAGGGGACAGCCCTGCTCACCACCCCCAACAATATGTGTCCGGGAACAAAGGCCTCGGCCAGACGTGCCCTGCCCTCCGAGAAGGGAAGGGCTGCAGGGTCAGCGGGGAGGCCCGAGCGTGTCCCATTACCGTGGTCTTGGGCCGCCGCTGCAGATCCACCATGTCCAGCACAGGGAAGGCCGCCCGCAGCTCGTCCACTGTGACCACGTGCTTGAAGCCCAGTCTGGAAGGAGGTCAGGAAGCAAAGCTGCCCAGTGCCGGGGAGACGCCTTTAAGGTGAGGGACCCACCGCAGCCCACATCAACCCCACCCTCCCCGACCCCAGACAGAGCCCCGTGAGGCCAGCGCCGACCAGGAGCACTGCAGGCAGGCGTGGGCGCAGGCGGTGGGGACACCCGGGGGCTTGGCCTACTCTGGGCACCACCCGCACAAAGGCTCACAGGAAGCCCCGTCCTCAAGCTCACGCTGGCCCAGGGCCACGAGAAGCAGGGCTCTGAGGATGGTTCAGAGGAGACTCCTCGGCGGGGAGGAAGCCGAGCAGGGTCCGGAGAAGCCAGACCGGAGCTAAATCTGGACGATGGACCCGATTCAGCCAGAAGGGAGGCCGTGGGGAGCACGCCCGCTGCAGCCTTACCCTCCAACACCGGCTGCCGTGTTCCTGTCCTCAGACCCCACCGGCAGTCTTAACTGGACGCAGGTTCAGATCACCTCAAAACACATCTCCCCAGAACGATGCTTCCGTCAGCAATACAACCACACAGACCCGTACTCGTCAGCGTTCACGGCTGAGGCTCCCGAGCCCAGCGCTGTCCTTCCCGGCCCCCTTCCCCACCCGACCCCATCCCGGCCTCCTGCTCCGGGCATCCTCCCAGCCTCCTCTCGGCAGGCTCCCCAGCTACGTCCCCTCCTGTGGCACAGCCAGCCCCCATGAAGCCACAGGTGACCCCCGCCCCAGGGTGGTCCCCCCCTGCATCTGTGACACTCAGACCCACTCTGCTCTTCCCAGCCTCTGGCCACACGCCGTCCTGAGCGCTCCTGCACTGCTCCTGGCGTGTCCCTCCGCCACCTCAAGCAGGAGCCCTGATGAAGCACCAGCCATGTGCTGCTCTGGCCCCGAGCACGCAGCCACGCACAGGCGGCGCTCAGCTCCCTTGGGTTTGCGGAAGCAGCAGAGGAACGAGCTGCTTCAGAGCAGGACACTTCCCTACTGAGCACACGCCCGGGGCTGAGCTCCCTGCGGACACGCTCAGGGAGCCGTGGGTCCCAAACCGAACCACAGAACCGCCTGGGTTCTCAGACCCAGTGAGTCAGACTCTGCAGGAACGGGCAGGAATCTGCTCTGCGAGCTGCCCAGCAGGCCCCGAGGCGGTGGGCTGGCTTCCGGGAACCCCCGGGGAACCAGGGCTGGCCACCCTGGGAGGTGCCCTCCCTCCCTCCCTCCCACGGGCGCCCTGAGCTCCTGACCCCGGTCCTTTCAGCCGGGCAAGGACAGCAGAGCAGGAAGCAGCAAAAGGATACGCTCGGGCATTTTCCACCAGGGGCCCCTGCCCAGACACCAGCATCCGCTTGTCGTGATGCTGCGAGAAGAGCTTCATGGGGCTGTGGGACAGTATCACCTGGTCGGGCTCCACCTGCAGGGCCGCCGAGAGATGGAGAGCAGAGGACACGCATGTGAGGGCAGGTGAGGGCAGCAGCAGGGAGCTGGCTCCCTGGCCCAGGAAGGAGAAACCTGCCCAGAAGGGGGGCCCAACCCTTCCAGAACTACTCCAACAGGTGTGAGGGGACCCGGACACCAGAGCCCGCAGGAGATGTGGCCACCATGGGCCCCACCGGCCCAGCTCCCAACACCCCGATTTCTCAGCCCGACTTGGGAACCATGGGGTTCGTGCATGAGCTCAGACCCGCCTCCACCTCTGACTATTTTCAGTTCTACGTGAAGACCTGGCTTTTCAGCATTTATGCTAATGGCAACTGCGCAGCCCCACTGTCCAGACACCCGGGTAGGAACCGGTCTCCTCCCCGAGCAGTGTCTCCCAGCTGATCGGCATGGGATTTACTCTCTCGGTTCCAAAGGACTCCTTCCAAGAACCAAATCCACTGCCAACAAAGAACGCGTCAATGCGGGGACGGTGGGAGCTGCAGGTGGGTGACGAGGGACAGAGCTCGTTGAGCTGTGACATCTTACTTATGAGAAACAAGGGCTGTCACTTCAGAGTCCCACCCAGTGCATGGAGATTTAGAAACACACGTCCCTGAGGCCAGGAGGAAAGACGGAAACGGCCAAGTCCACAGGTGGGATTTCTGTTCTCGACGTGTACATTTTCATAAAAAATGACCCTGATGACGAGGCTCTGCCCTCTGAGTTTGGCCTTGAACTTCAAGTTATTTTTCCGGCAGGAAGATGTATACTGGGCTCATCCACATTGTCCCCCCACAGGGCAGGGGACACAGGGCTGGAGAGGGGGCTCCACGGGAACCAGGTCCTCCGCCTCCTGTCTCCGGCCGCTCCTCACCTGGAAGCCCAGCAGGGCTGACAGCTCCTGGGCTTTGCTGCGCTGCAACATATTCCCAGCGTTCGTGACAAAGACCACGGGCACCCGCAGCTGCCCCTGGGGGTCCACGAGCCTGCGGAAGGCCTCCCTCGCAGCGGGGATGACCTGGTGGCCCCGAACCAGCACCCCATCGATGTCCAACAGGAACCCGAAGGTGGGAGGGCTCTGCACGGAGGGGAGATGAGAACGGCCCCTGAGTCGAGGCAGAGGGGACGGGGGAGCCTCATCCCCACCCCCGGGCCGGCCCGGGCCTCGAACACAAGGTGAGGACTCGGGGTTGCCGACAGGGCAAATCCATCTGCAACAAAGAATTAAGCCTTTTCAGGTATTTTTAAGCATATAACTATTTTGTTAAAGTTATTTTTGCATAATTAATATAAAAGAATCTTTTAAATTGGCAAATAGAGAAATTCAGAAACAAGCCCAGCACTCTAAAACAACCGATCAGTATTTCCTTTCATCTCCTTTCTCTATTCTTACGTTTGTCACGCGGCTATGACCGCACCTTATATGTACAATTTTGCATCTTTTTTTTTTTGCTTGACGTGAAGCATTTTTATCTGTTACAACAGCCTTCATAACCATCTTTTAGAATTTTGTTTTATCGTAACAACACACACAGAGTTTTTTAAAAAAAAACACTCAATTGCTACAGACGATACATAAAAGAATTTTTAAGTTTCTTGCTTCCACTTCTGCCCAGTACCATCCCCTCTTGTGTATTTTCCAGAAACTTTTCATGGATGGTTCTACTTTCTTACCTTTTAGCTAACACACAAAGGGTACTACGTTGTGCTTTCTTTCCCATCTTGCTTTTGCTCGTTGGTATCCCTTGGTTATCTTTCCATATCGATACACACAGACCCACCACCTACACATATTTCTGGCTACATAATATCCTGAGTGAATACTCCGCTACCATTAGGTTTCCCCTATTTCAGACATTTAGGTTTTTCCACATTTCTGCTACTACAAATTATGCTATAAGGAAGTCTTCATGCTTACTGATTTTTCCATATTATGGACTTTTCCTTAAGCTAGATTCTTTTTTTTTTAATTTATTTATTTTTGGCTGCATTGGGTCTTTGTTGCTGCACGTGGGCTCTCTCTAGTTGTGGCGAGCGGGGGCTACTCTTCGTTGTGGTGCGTGGGCTTCTCATTGCGGTGGCTTCTCTTGTTGCAGAGCACGGGCTCTAGGCACGTGGGCTCAGTAATTGTGGTTCGCGGGCTCTAGAGCGCAGGCTCAGTAGCTGTGCCGCACGGGCTTAGCTGCTCCGCGGCATGTGGGACCTTCCAGGACCAGGGCTCGAACCCGTGTCCCCTGCACTAGCAGGTGGATTGTTAACCACTGCGCCACCAGGGAAGCCCTTTTAAGCTAGATTCTTAAAAGCAAGAGTAATAAACCAAAAAAGTGCAAACATTACAATGACATAACACCTACTGACAAGTTGTTTTCCAAAACAGTATCAACTCACATGGACCCTGGTACCCTTGCCAAGGATGATTTTCACAGTATCAAAGAGTTTAAGTATCAAACATCTTGTTAATTTCAAAGTTTAAAAAAGTGGCTATCTCCTCTCAATCTGCATTTCTTGGATTTACAAAGTTGAACGCTATCCTTTTTAAAAATTCATCCCATTTCTTATTTTATGAACTGTTAACATACACGATGTTTTTCAGTTGTCAGAAAAATCCAACCTAACCTGTTTGTCATTTTCCTTTTTTTGGCGCCAGCTAAGTCAAGCCACTTTCATCGCACACACACTGTGCTTACGTTCAAAATACCCTTATTTTCCTAAAGGTACACACAGAAGAATTCAAACAAGAAATCAGGGATTTGTTTTAAAATCTTAGCGCCACACAAAAAAAAAGTGTGGGGGGGAGATAAGCAAAGCAAGTGCGGCCAAATGTTAATAACTGCTGAATATGGAAGATGGGGTTTAGAGTTCATAATATTGTTCTTAGATTTTTGACAATTACATAGTTAAAAAAATAAAACAGCTTGTTTGTGCTGATGGCTGCCAAGGTTAACCATACAGTTTTACTGGTCTTAGTGACCATATCCTAAATAGTCACAAGATTTGCTCTCTTAGACATAAGAACCCACAGACCCTGCTACTTAGAACAAGGAAGTCTCAGGACAATTTAGCAATACCCCCGACGCTCCCTCATCTGTTGGACAATTTAGCAATATCCCCGACGCTCCCTCATCTGTTCTGTGCAGTGTGTAACCACGACCCCCAACCCCTCAGGTGAGCGCACACAGAGAACCAGGCACCCAGCCACCTAGAAATGAAAGGCCCCCAGCAATTGTTAACAAACATGCCACACTCCTGTGAGATGTTAGCAAGAGGGGAAACGGGGAGGGGTGGTATGTGGGGCTTCTCTACACTTTCTGCTGAGCTTTCCTGAAAACCTAAAACTGCTCTAAAAGAATAACATCTATTAAATTTTTTTTTGAGTGAAGGCACCTCCAGAAAAGGACATAGGGTTAGATTTTTTTCTTTTCATTCTTTTTTTTTCTTTTTTCTTTTCATTCTCTTCTGTATCTGTATTTTGATTTTTCTTCTTTCTCACTTCACGTTTTTTTAAACTAGTCCTGGGTATTATGCAGATCTTCTAATTAAAGTTCATATTTGTGGCAGTGATAAAATGTGTGGATTTTTACTAAATATAAACAAAAAGGACCTACTGTATAGCACAGGGAACTATACTCAATGTCTTGTAATAACCTATAATGGAAAAGAAACTGAAAAAGAATATATATGTATAACTGAATCACTGTGTTGTCTACCTGAAACTAACACAACATTGTAAATCAACTATACATGAATTTTTAAAAGTGCAGTCTTAGGAATTCCCTGGTGGTCCAGTGAATTAGAACTCCGTGCTTTCACTGCCGAGGGCCTGGGTTCAATCGCTGATTGGGGAACTAAGATCCCACAAGACGCATGGCGTGGCCAAAAAAAAATTAAAATTAAAAAGTTAAAAAAAAAGAAGTGTGGGGGCTTCCCTGGTGGTGCAGTGGTTGACAGTCCGCCTGCCGATGCAGGAGACACGGGTTCGTGCCCCGGTCCGGGAAGATCCCACATGCCGCGGAGCGGCTGGGCCCGTGAGCCATGGCCGCTGAACCTGCGCGTCCGGAGCCTGTGCTCTGCAACGGGAGAGGCCACAACGGTGAGAGGCCCGCGTACCGCAAAAAAAAAAAAAAAAAAAAAAAAGAAGTGTGGTCTTCAGATTAGTTTTAAATGAAGGGACCACTAAGATGTTCCTTTGTGTTTTTGCTTCTTATCTGGAACTGGCTGGTGTGCTTCCAACAACAGCATCACAATTACCGTCCAGCACACTGTCCACTGCAACCAGCTCCATGTTTGTAAGAATTTACTACATGCGGTGACCGTGCAAAGCACTGCGCTTACATCACACAGAGTACCCCAAGTACCCTCTAGCGAAAACACTGCAAGGTAAGGACTAACCCTGGTACACACACGGGGAAAGCCAGGCTTAGAAAGCTAAGTACTGTTGACCCTAGAACAACACAGGTTTAAACTGTGCCGATCCACTCACAGGCGAGTATTTTTCAATAAAGATACAGTCGGCCCTCGGTAACCCCGGGCTCCTCACGTGTGGATTCAACCAACTGCTGATCGCAAACCTCACACACCATGGGGGTTGCCGGGTCCGCGGATGCCGAGTCCGCGGACGCAGGGTCGGCTGTGGGACTCGAGCACCCGCGGGTTTAGGGGTCCCCTGCGGACACCGAGGGGCAGCGGCACTTTGCCTTAAGTCAAACAGGCAGTAAGCGGCCCGGGCAGGACTGATCCCTTAGCCGGTGCCGCATCCTTTCTTCCCTCCTCCTACTCTCTCCACCGGGAAAGTCCGGAAAGTCAGGACCCGCGGGGCGGGGGCCGCAGAGTCCTCCTGGATCACATCCCGGCGGGCGAGTCACGGGGGCCCGCGTCCCCGCCCCCCGGTCGCCCCCGCGAGCGACGGGGTCACGCCTCGCCCCCGGGCTCTGTGGACGGAGCCCCGGGGAGCCAGGGACCCGCGCGGCGGGGCCCCAGGGGACGTGATGTCACCACACGCGGGCAGAGCGGGGGGAGTGACGTCCGGAGGCCGG
>NW_020176571.1:676804-740539 GCF_003031525.2 Neophocaena asiaeorientalis asiaeorientalis | reverse complement strand
TGTGGCGCACGGGCTTAATTGCTCCGTGGCATGTGGGATCTTCCTGGACCAGGGATCGAACCCGTGTGCCCTGCGTTGGCAGGTGGATTCTCAACCACTGCGCCACCAGGGAAGCCCAGTTTGTACTTCTTGACCCCTTCACGCACTTCGCCAACCTCACCCCCCACCTCTGGCAACCACCAATTTTGTTCTCTGGATCTATGAGCTTGGCTAGTTTGTTTCTTAGATTCCAAATGCAAGTGAACTTACACAGTATTTTGTTTTTCTCTGGCTTATTTCTCTAAGTGTAATACGCTCAAGGTCCATCCTCATTGCTGCAAAGGGCAGCATTTCCTTCTTTTTGTGGCTGAATAATATTGTTTTTTATATATATAATATATTTATAATAATATATAATATTTTATAATTTTTATAATATTATATTGTGCCTGAATACTATGTATTATATATTATATGTATATATATCACATCTTCTTTGTCCATTCAACCAGTGAGGGGCACTTAAGTGGCTTCCATATCTTGGCTATTGTGGATAATGCAGCAATGAACATAGAGGTGCATATATCTTTTCAAGTTAGCGTTTTCGTTTTCTTTGGGTAAATACCCAAAAGTAGAATTGCTGAATCATATGGTAGTTCTATTTTTAATTTTTTGAGGAACCGCCATACTGGTTTCCACAGTGGCTGCACCAGTTTACATCCCAAACAACAGTGCATGAAGGTTCCCTTTTCTCCACATCCTCACCAACACTTGTCACCTCTTGTCACCTCTTGTCTTTGATGATGGCCATTATAACAGGGGTGAGGTGTTATCTCGTGGTTTAGATGTGCATTTCCCTGATGATTACTGATGTTGAGCATTTTTTCATTTGTGTTTGGCCATCTGTGTGTCTTCTTTGGAAAAACGTCTGTTCAGATCTCCTGCCCATTTTTAAACTGGATTGTTTGCTTTTTTGCTATTGAGTAGAATGACTTCTTTATATATTTTGGATACTAGCCCCTTATAAGGCATATGAATTACAGATATCTTCTCCCATTCCATAGGTTGCCTTCTCACTTCGTTAATGGTTTCCTTTGCTGTGCAGAAGCTTTTTAGTTTGATGTAGTCCCACTTGTTTGTTTTTGCTTTTGTTGCCTTTGCTTTTGGTATCGATTCAAAAAAATCATCACCAAGACCTATGTCAAGGACATTACGGCCTATGTTTTCTAGTTTTATGGTTTCAAGTCTTACATTCACGTCTTTATGTTGAGTTAATTTTTGTGTATGGTGTAAGACTGTAGTCCAGTTTCCATCTCTTGCATGTGACTGTCCAATTTTCCCAACACCATTTATTGAAGACCCTGTCCTTTCCTGTTTGTATGTTCTTCGATCCTTTGTCAAAAATAAAATGACCATATATATGTGGGTTTATTTCTGGGCTGTCTATTCTGTTTCATTTATCTATGTGTTTTTATATCAATACTATACTGTTTTGATTACTACAGCTCTGTAATACAGTTTGAAAGCAGGGAGCATGATGCTTCCAGCTTGTTCTTCTTTCTCAAGGTTGCTTTGGCTACTCCGGGTCTTTTCAGGTTCCATACAAATTTTAGGATCGTTTGTTCTATTTCTGTGAAAAATGCTATTGGAATTTTGATAGGGATTGCATTGAATCTGTAGATTGCTTTATTATTTTTTAAATTAATTTATTTTTGGCTGCATTGGGTCTTTGTTGCTGCACGTGGGCTTTCCTTAGTTGCAGCGAGCAGGGGTTACTCTTCATTGCAGTGCACGGGCTTCTCATTGTAGTGGCTTCTCTTGTTGTGGAGCACAAGCCCTAGGCGCGTTAGCTTCAGTAGTTGCAGCACGTGGGATCAGTAGTTGTGGCTCATGGGCTCTAGAGCACAGGCTCAGTAGCTGTGGCGCATGGGCTTAGTTGCTCCTCGGCATGTGGGATCTTCCCGGACCAGGGCTCGAACCCGTGCCCCATGCATTGGCAGGCAGATTCTTAACCACTGTGCCACCATGGAAGCCCCTGTAGATTGCTTTAGGTAATATGGACATTTTAACAATATTAATTCTTCCAATCCATGAGCATGGAATATCTTTCCATTTATTTGTGTATTCAATTTCTTTTATCAATGTCTTATAGTTTTTTAGTGTACAGGTTTTTCACTTCCTTGGTATAATTTATTCCTATGAATTTTATTCTTTTTTTTAAAAAATTATTTATTTTTGGCTGCATTGGGTCTTTGTTGCTCTGTGTGGGCTTTCTCTAGTTGCAGCGAGCAGGGCCTACTCTTCGTTGCGGTGCACGGGCTTCTCATTGCAGTGGCTTCTCTTGTTGCAGAGCACAGGCTCTAGGCGCGCGGGCTTCAGTAGTTGCAGCGTGCACTCAGTGGTTGTGGCACGTGGGCCCTAGAGTGCACGGGCTTCAGTAGTTGCAGTGCGTGGGCTCTAGGGCACACAGACTTCAGTAGTTGTGGCGCACAGGCTCAGTAGTTGTGACGCACGGGCTTAGTTGCTCTGAGGCATGTGGGATCTTTCTGGACCAGGGCTCAAACCCATGTCCCCTGCATTGGCAGGAGGATTCTTAACCACTGCACCAACAGGGAAGTCCCTATTTTATTCCTTTCAATGCAGTGGTAAATAGGATTGTTTTCTTAATTTCTCTTTCTGATATTCTGTTATTAGTATATAGAAATGCAATAGATTTCTGTATATTGATTTTGTATCTTGCAACTTTACTGAATTAATTTAGTAGTTCTAACAGGGTTTGTGTGTGTGTGTGTGTGTATGAAGTCTTTAGGGTTCTATGTATAGTATCATGTCATCTACAGATAATGAAACTTTTACTTCTTCCTTTCTGATTTGAATGCCTTTTATTTCTTTTTCTTGTCTGATTGCTCTGACTAGGACCTCCAATACTATGTTGAATAAAAGTGGCACGGGTGGGCATCCTTGTCTTGTTCCTGATCTTGGAGGAAATGCTTTCAGCTTTTCACCATTGAGTATGATGTTAGCTGTAGGTTTGTCATATATGGACTTTATTATGCCCACTTTGTTGAGAGTTTTTTTTTTTTGAGCGTTTTTATCATAAATGAATATTGAATTTTTTCAAAAGCTTTTTCTGCATCTATTCAGATGACCATATGATTTTTATTCTTCATTTTGTTAATGTGGTGTATCACATTGATTGATTTGTGGATGACAAGCTGTCCTTGCATCCCTGGAATAAATCCCACTTGATCATGGTGTATGATCCTTTTAATGTACTGTTGAATTTGGTTTGCTAATATGTTGTTGTTCAGTATTTTTACCTCTATATTCTTTAGGGATATTGGCCTGTAATTTTCTTTTCTTGTGGTGTCCATGTCTGGTTTGGGTATCAAGGGAATGCTGGTCTTGAAAAATGAGTTTGGAAGTGTTCCCTCCTCTTCTATTTTTTTGGAAGTTTGAAAAGGATTGGTATTAATTATTTGAATATTTGGTAGAATTCACTATCTGGTCCTGGATTTTTGTTTGTTGGAGGGTTTGTTTGTTTGTTTGTTTTGGCCACATCATGTGGCATGTGGGATCTTAGTTCCCTGACCAGGAATTGAACCTGTGCCCCCTGCAATGGAAGCATGGAGTCTTAACCACTGGACCACCAGGGAAGTCCCTGTTGGAAGGTGCTTTTTTTTTTTATTACTCATTCAGTCTCCTTACTAGTTATCAGTCTGTTCATACTTTCTATTTTGTCATGATTCAGCCTTTAAAGGTTGTATGTTTCAAGGTATTTATCCATTTCTTCTAGGTTGCCCAATTTCATGGCATATAACTGTTCATAGTAGTCTGTTATAATCCTTTGTATTTGTGTAGTATCCACTGCAACATCTCCTCTTTCATTTCTGACATTTATTTGAGTCCTCTCTCTTTTTTTCCTTGGTGAGTCTAGCTAAAGGTTTGTCAGTTCTGTTTATCTTTTCAAAGAATCAGCTTTTGGTTTTATTGATATTTTCTATTGTCTTTTTAGTCTCTATTTCATTTATTTCTGCTCTGACCTTTGTTATATCCTTCCTTCTGCTAACTTTGGTCTTTGTTCTTCTTTTTCTAGCTCCTTGAGGTATAAAGTTTGGTTGTTTATTTGAAATTTTTCTTGTTTTTTAAGCTAGACATTTATTGCTATGAACTTCCCTCTTAGAACTGCTTTTGCTGCATCCTATAAGTTTTGGTATGTTGTATTTTCATTTGTCTCCAGGCATTTAAAATTTTTTCTTTTAATATTAATGGGTTAATTAATAACCCATTGGTTATTCAGTAACATGGTTTTTATTCTCCACATATCTGTGAATTTCCCAGTTTTCTTCATGTAATTGATTTCTAGTTTCATACCATTGTGGTCATAAAATATGCTTGATATGATTTCAGTCTTCTTAAATTTGTTAACACTTGTTACAAAAGATATTTGTTAAGAAATAGAGATCAATACAATTATAGAAAGGGGCTTGAATACCCCTGTTACATCAATTGATAGCCTACCAAGACAGAAAATCAGTAAGGAAACATTGGACTTAAGTGACACGATAGACCAGATGGTCTGATATTTGCAGAACATTCCATCCAACAGAAGCAGAATACACATTCTTCTCATGTGCAAATGGAACATTCTCCAGGATAGATCATATGTTAGGCCATAAAACAAATCTTAACAAATTTCAAAAGATTGAAATCATACCAAGATCTTAATAATGTCAGCTTACCCACAGTTAAGCAGGATCTGGAAGACTGACTCACATTACTCAAACCTACAATAGCCCAACACATAAACCCTGCCAGGGGACATAGCTTTCCAGGATTAGAATGTTCTCAATTTCTTCCTGCTATCAAACTACTTCAGTAATTAGAGCATTTCTTGGTGTAGTGGTTTTTAAATATGTCCACGGTTTATTTGACAATACTTTTCTCAAGAGGTGGAATCTAATTCCCCTCCCATTGAGTGTAGGCTGCACTTAACGACTCACTTTGAATAAGTAAAATGGGGCAGACGTGATGGTATGTGGTTTCCAAGGCTAATAGGTCATAAAAGATATTTTGGCTTCCACACTGCCTTTGTTTGCATCACTCATTCTAAGGAAGTCAAATGCCATGTCATAAAGACACTCTAGCAACTCTGGAGAGGCCCACAGATGAGGACCCGAAGTCTCCTGCCCACAGTTGAGTGAGAGAACCATCTTGGAGGCAGACCCTTCAGCCGTGGCAGACATATTGGCCAAAACCTCATGAACGACCCCAAGATGGAGCTATTCAGCTATGTCACTCCTGAAGTCCTAACCCTCAGAAACTAGGAGATAATAAATGTGTGTTGCTTTAAGTCATCAAGTTTTGGGGAAATTTGTTATGCAACGTGGTGATCAAAATTGTATTGTAATCACTGCTCTTTCATCTCCAGGGTTCTCAGTTTGGGTCAGTTTTGTCCCTGTCTGGGTCTGCCCTGCTTTCAGTCTTCCTTGGCTGCGAACTCAGCTCCGTCTCTGGCAGGGATCAGAAACGGGCTGGTGTTTTATAGAAATGATGACAGAACAGAAGGTGCATTCTGGGAGGTTCCAACCCGATCATTGTAATCCAAACTCTGTGTGCATGTGTGTTCAAATATCCATAAGCTTTCCTTAGATCCTCTAGGGTTCTTAAGGAAGAAGAGATTAAGAACCATCCTCTAACAACAACAACAAAAATCCTCGGGGGCAGGGTCCCTCTCTGTTCATCTTCGCCTCTCTCATAAGGCCTGTCAGGGTGAGGTGCACATGACAGATGTACAATTAATGTTAACAGGCGGGCTTCCCTGGCGGCGCAGTGGTTGAGAATCTGCCTGCCAATGCAGGGGACACGGGTTCGAGCCCTGGTCTGGGAGGATCCCACGTGCCGCGGAGCAACTAGCCCGTGAGCCACAATTACTGAGCCTGCGCGTCTGGAGCCTGTGCTCCGCAACAAGAGAGGCCACGACAGCGAGAGGCCCTCGCACCGCGATGAAGAGTGGCCCCCGCTCGCCACAACTAGAGAAAGCCCTCGCACAGAAACGAAGACCCAACACAGCAAAAATAAATAAACTCCTACCCCCCCAAAAAAATAATAATAACAGGCAAGTGGATGACTATCCACACTGCTACTTTCCCATCAACTTGCTTATACGTGTTTGCACACACACGCGAGTATAAGCCGGCTCACACCCATGCACAGACTTTGTATTAGTTAGGATTAGGTTTGGCTGCCGTTAACAGAAACCTCCAAAGACCAGTGGCTTAAATAAGAAAGAGATTTGTTTCTCTCATGTGAACAAGGTTGGGAGAGGAGGGCAAGCTTGGTATTGTGGCTCCACAAACTTATTAGGCACCCAGGCTCCTATTTTTCTCCTTTGCCATCTTCGCTGCACAGCTTCCACTCCATGGTCCAAGATAGCTGCTCAAGATCCAGCCATCACGTTCACATTCCAGCCATCAGGAAAGAAGAGACAAAAAAGGAATGCCATCTCCCTACAGGTACAATTCCAAGAAGTCTCATACACCCATTCTGCTTACACCTCACTGGCCATAACTTAAGCACATGGTCACATCTAGCAGCAAAGAAGCTGGGAAATGTAGCTTTATGCCTGGCTAAAAATCAGGGGTTCCTTTTCCACATAAGAAGGGAATAAAGGATATGGGTGGGGGGGAGATTGGCATTTTATGCCTCACACCAGGAGGAAGCAGACAAAAGAAACAAGTCAGAGAGCTTGTGGGTTTCCAGTAGAGGGAAGGCAGGGATGCTGTGGCTTGAAGGAGAGTGGAGGATGGGCAGCAGGGAGGCAGGTGGGCATGGTGGGTGGTCAGTGAGGGGACAGAGGGGGGCTTATCTCACAGCTACTTCCCCAGGCCCCCTGGGTGGTGCTGCAGGAGAATCCCAAGAGGAGGGTGTGTTCGCCTCTGTTGGGAGGAATGCTGATCCCCTCCCCGCGTTTCCCTGAAGAGGAACATCGGTCCATAGCACTTGGGCCTCTCTCCACCCAGGCCGAGGACACGGGACTCTCCTGATGGGTGAGCTTGGAAGGAAGAATGGGCGGCCGCGGCACGGCCTCTCTTCCCTCTGGGAGCTGCCCCATCAGGGGCCCCAGTGTTCGGTCCAGTAATGAGGGGCTGGGGTTTCAGCTGTGCCAGGGATGGCTGGATAAGTGTAATTCAAGGGTGGAGTGTCAGCAAGTCCATTCGTCTCCCAAATAAGCCATGCTCTCCAACAAGCTTTCAGCAGGAATACATCTGACCTTTATTTCCATCTGCCCCACATCTGTTTTCCAACCGAGTTAGATGTAAGCAGGAAAGCAAGGTCGTCGGTTATGATTTATCCCCCAAGCCCCGACAGCCTCCTCCCACTGCCTTCACATGCCCTGCCGATTAGTGGAATAAGTGGCCTCCAGTGTGGCTGGGAGGTCCCCCAGTGCCCAGGCCAGCTCCCGGACCCCTCCCCACAAACCCCCAAGGAATCACCTTCTACACCTTGCATAGAACGTTGACTGAAGACGGGGCAAACTGGGACACAGAAAGTTGAGATAGTTCACTCCATGGTATAAATGGCTGACGCGCCCATCCTGAATGCGGGCTTTGTAAGTGGGCAGGAGGGGGACGTCGAGGCACCACAGGGTGGCAGTGGGCGGAGCAAAGGCTCACAGGGGCCCGAGGGCTCGGAGCTCAATTCCCACCAGATCCCCCAGCACAAGGTCACTGTGCTGCTCCGTGTTTCCAGGCCCACCTGTAACCCCCTGCTCGGGAAAGGCAGGCAGGGGACATGGCTGTGTTAATCCTGGGTGACAAGGTTTGGTTCCTGGATGGCCTCGTGCTGCGGTGGGTCCGGGTGGGAGCCCTGGTCCACCAGGTGGGACGGTGTCAGATGGATTACCTGGCCTTGATTTGCAGCCAGGTAACATTTACAGAAAATCTTTAAAACCTGCTGAGGTAAAGCACTGTGTCATCGAGCCCCGCCCCCCGCCTCTGCCCTGCCGCCCTGACTGCAGAGAGGGCGGAAGGGTGACTTCTGACACCTTGGCCCCTCCTTAGAAGTCCTATAGAACGTCTTCCATGAACAGATGAACGCAGGGCTGCGGCCCTGGGCCTCACACAGAGGGGAGGGCATTCGGGGGACGGGGGGGAGAGGAGGCTCCTGGGGAGTCTGACTGTCCTCCCACAGATGGCTGGGGGGAGCAAATGGAGGGGCTGCCCCGCATCTCCAGCCCTGGGCGGGGCACAGCCTGAGCCTGAGCCTGGCTGCTGCCCGCTGGTGTGCGTTTTTATGTCTCATGACCTAGTCCTGCCTGCAAGAGGATCAATGACATCTCACCAAGACTTTAGGTCCAACCACCGATTGACAGGAAATAAAAGGCAGAGGGACAGGTCAGGAGCATCGAGGGGATGCCCTCAGTTCCGGACGGGGGCGCTCTACAGGACAAACGGCTTGTTCCATCACCAAACAAACTGGAAGAAACAGAAGAAAAGAAAAAAAGAGCAGTGACGGAGCCTGTAGAGGTGCTGTTGAAATGGTGCGTGGTAACCCCTGCTCTCCTCCTGGGGAAGCTGGCCGGCCTCTCATCTCAGGCCCCGGCTGCACCCCGGTCCTCACCAGAGGCTTTCCTGCCAAGATGAACTCAGGGTTGGTTTTCACTCAGAGGCTGGCACCTCCTTCCGCTCTAGCCATTGGTGCTACCGCCTCCCCATGGACCGAGTTTTCTCCCTGCAGTGTTAACACCTCCTTCAGAGCACAGAACTGACTGTCAGAGCCAGAAAGGGCTCTAAGAGCACACCGGGCCCAGCACCTCCTGTGATAAAATGAGGCCATCAGCCCAGAAGCCCTGTGAGCCGGGATGCGGGTTGGAGCACTGGACATGGTGGCAGAGACCTCTGGCTGGCCCTCAGACCTCAGGGACCAGCATTCTTCTCTCTTTCCCGCACTGACCTCCCCAGATGCACCCCCATCCGACCCCTCACCTCCCACGGGCCTCCCAGTCTGTGGGGCAGGAATCCACGTGGAACCAGAGCTCACGGCCCTGCCACACTCCTCCCAGGCTCTGACACATTCACCTCTCCTCCTGGCGGCTTTGTTGCATTTGGCCTTGGGTGAGTTACTGGGGTTGAAGTGTGGGTTTTTCTGGAAGAGGTCTGGGGCCCCAGATACGGCTCCCAGCATCAGAGGATGTTTGGGGCAAGGAGGACTGAGGGGGTCAAAGAGAGGGCATTCCCGGAGCTCGCAGACCGAGGCGCTGACCCCTCGGCTTCCAACCCCCTTCTGAGCAGACAGAATTGCAGGTGTCCCTCATCTACAGAAAATTATGTCCAGTTTCTTATTTTTTCCTTCAAAATGTTGTTCATATATTTTCCTTTTTTCATTTCTACTTCTAATCTGCCTGGACCGGGTGTTTGACCTATAAAGCAAGACCCTGCTTCCCCCTGCTGCATAGATGACTGTTTCAAACGTCCTAGAGCCTTCCCTGGAGCTGGTGCCTTGGAGGAAGGGGCATGTGTATAAACCCAGGGAAGTGCCCTCAGGGCTTCTGTCACCTGGCCATTTATTCAGTCATTGCATATATTAGGTACTTATTACGTTGCAAGAGTTTTTGTGGGTTTTTTTGTGTATGGTTTCTTTGTTTGGTTTTTGGCTTTAGGGGTTTTTTTGGCCACACCATGAGGTATGCGGGATCTTAGTTCCCCAACCAGGGATCGAATCTGTGCCCCCTGCAGTGGAAGCGTGGAGTCCTAACCCCTCGGAGCACCAGGGAATTCCCAAGAGTTTATAATAACAGATATTTGAAAACAATCCAGGTGTCAGCTATCTGGGCCTTGTTTATTAAGCTCTGGTGTGTCCCCACTGAGAAACAGTGAGACAGAGGGTGGGGAAAGACCCTCAACTAAAAGCAAAGCTCAGGAAGTGGGCAACGTGTGCCTTTCATCACGGAAAGAGGAAACAGAGAGTTTACATGTGCATTTGTTTATTTTGCACAAAGAAACTAATAAACATGGTGGGAGACATAGGTGGGGTGGGAAAGAGGTGTGGGGAGTAGAGGTGGGTATAAATCTTTCAACATATCCCTTTTCAAGTTTTTTTGATTTTTGAAATGTGATTCCATACCTATTCGAACTTCTTATTTTACTATAACAAAATTTAAACACGTCGATGGCCCTGCCCTCCCGTCCCGCTACGAGCTCTAAATGTGGCCAGAGGGCAGGACGCCCATGGCAGGAGCGGGCCTTTCTCCCGGAGGAGATGGGGAGCAAAAGCAAGGCAGGGGAGGCAGGTAGTGCAAGTGAGACGGCCGGAGCCGGGGGAACGGACCGCAGGTCTGGTCACCGTGGGAAGGAGGAAGTGGAATTCCGGCCTATGTGTTTTCAAAGCGAGCGCACCTCCCCTGTGGGTCTGAGGCGGAAAGGGCGCCGGGAGCGAGCGGCGGCACCTGCGCTACCGTGTGTGGCCACCAGGTGTCAGCAGCGCGCCGCCCGCCGCAGTGCCGCCGCCACAGGTGCCGCAGGTGCCGAAGGTGCGGGCCGCAAGCATCGCCTTTGCTTTCCGAGGCCTTCCTCCGGGCACTTCCCACCAAACGACGGTCCCCGGGGGCGGGGGCGGAGGACCCTGGACAAAGGCTCTGGGCAAGAATCCGTTCCTCCGGGGCCACAGGAAGCCGAGGCCAAGGGAAGCCAGGGGTCACGGGAGGGGTCAGCCTGTCCCCCGAGGGCTGATGCATCCCGGCCTCATGGAGCCAGAACAGGGGTGAAACGGCTGTCGTGTGTGGGTTAGGGGTTAAGCAGTGCGAACCCCACCCTCAGAGAACTGACCCAGGCCCACCAGGGTGATGGGCCCCTGACGGGAGAGAAAACAGCCCCATATTGTAGGGTGACCACTGAGGCAAGACTCAGGAACCTGCTATCACCTGCTGTGTGACCTGGGAGAGTTACTGACCCTCTCTGGGCCCCAGTTGAGCCCTCTGTCCCTCAGAGAGGGTAGATAAAATGATCTTTAGGCCTCTCCCCGCTCTGATATTCTGTGAATCTAAAACTTCCAGTCCTCCCACCTCTTCCCCTCTGGGAGGTCTGGCTGGACTGGGCAGACCTCATCTCCTAACATACGGTCTCCGGACAGTCCCCAAGGAAAGGCCCTTTGGGAGGTTGGACCTGGCCACCCTGAAGGAGGAAGAGGAAGAGGCTATTGGCTGAAAAGCCTGGACCCCGTGGAACTCAGCGTCTCTGCCCCAGCCACACCATCGGCAGGGAGAATCGGGAGCTACAGAGGCTTCTCAGGGCAAAGCCCACCTGAAATGGCTGCCTGTCCCCACCGTGATCCCAGATCCCACACGTCTGACGTCCGCGCTTCGGGACGCAGAAGAAGGAACAAAGAAGGTTACGTTATTTTAGGATGACTGCTAATTAAAGTAGCATATATTATGTATGTGAAAGTGATATTTATAATCTAGCAAGCTGACTTAATTTCGGCCGATAGATGCATCTACACGTAGCCAGACCTCAAGGAGTCCAGTCTTGCAAGAGGCATGGCTCACATCAGTGCTTCAAACTCCTGACCTGGGGAAAGGGACATTTGGGGATCTGGACAAGGTGGCTGAGATGGGTCGCAGAATCCTGTTCTGGTGAACTTTAAAAATTAAACAGTCAGGTCTTCCTGAGGAAGTTCCGGGCAGCACCTGATAACCAGTCGATCTATCAGAGAAAGTTCTTCTTACAGCAGAATGGCAGCTCGTACATATGGAAGAAATGGTAGAAGCAGAAAAACCACCATTTGGTGGTTGTCTCCTCCAGATATTTTCTACGGCATCTTACATGTCCTTCCTATTATGTGACCTTGACCATCTTCCATCAGAAGGCAAGGTCTCTCCCCCTCCTCTTGAAACCGGGAGGGTTTAGCCTAGAGAGATATGACCCAAGAGTATGGCAGATGTGATGCCAGGGGACTTCCAAGGTTATATCAGAAAAGGCAATAGAACTTCTGCTTTGTTCCCTGAACACGTACTCTTGAAGCCTTCGGCCGCCATGCTGTGCGGAAGCCCACCCGGGCCTGTGCAGAGACCCCTGGCTGAGGCAGGAGGCTGTATGGAGACAAGGAGGTCCCGGCCAGCCCCCCGCCGCTCCCACCCCTCCAACTCATGGAGAGACGGAACTGCCGCAAACAGAACTGCCCAGCTGGGCCCACCCCAAATCCCGGACCCACAGAAACCGTGAGAGACGATACGTCTTATTGCTTTCTTAAGCCACTAAATTTTGGGATAATTTACTATACAGCACTAGGTAACTAAAACAGCCACGAGGGGAGTAATAGTCTCGATTCAGACACTAATCCTCAGTGGCTGCACATTCTCCCTTGCCTAAAGCTAATTTCTCATCAGAGTTCAGCATCATTTCTCCTTCCTTTCATTCTAGAATCTTCTGATTATCACCTTTTTCATTTATCTTTTCAGTTGCTCAGGAAGTGGGCAACGTGTGCCTTTCATCACAGAAAGAGGAAACAGAGTTTACATGTGCATTTGTTTATTTTGTACAAAGAAACACAAGAAACTAATAAACATGGTTATTTATTTATGTTTAGAGTTCTTTATACTATTCTTGCTACTTTTCTGAAGTTTCACATTATTTCAAGATTATAAGATTGAATGTTCCATGGTTTTCCCTGAGGTTGGATCCCAACTTCTAAACTGCTGGGAAAGGGGATGATTCACATCTCCAACGGCATTCCCTCAGATGGATCTTCCAGAACCGCCCCCCACCCCAAGCTGTCCTGGACAGAAGTAAAACTCCAGGACCGGGAGGCCAGGCCAGGGCACCCATCGCGGGCCAGATGATGGGGACTCTGGTTTTCCAGCCCAGACCATTCATCTGACAAAGGAGGACAAAGGATTTGACCTCACTCTAAAAACAAATAGATACAGACTCCAGGAGTTCAAATCACAAAAGGTGTTTTGTGAACAGGAGGTTCTGCTACAGATTTCCTTTAAAGAAATAGCGAGCCCCCAGGTGCAGCAAGGTTTTGCTTACAAGAATTCAACTAACACAAGTTTTCCCCGAAGACCTGTATGTCAGGGCAGCTCTGGGAAGTCACAGGAGGAGTGAGTGAAACAAGTTCTACCTTCTCTGCCCGCCGCAGAGCCCGGGGGCCACGGCTCCTCCCTCCTGGCGAGTCCCGATCTGGCTCTGCTGGTGTTTGTTTCTCTGCTGGGACTCTGCCTGTTGAACCGGCACGAAGGCAACACAGCTGGTTAGTTTTCCCAAATCAGAGACCCTACACTCCTGGGAGACCCCCATGACTGGCAGCTTGCTACCGAAGCCCGTTCTGCTACGTTCCGTTGTCACCATTCATTGAATCGACGTCAGCTCAGTTGGGACCCGTGTGCCCCCTGCTGGGATTGGTTAAGGCCATGAATCAAAAGGTCTTCAAGGGCATCTGGTTCCCTCTGGATACCAGCCTGTGGTTGAGCACCCTAGTCAGCAAGGCTGTCCCAGCCCTAGGAGCCAGGAGCCAGGGGGAGGGTGGGCTTCACCGCATCCACAGGGCACTTGTAATGACTTCTTCGGTTCTCCTTCGCAGCCTGGGGCCACGTGAGGCCAGGGCCAGCTCCTCGCCTACCCTCTCCCAGAGACCAGGCTGGGAGCCGGGACCCGACCTCAGCTCAGCACGAACAGGGCATGTCCGTTCTTGCAACACAATGTTTATTGGGGGCTGACTGGGCACGGGCTGGGCTCCGGGCTCGCGGTGGACGTGAACCGGTCATTCGTGCCTGTCCACGGGGAGATGACGGAGTGGGGGAGGGCGGCCCCGCAGAACTAAATACATGGTCATTACCCATCACGGTGGGGTGGGAGGGAAGAGCAAGGTGCCCCGAGGGAGAAGCCTTTCTGAAACAAGGACATGAAGCCCGAGGGTGTCAAGAGTCAGACACAAGCGGGAGAAGCAGCATTCCTGGCAGAGAGACCCAGGGGGGCCCTGGGGCGGGCAGTGCTCAGGACACCGAGGCTGGAGTCCCGTGCGGGGCGGGATGGAGTGGGAGGGACCCCGGCTCACAGGGTGCTACGTGCCCAGTGGGGACAGGAGTTTCCTAAGTGCACAGACTTGTCACAGTGGAGGACCCTGGTTTAATTTGACTTTTTTAAAAAATAAATTTATTTATTTTTGGCTGTGTTGGGTCTTCGTTGCTGTGCACGGGCTTTCTCTAGTTGCGGCGAGCAGAGGTTACTCTTCGTTGCGGTGCGCGGGCTTCTCATTGCGGTGGCTTCTCTTGCTGTGGAGCACCGTCTCGAGGCACACGGGCTTCAGTGGTTGTGGCGCACGGGCTTAGTTGCTCCGCGGCATGTGGAATCTCCCCGGACCAGGGCTCGAACCCGTGTCCCCTGCATTGGCAGGCGGATTCTTAGCCACTGCGCCACCAGGGAAGACCCTAATTTAACTTTAAACAGTCATTGCTCCGGGAGAACGAGCTGGAAAGGGCAAAGGGAAGAGAGAGAGCAGCTAGGGACTGTTGCGAGTCAGGCCAGAGTGCATACAGCGGCTGCAGGGCAGGCAGCAGCGGTGTGGGGAGGGTGGGCGAACAGGGGCAGCGGGAACTCCTCTGACGACCTCTGCGCCGCGTGGACGGACATGCCAGTCACTGAGACGCCTGGGAGGGAAGCGTTGCTCGGAGCCGGTCTCCGAGGCTCCTGTGGGCCATCGAGTGTACTGATTGGGAATCAGCCACAGGTTTGGGAATCATCAACAAGTACGCAGTTTCTAAAGGGAAGGAGTGGACGAGACCACCCAGGAGAAGAGTGTGGAGTGAAGAGAGGAAAGGGGAGGGAGGCAGCCGAGACAAAAGCGCAGGGCTGAGCTGAGGGACGCCCGCCCGAGATCAGCCAAGAGGAGCTCGGGGACGGGGGCCGCCGGGAGCTGCGGCTGGAGGGAAGCAGGAACCCGGAGGCGTTGTGTCACCGAGGCCGAGGGAGGACATTCCACGAGGTGTGTGGGGTCCACTGATGAGGGCTCTGAGAGGTTGGGCGAGGTGGAGGCTGAGGGTGGCCTTCGCAGGTCGGTTCTGGTAAAGAGACGGAGGTGACTTCCCTGGGTTCCGGACCGGCGGAGAGAAGGTGAGGCCGCGGCGGAGGGAAGCAGAGGCAGCGGGTGACAGACGGCCGCCGTCTCCTCACTTGGGGCCCCTTGCCAGCTGGGCCACAAACTTCCACCACCTCTCCTCCCAGGTTGCCATGGCAAACTGCTCCTCCGGCTCCGACAGGGCGCTGTACCTGTGGGGGAGGGGCGCCCGGGTCAGCCCGGGGAGGGGCGGGAGGGGACCTCGGATGCTGGCAGGGCACCATGTCCCCAGCCCGAGGGCAGTCACAGGATAAGAGACGATGCGGAGAAACGCACGGAAACCTTCGGGCCTCAGCCCAAACCTCGGAGCGGTCAACACAGGCGGTGACCGAAGAGAACACGTACACTCACCTGATGGAGTTCATGGCCAGCTGTTTGAGTGTCCTCAGGTCGGCCGTCATCCCCCCGATGCCCATGAAGGCCTCGTAGAAATCATAGGACAAGCCTTTGGCTCCAAAAGTAGCAGGGTCATCAGAGCTGATGACCATGGGGTACCCGGTGGCCATCAGCACAGCTGCAGGGTGGTTTCTTAGGTCAGACACCAGCTTCAGAACCTGCCCAGTCAGAAACAACCGTGCATGCATGAAGAACCGTCTCGAGGAAGGCGAGGCCGTGAGTATAATCGGGCCTTGCCATCCCCGTCACTGTTCCGAGCATTGGGACTCTGGGTGATCCTGACGCAGGAAGAGCCGGTCCTCCCACGATTCCTCGTTTTCTCCACAAACATCTGGTCTCTCTTGGTCCTGCTGGCAGCAGCTGTCCTAAGCACAAAGGCCCAAGCAGCTGCCCGGCAGTGGGACCCCACACTACCCGCTGCGTGTCCGTCCTGGGCCCCTTTAGCTTTGTCCGTAGCTTCACCCGTAATCCCGCCCCACTGGGGACCCTCATTACTATGAATGGTTTAGGCAAAGTCCATTCCTACATAACTTCACGAACGGGAGTGAGAAGTGGAGGGACAGAGAAACCAAGGGAGTTAACAGAGAGATTACGCAGGAGAAAGGTTGGCCGTGGCTGGGGGAGGAGAGTGCCCTCCACTGGCCCCAGGGAGCCTGCGTACCTGGTTGGAGATGGGACAGACTTCGATGGGGATGTCCTTCTTCCAAGCCTCAGCCCAGACGGCAGGGTGTTTGCTCAAAGCAAACCCATGGCCAATCCTGGTCGAGTTCAGTATCAGGGCATCCAGAACGTTTCTGTCTGCAGAAGTACCCTGCCAGTCTAGGAGTAAAGGGGGTGGGTCTTCAGTAGGATGGATGGGACCCACAGACCATCTGCAGGTGAAAGGCCCAGACTCCCCAGGCAGGAAAAGGAAGAGAAATGAACAATAACACAAGAGCGCACATGCGTACACCTTTTCCTTATGACGATGCTGAAGAGAGGTACGGCCTGCCTATAGGTACGTATGTATGTACGTACGTATGTAACAGTTGAGGAAGCTGAAACCCACGCAGGCGTTATAAACTCAAGCAAGGTCCTCAGGTAGGAAGCAGCAAAACTGGGGTTCAAGCCTTGGTCCACCTGACCCACCGTCCAGATTCTTTCTTTCCATTTTACGTTTGTTTCCAGAGCTGTTTCCTGGGAATTTTATGTGTAGGGTCTCTACAGCAATGTGCTGCAGACTCGGTCACTCTAATGATTTGTACGAACTTTAATTTCTATCTGTAACAGAGCTCTTGGGACAGCCCGTGGCAGGATGGCAGCAGCCGGCAGGAACCAGCCACCCCGAGGCGCCCTCCTGGCGCCCTCCTGGCGCCCTCCTGGCAGGACCGGCTGAGAGCTATGAATAACGTATGTGAAGGGCAGCTGCCCCGGTATCACTGTCCCTCCTTCTCCGGGTGTTGCTGTCAGGACAGATGTGATAATGTACGTGAAAGGGACAGGTGCCGCGAGACGCCTTGGGGCTGTCAGTCCACTTCCTGGTGTCCCGTCCGTGCCCTCGGAGATGGCCAGGGCCCCTGCCCATCACCCGCTCTGTCCCCGACGGGGTCATAGGCTCACCTGTCTCTCCGGCGTGGAAGAAGTAAGGCAGCTTAATGCCCCGCGAGGCTGGAATCATCAAAACCTCCTTGTAGTCATACAGGGAGTGGCCCGTGTCCTCTCGCCCCACCTGCAGGACAGAGTGGGGGGCCTTGCTGGTGTGCCCTGCAGCCCTGTACCTGCCAGCACTGCTCGGGCCTCAGGCACACAGCCTTTTGAGAGGGACCAGTAGCAGGACTGGGAAAGAAAAAGAGAGCGCGTTGCCCTGAAAGAACTCCCCCCTTAGTCAGAGGCTGTACCTCGACCCTCCCAGCCTTTGCGTGGTGTCCCGCACATGGCCTTCCCAGCCCTGCGCTCCAGCCTGAGCTCCTTGTTGGGGGAGAAAGAGACTCAGAGAGACACAGAGACAGAGACAGAGAGGGCGGGAGAGCCTGAGCCCTAGACCAGGGTCGGGAGGATTCTGGCCTTCGACCCCTGGGATCCCCGGGCCTGGCAGCTCCCAGCAGAGTCCCTCAGCTGTAATTAACCCCACAGCAATTGCACCAAAGTCGGCTCTTCAAAGGGAGCCCCACCCCCAGGGGCGGGAGTGAGAGAGCCTTGGGAGAGAAAGCGGGGAGGGGCGCTGACACTCTCGTGATAACACAAGCTGGGTGCTCAGCGCAGCAGGACGGAGCGCAGACCCCAGCCGACCCTTTGAACAACACCAGCCCGGCTTCCCTCGAGGACTGGTGCACCTGAGTCCTGTAGGGACCGGTCGGGAGGCGCTGCAGAGGGGAAAAGGGGTTGGAGAGGCCGGATCCCTTGAGCAGCCCCCAAGGACCCCAGGAGGACACCCTGGTCCAAAGAAAACAACTCCTTGAGATCCGCTCCCGGGGCCCTGGCGGGTCTGAAAGTAAGGGCTTCAGCACAGTCTCAAGTAAAATGTGCAGATTCTGGAAGAGGGGGTCGGGTGCCTTTAGCCAGTTAGATTAATCTAGCTTCTTAGTGAGATTAAGGAGTTGTCACCTGGAAGTGTGGCCTGGCTGTTATTTGGGGCAGGGGGGTGAGGGGGCTTTGGAAACAGCTGGGGTGAAGGGGGCGGGGCCGCTTTTGGATCCTGGACGGTACGCTCAGGCCCAGCCCCATGTCTCCTTCCAGACACCCCAGCCCTGGGCTGCAGCTTGAAGAGCGATGTGTCGTGGACATTGAGGCCAGAGCAGGGCAGAGGCCGGGGAGCGGGGGGGCAGCCCCTCATCCTGGCCCTTCCTTGCTCTGGAGCTTCCCTTTCTAGCCTTTTTCTGAACTTTTCTGCTCTCCCTTCCCCACCCCCCCAGGCCCCGAGGGAGGGTGCCGGCCACCCAGCTCTTCCCAGAGGGCTTTGGGCTGGGCCCATTACCAGGTCAAACCCCGCCACCATCCCGGGGAACTTGGCTCGAAGTTCCATGGCTGTCTGGATGGATTTCGTGATGGTGGACGCATCTTTGGACCTGTGGGAGAGATGGAGAGAAGCACAGGCGCAGGCTCCTCGGGGCCAGTGGGTGTAGTGAGCGCCCCTCACGGCCAGTCTGGCCTCGTCCAGGGCACCCAGCCGCCCTGCCCACACGACCCCGCCCCATCCAGGCTGTTGTGCCCCCCAGGTGCCACATCACGGAGAAATTCTGCCCAAATCCATCCTTTCAAGGACTCCGGCGGGGCCCACAGAGAGCGCAGGCTCTGGAAAGTCAGTGGGGACGGGGACCCACGGGGTCAAAACAAATAGTGCAGTTTTATTGGTCTGCATTTGACTGAAGCAAAGTGGCCATGCCCGAAACTTGCCCCGCATCCCTGAGAGGATGGTCCTGGATGTGCCCAGCCCACTGCTCCCTGGGCACCTGTGAAACACCACAGGCCACCCAGTCCCTGCCAGGGCAGCTGGGCCTGGGCCCTGGTTCCGTCAGCAAGGCCCGGGCACTGCAGAAACCACACGACCAAAGTGTCTCTTCTCCCCTGCACGTCTCTCCCTTCCAGCCCAGGGCAGGGAAAAGGCGGGAGCAACACCACGGAAGCACAAAGAGAAAAGGCGCAAGTCCATGATGGGGCCGAGGCATCGGCCCACTTGTTCCATCCCCGGCTCTGTGAGCCCCACACCTGCCCGTCCCTCCTCTGCATCGGGAGCAGCTGCCTCCGTCCCAAGCGCCAAGGGGACGCCGTGCGGCCGCACTCCTGACACCGGCCCCCGGGAGCCTCCACCGTCCACCACTGCCAGCTCCACCCTGGCCCACCAGTTCCGGCGGCCCCAAGTCTCACCAGGACGGGAGGGGGCTCCAGGGAGGTCTGACTGCCCTTCCACCTCCCCCGGGGGGGGGCTGAGCAGGCGGGGTCTGCCCTCCCCAAACCCTCCGGCTGGACACGACTCCGACTGTCCAGACTGGCTGCTTTCTGACAGAAGGGAGACCCTTCCTCGGGAAAATCCGAATTCCGCTGGAGGCTTCCTTCTCTTGCTTGGGGCAAGGGTGAGTCTTTCTTTGCAGCTCCCAGAGGTCTCCACACAGACGTGGCTGCCGTGAGGCAGAACCCGGCCGCAGATTGAAGCAAAAAACATTCAGGCAAAAACACTAAACCCGTAACTGATGACCCAGGCCAGTGTGGGTCACAGCCTGGAATGATCTGGGAAGTTGCCACAGTTCTTCATTCCAGCCTGGTCGGGATTTCAGAGTGGATTCTGCACGCCCGCTACGGCACATGGAGTCCCCCCAGGGTCTGTGGCCCCAACCTCCCAGCCCCTCCCCCCGCCGCACCCCCGTCTCCTCCTTCAGCTTCAGCCGTGCTCGCTCTCACCTGTGATCCGAATAAATGAGTTTGATTCCAATAAACCCAGGATGCTCTTTTGCAAAATTACGAGCCACTTCTTCGTACAACCTCACCGACCACTCTGGGCTGTAGACCGTCCCGTTCAGTTCATACACCTGCGAGGGAAGCATGGTCCCGACCAGATGTCAGAGGTGAGCAGAGCAGGTCTCCAGTCCCAACTGCCAACAGTCAAAACTAGGTTGGACTCTGTGATGTCCTTGTTCAGTGCCTGTGACGGCCTCTGGGGTTGATCAGAAGTCCCAGCCCCGAATGGGATAATACTCTTTGGTGCCACGAGGCTGGGATGTCTGCCTCTTGTTCAGGGCTGGGTCCTGGCACCTAGAACAGTGCCTGGCATGTGGTCGGTGCTCAGTAAGCGTTTGTGCAACAAATGAGGAACAGGCCAGCTGACGACAGGACACAAGCCATAAAGGGTGTTCCAAGGACCCACTTCATCTCCCCACTCTCCCACCCCGAGGCAGGGGACCCCTGAGGTGGCCAAGCCACTAGGGACACCAAGAGCGAAATGGTCAGGGGCAGAGTGGGAAGAGCCAGGGGTGCACAGCAGGTGAGACAAGAGAAAACATGCAGTGGGGAAGAGCAGGACTTTTGCTTGTCCATCTCTGGGGGTCCTGAGGGGTATCAGATGTGCTGCCCCCAAAGATCCCACTTTTACATAAGGATTATTTTGAGCTAAAGGCAATTAAGAAGCACAGAAGCAGACAGAGCTCTGTGCCCTCCTTTCTGCCTCAGAGCAGGACATACATTTCTGTCTGTGAGCCCTTCCAGCTCCCATTCTGGGAAAACAGCCCTTATCACTGCAGACAGAAACTGGGCTCCTTCAGCCCAGTTCAACTGGGCTCCAAGCTGGATCTGAACAGACAAATCTGACTAAAATAACCCGTCTTCTGTTAGTTCCCCCATACACTAACCTCCCCACAATTTACTGCACCTGGAAGCCCAAACCTCTTTTCCTTTGTCTTATTGCTTTTCCACAATTTCTCACCATTTGTTAAAGTACTGTAGCATATAAGAACCTAGTCTACCTACTTCTTTGGGTCTTCACTTCTGTTCTGTGAAGGTCTCCATGCACGTAAAAATTAAACGTTGACATCAAATAAAATTTCTATGCCTTTTCTCCTGTTAATGTGGCTTTTGTCAGTTTATTTTATTTTTTAAATAAATTTATTTATTTATTTTTGGCTGTGTTGGGTCTTCGTTGCTGCGCACCGGCTTTCTTTAGTTGCAGCGAGCAGGGGCTACTCTTCGTTGTGGTGCGTGGGCTTCTCATTGCGGTGGCTTCTCTTGTTGCCAAGCACGGGCTCTAGGTGCGTGGGCTTCAGTAGTTGTGGCACGCAGGCTCAGTAGCTGTGGTTCGCAGGCTCTAGAGGGCAGGCTCAGTAGTTGTGGTGCAGGGGCTTAGTTGCGCCACGGCATGTGGGATCTTCCCGGACCAGGGCTCGAACCCATGTCCCCTGCATTGGCAGGTGGATTCTTAACCACTGCACCACCAGGGAAGTCCCCAAAGGATTTTTTAAAAGAATGCTTTTCCTGTTACTGATCAAGGCATTCTGCTAGAATCTTCAAATCTTTGATGCTGTACTCCAGCAGTTCTCAAAGGATAGTCAAGGAGCCGCTGAGGGTCCCCTAGACTTTTGCAAAGTCTACAAATTCAAAACTGTCTTCATAAAAATGTTGAGATGTTTTCTTTTTCACTCTAATTCTCTAAGTGTACAGAATTTTCCAGAAGCTGCATCACATATGGCAATATTGCTCTGACACAAAATAGATGGTGTAATTGTGTAGGCTTGTGCTTTGAAAATTTCTCAGTTTTAGTTTCTAATACTGGTTATATTACACAGGATATAGTAGATATAATCCACATAAACAAAAGCCCTTTAGGATCCTCAAAGATTTTGTGAGTAAAAGTTTGACAACCATTGTATTAACTCAACCCAAAATTACTAGCTGACGTCATCTTGGCATTACCCACCTGATTTGCAGAAGGGAAGGACGGAATTCTGCCCCGTGCCTTGACTGCTCCGTCATTACAAGTCACCTGTCCAGACACCCCAGCTGAGTCGGAGATCCCTAAAAACGGGGTCCATGTCACTTGACCTTCCCACCTCCTCTCCTAGGACCAGAGGAGGAGCTCCAGAAACGAGCTTTAACCTAAGAAGAGTGCTGTCTACTTGCACCTTTTTCTTTCTTTTTTTTTTTAGTTCCCTGACCCAGGATCGAAAATGCACCCCCTGTAGTGGAAATGCGACTGGACCACCAGGGAAATCCCTACTTCCAGCTTTAAAAATACTAAGACAGGGCTTACTTACTGTACGGCACAGGGAGCTATACTCAATATACCCTGTAATATATACCCTGTGAGTGGAGGCTACTCTTAGTTGTGGTGTGCGGTCTTCTCACTGCAGTGGCTTCTCTTGTTGCAGAGCACAGTCTCTAGGTGCGTGGGCTTCAGTAGTTGTGGCACTCGGGCTCAGTAGTTGTGGCTCACAGGCTTAGCTGCTCCGCAGCATATGGGATCTTCCCAGACCAGGGCTCGAACCTGTGTCCCCTGCACAGGCAGGCGGATTCTTAACCACAGCACCCCCAGGGAAGTCCCTATTTTTAGTTTTTAAAAGAACCCCCATATTGTTCTCCATAACAACACAGCACTCCCACAACTGGGCATATACCCTGAGAAAACCACAATTTGAAAAGATACATGCACACCAGTGTTCACTGCAGCTCTATTTACAATAGCCAGGTCATGGAAGCAACCTAAATGCCCATCGACAGATGAATGGATAAAGAAGATGTGGTACATATATACAATGGAATATTACTCAGCCATGAAAAGGAACAAGATTGGGTCATTTGTAGAGACATGGATGGACCTAGAGTCTGTCATACAGAGCGAAGTTAAGTCAGAAGGAGAAAAACTAATATCATATATTAACACATATATGTGGAATCTAGAAAAATGGTACAGATGAACCTATCTGCAGGGCGGGAATAGAAACGGAGACGTAGAGAATGGACATGTGAACAAAGTGGGGGAAGGCGTGTGGGATGAACTGGGAGATTAGGTTTGACATAAATACACCACCACCTGTAAAAAAGATAGCTAGTGGGAACCTGCTGTATAGCACAGGGAGCTCAGTTTATTGCTCTGTGGGGACCTAGATGGGTGGGATGGGGGGTGCGGGAGGGAGGTCCAAGGGGGAGGGGATATGTGTATACCTATAGCTGATTCACTCCATTATACAGCAGAAAGTAACACAACGTTGTAAAGCCACTCTACCCTAATAAAATTTTTAAAAAAGAAATGATAACTAGTAATACCGTGTTGTTATCAGCAACCTATGGCCAGATGCAGAAAAACAACTCAGATTTGCAGTTGTCCTGTAGGAAGATGAGTTACCATCTGAGAATCTGACAACCTGTAAGTACAAGAAGCGGTCTGTCATTCGTCTACGGCTCAGGGGTACAGAAGCGGCTATGTCTCTGTAATAAGCCCCCTTGGATTAAAAACACACTGGACTCAACTTAGATGATCTCAAATCCTGCAGTTTACTTGAGGCGGTGTATATTCGTGGGGAAGTTATTCAAAGTACATACTACTTTCCTCAACTAGTACAAAATTACAAATTCCCGTTGTCCATGATATTATGGAATTAAAGAATTTGAAGCTGAAGGAACAGAAAGGAAATGTGGGGGCAGCGTTGCTTAAGGTCACACAATTAGCTTGTGTCAGACCAGAAACTAGGACTCAGAAGCTCTAGTTCCGAATGCAACCAGCTTCCACTTCTAGAGCCGGGTTCACTTAAAAAGCATGAACTGAGCTTCTGCTACGTGCCAGGCATATGCCGAGAGCTTTCCATCAATCTCATTTAATCCTAAAAACTGCACTGTTAGGTAGGTCTTATTTTACAGATGAGGATTTTGAGGCTCCCTGGCTGGAGTGGGGGGCTGGGGGGTCGGCGGCATCGCGGTGGAGGGGCGCTGTCTCAAAGTCTCCAACCACCTAGTGAGGAGAAAATGCCTGGATCCCACCCCGGATTAATTAAATTCTGGGGGTAGAACCTGGTTTTTTAAACTCGCCCAGGTGATTCTCATGTAATAATGTACCTCTAGGCTGGAGATCTACCGTTTTCGTCGATTTCACAGCCTTGTTTAGAGCGCGATCACAGCGCAACGTAGTAGGAAAGCGCGGCCATCGGGATTCCGCAGAGCAACACCAATGACGTGAAACACGGGTCACTAGAGCAAAAAGCCAGGTGGAGTTTCTAATGAAGGATTCTGCTAAGAACCCAGGACAAAACCCTGGGAGTGGGTAGGGGGAGCAGTGGGACCGCTGGTTACACAGTGACAGCATCCAGGAAGCCGTCCGCGAACGACCATCCTGAGCTCCCTCGCCCCCGACGTGTCCCCCCCGCCCCCCGAGACCGCCCACGGGTAAATGCCCGCTGGGCTAGCTCCTGTGCATAATCCCCTGGGAGCTCCTCTCGGAAGGCTGGCCCGACCCAGTCTGGGTCTCCGATTCCGGCCGAGGGGGCGGGGATGGGGCCCAGGAGCTCAGACCCGCCTAGCAACTGTTGCTACGGGTGAGTGGCCTTTGTGATGGAGCATTAGTGACACAATAGGAGGCTGGGCAGTGGCATAGTCCATCAACAGCATCCCAGGCCCTGAATTAGCCCCACAGGCAAGGAGGGGGAGGCAGGGGGCCCAGAAAAGAATTCCAGTTAATGTGTTGATGGCTCCCCTACTCTGGCTAAGGGGGCGTTAGGCAAAGACTCCGGACTGCAAGGGCCCTTTGTTCCAGGGTCAGACCAGAGCAAACAGCAAATCCCATCCCCCTCAGTCTTCACCCCAGCCCACATCCCAGCCGCCCTCCACCTTCAGGGAGCCCTGGCTGGGTGCTGGAGGAGGTGGGGAGAGAGGCTAGCTGGGCAGGTCCCCAGGGCAGAGCCAAGTGTCCCCAAGGGGCGTGGGGAGGGGGGTTGGAAGTAAGGCCCAATTCCTTGCAGCTTCCCCAAATACCTCCCCAGGGGCTCAGACCCTCGCTTGGCACCTCTCTCCCTCCTCTCCCCTTCCCCCTAAGGAGCCCAAGGCCCCTCCCCAAGGGGAGGCCTCCCTCCCACTCCCCACTCTGTGAAAGCTGCCAGGATGTGCCCACAGGCAGCGACACCCCCAGGCCGGAAGCCCATCGGGGAGCTCCTTTTGAGATGCGTGTAGCCCCACAGGGTTTCTCAAAGCCCAGCACCCCGGCCCCTGGCCCGTCCCTACTTACTGCCCACATGCCTGGGTCAGGCTCTTTGACCCTTCTGAGCCTCAGTTTCCACACCTGCAAAGTGCAAGTGGTGAGGCTCAAAGGAGACCATGCAGATAAAGTGCTTTCAGAAGGTCTTGAAGTGTGGCCTGGGTCAGGTCATCTGCGTGGGAACCAAGGGGCGCGGGGGACAGGGGCGTTTGGCTAGTTAACTCGGCAGCTTCCTAGCCCAACCCAAGACCCAAGGTTTGGGACCCTGGGAGGTCAGGGTCCAAAGAGCACCTCCAACTTAGTCCCATGTACACCTACCACCCCTAAGCGTGCTTATCACCCCTGGAGCCTCTGGAGGACTCTGCCGGGTCTGAAATGACTCACAGTCATTTCGCTCGCTGGGAAACCAGGGCTGACATACACACGGGGATTCAAGGAGAGGAAGCCGGTCCTGAGAAGGTGGGGGGTGAGGTGGAGGCAGGGCTTAAACCAGACTCCAGAGGAGGAGGGCTTGGGGGCGGGGCCCAGGCTGGGCGAAGGAAGGGATTTCAGGCCAAACAGGGGACTAATGGCTCTGGGGGATGCACTGGCCTCCGCCCTGCACGGGCGCGTCCAGGGCCGGCTCATCTCTTTCCAAAATTCTTCTCTTAGTAGAAGGGGGACTGGACCCTCTCTTTTCTTTTGAAAGGATCGTTTGTACCCAGGACTTATTGACTCTGCTCACAAGGCTGACGAAAACTCTCCTGGGGGCCGAGGTCAGGCCCACTCCCACTTCCCAAGAATCAGAAATAGGTCTGCAGGTCTGTGCTCAGCGTGAAACCGGCAAACAATCACCAGATCCTGGTGGAGATGCACACCCTCACCTGGGCCGACCTCAAGGAGGTGTGAACATATCCCAGGAAAAGGGGATCATCCAGGATACACAGGAGAGTAGAGACCTGGAAGTGGGGGAAAGGGGGCGCTGACTCAGGACGGGAAGGACGGGTTCTCAGGGCTAGAGCAGCCTCCACGACAGGGTCCCCGAACCCTTCAAGTCAAACTAGGGCAATAGAGTCAGTTTAGGGATCCCACCCAGGATTTAAAAATTAGCCTCCGAATGCAAAAATATCAGATAGTTTGGCCTCAGGAGAAGTTAAGGTTTGCCTTCACCCCAAGGCAATAGAAATAAAAACAAAAATAAACAAATGGGACCTAATCAAACTCAATAAGCTTTTGCACAGCCAAGGAAACCATAAAAAAACCAAAAAGACAACCTACGGAATAGGAGAAAATATCTGCAAACGATGCAACTGACAAAGGCTTCATCTCCGAAGTATACAAACAGCTCATACAGTTCAACAACAAAAAAACAAACAACCCAATCGAGAAATGGGCAGAAGATTTTAATAGACATTTCTCCAAAGAAGACATACAGATGGCCAGTAGGCACATGAAGAGATGCTCAACGTCACTAATTATTAGAGAAATGCAAATCAAAACTACCGTGAGGTACCACCTCACACCAGTCAGAATGGTAATATTAAAAAGTCTACAAATAACAAATGCTGGAGAGGGTGTGGAGAAAAGGGGACCTCCTCCACCGTTGGTGGGAATGTATGTTGGTGCAGCCACTATGGAGAACAGTATGGAGGTTCCTCAGAAAACTAAAAATAGAGCTACCATATGACCCAGCAATCCCACTCCTGGGCATATACCCGGACAAAACTATAATTCAAAAAGATGCATGCACCCCTACGGTCATAGCAGCACTATTCACAATAGCCAAGACATGGAAACCACCTAAATGTCCATCAACAGACGGCTGGATAAAGACGTGATGCACATATACAGTGGAATATGAGTCATAAAAAGAACGAAATCACGCCATTTGCAGCAACATGGATGCAACTAGAGATTATCATACTAAGTGAGGAAGTCAGAAAGAGGAAGACAAATACCATGTGATATCACTTATATGTGGAATCTAAAATATGGCACAGATGAACTTATCTACGAAACAGAAACAGACTCACAGACGTAGAGAGCAGACTTGTGGTTGCCATGGTGGGGTGGGGCAGAGGGATGGACGGGGAGTTTGGGGTTGGGCTGGGAGATGCAAACTATTACATTTAGAATGGATAGACAACAAGGTCCTACTGTATAGCACAGGGAACTATATCCAGTCTCCTGGGATAAACCATAATGGAAAAGAGTATTAAAAAAAGAATGTACATAAGTATACTACCATGTGTAAAATAGATAGCTAAAGGGAACTTGCTTAGCACAGGGAGCTCAGCTTGGTGCTCTGTGATGGCCTAGTCGGGTGGGGTGGTAGTGGGGAGGTCCAAGAGGGAGGGGATGCGTGTATGTGTATGGCTGATGTACTTCACTGTGCGGCAGAAACTAACACAACATTGCAAAGCAGTTATACTCAAAAAAAAAAAAAGAATGTCTGTATATGTAAAAGAGTCACTTTGCTGTACAGCAGAGATTGGCACAGCATTGTAAATCAATTATATTTCAATTTAAAAAATTTGTCGTCAAGAGAGAATTTACTGATGGGAAAGCATACGTGACTGGTCTGATTGATAATTTTCTCTGAAAACTGCATTCTGACTTTCTTGTGTATACATCTGTCTCATGACTTTGGTCAATGTGTGTCAGTCCTGGAGCCCTTTTGCTTCTGGGTGTACAAACAGTAAAATTTCTGAGCCAATAAAGACCGTGGAATACGGTAACAAAACCAAAATAGTGCCACCCTTGAAGTCAGTTCAAATTACTGAGTGTGGCAAGGCCTTGGCACACTCAATAATTTGGATGAATGGACAGACCAGTTTGGATACTGTCGGGGAAGCGCTCTCAGCTGGACATCACATCTCTTCCCATCAAACACTCCTCAAACATTCCAAGCTTTATAAACCTCGTCTACCCTCACACCACAACTCGGCTCCACGAGCGGTTTTGTTGTCACAGCTCCTGGGGCTCCCGCTTCGAGGGGTCAGGGGAAGTTCCCTCCACCCTCCTTTGTCAAAGGCCTTGGGTCCCCAGTGCGGAGTCCACCCCAGGGACCCAGGCCCTCCTGTCAATCTTTAACTTGGTTAATCAGCCTGACTGTTGCCCTCGGGATTGCAGGTTGGCTTATTAGGTGTCAGCTTTGCGTCCTGGCCTTTAAACTTCTCCAAACTGGGGGAAAGAGAGAGGACTTGTTTGGGGCCCTTTCATGTTGGGGGGTGCTGGCGGGGGGTCCCTTTGGCCCACCCAGCCTTAGGTAGTGCTGTTATCAAAACCTTTGTTTTAATTCCATCAATGTCCATTGTATTCATCCCATTTGTTTTTTTTTTGTGGAGCACAGGCTCCGGACACGCAGGCCCAGCGGCCATGGCTCACGGGCCCAGCCGCTCCGCGGCATGTGGGATCCTCCCGGACCGGGGCATGAACCCATGTCCCCTGCATCGGCAGGCGGACTCTCAACCACTGCGCCACCAGGGAAGCCCTTCATCCCATTTCTTAATAACCATCTATAGATTCCCACACTGCTGGGACCAGTCCTGTGACTCTCCCCTTAATAACCCTTTACAAATGTCTACCTTGTTGGAAAGAGTCCCGACTTCACCTTTCTTCTCACTCCCTTGTTAATTAATGGACCGTTTTTATTAGCATCTGTAAGACCCATAAGGCGAAGCTAGGACACTGAATTCCATACGGCTTCCCAAACCATTTTGTTTGTTTGAGTTAAGGTAACCTTTTGGTCTTAACATTGGTACCAATAAAACAGGTGTTTACAAGGAGAGGTCTCTAAAAAATTTACCAATTTAGAAGTTTTTCCAGTTCAAAGTATCCATCCTCTGGCCATTGACAGTAAGATCGTAATACCAACTCACACCATAAGGCTTTCCGTGGCTTAACCATGAACAAAAGAGGTGTCCCAGGAGAGTGCAAAGGACACAGCCTCACAAGCTCCAGATGGTCGCCCCCAAGGATGGTCTAAGGAAGCAAAGGCGGCCGTGAAGGTTGAGATGACAGAGGCCCCTTGTGGACGGAGACCCCTTGTGACAAACCCCCGGGAGCCGGCACAGTTGGACAAGGACGCTGGTTGCAAGCCCAGGTGTGGCCTGTGCTTCTGACCAGAGGTGACAGCTAGGAATCCCAGTCTATCCGATTGGCCACCAAATGCCCTGGTGCCTGCGCCTTCCAGACGGCAGGACCAGCCAAGTTTTCTCACTGGTGCTGAGGCCAAACTCTCAAGACATAGAACAAGAAAAAAGTAAAACCAATCAGACCAATGGTTTTCCTCCTTGTGACACAAAAGACAGAAACAGAAAAACAGCGACCATCTCTGGGAGGAAAAGGATTCACAAGCCCAGAGCTGTCTTCCAAATTCACTGACCCAGAGGCCCTAACGAGAGAGAACTAGCTCCACAAATCTTTTCTCCTGCTAATCTGATTTTAGAAAAGAGAAAAAGGACTCTTTCCACTCCTGTTTCCAAAAGCCCCTGCAGGCGGAGATCCAGCAAACTGACAGGATAAAGATTCTCACCTTCTGCCAGGATCTCTGAGATGCAGGAGCCTGGGGCCAGGGGTGTCCAGCCAGTAAAGTTGAATCCAGCTGCCTAGGCCAGCTGGCCAACTGTCGGGGTGTAGGGGGAGACATTTCCATCTACCCTTCGAGGTTCTGGCTGGTCTGAGAATTAAACTGACATGAGACAGATTAACAGGAGAAAATCTAGCAAAAGTTTAATAACAGCTCTACGTGGGAGAGACCCAGGAAGACTGAGCCGCTCACCCAAATGGCTGAAGCCCTCACCTTAAATACCATCTTCAGCTCAAGACAAAAGAGGATGTTGGGGGTAGGGGTTTGGGACTTCAAAGGGGAGGAAGGCAATTCACAGGGTGATAAAAAGCAAGTGTTTGGTAAACACATGTTTGCTGGGCCAGCAGGGACAGTGGGACAAGAGTGGACTCTGGTGTCCAGGCCCTGGGGGGTCCCCCGACCACACCCGGTCGTATTCTCTGCAGAGACTCTGGTGCGGCTCTATGCTGAGAACAGGCCCTTTAGGTGCTTTTAGTCACTTAGGGGGAAGGTCAAAGGCTCTTCTTGAGTCTTTTGGGCCTTGATTGTTTCAGCTCGAAATAATCCACATGCCAAAGTGACACTTTTGGGGGCGAGTGTGTTCCCTTACAACTCAATGCACACACTCTTGTGAGCCCCCTAAAGGTACTGGAAGAACCTTCCAGTACCTCAGCTACTCCCTCAACCCCCAATCCCCACCTCCCCGCAAAAGTCCTCAGGAAAGTCCTCTTCCATACCCACCAGAAGGGTCCTCCCTCGCAGCTTGACCCGTCCGGGCTCCTTGTGGGACGCCTCCCCAGCCTGGAGCCCCAGCCACCCCGCTGCCTCCCCCAGCTCAGGTCTGCAAAGCTGAGGTCGGTCCGTCTCAGGTACCTGAGACCCCATCACCCTTTGCTTCTGGCCAACATGCAAGGTCCTATGAGCGATCTGTTAATATTTTGACACTTTGGGATACTTTTGGACTCTTCTCAAGCTTTTCCTTTTTTTTCTCTTTGACCTTTCTTCCTCAAAGTCAAATCAAATGTCTCCGTTGCCCATAGAAGACCCCGTGCTCCACAGAGAGGGCCCCCAGGAACTCACCAGACCTCACTCTACCTGCAACTAGACCCATTTACCAGACGAAAGGCTCAGCGGGCCTTGCACCAAGGGCACCATCCTGTGGGACTCACAGTAGCGCATTTGGATAGGAAAGGAGACGGTCAAGGATGGTCTGGGCACGAGGCACTGCCCAGAGTCCAGGGCAGGTGCCCAGGCATCAGCACGCCCCGTGCATCTCGGGGGAGCTGGGCCAGGGGGATCACGAGGGAAGGGAGGTGACGGGCAGTGAGGGGCACATGCCCAGTTTTGCAGGGCCCTCCCAGGGCTTCTTGCTCACATGGCCCCCGGAAAGGCACCAGGCCCCTTGGGGGTGAAGCCGGCCCTCGGTCCTATGCAGCACCAGGGTGGGGAGCCCGTGAAGCCCTACAGGGTGAGAGCAGAGAGTCCAGCCTGAGCAGAGACGGACTCACCGGGTACAGCATGGCTCTGAGCTCCAGGTACAGCACATTGTCCTGGTAGAACTCCTCCAGGCCCTGGGAGATGTAGTCTCGGAATACCGGGGCGTAGCTCACGAGGCCCGAGATCGCGAAGAAGATGGTCTCGAACTTGGCCCAGACCGCGTCTTGGTTTGCATAAGTCGCCTGGGGGTTCTCAGTCACCAGAGTGAAATTCCTCAGCAGGCTGTCAGGATACAAAGGGTAGGCAGGGGCTTGCGGCAGGCTGTCAATCCCGGCCTGTAGGACTCCTGCCCGGGCTCCCTGATGGAGGCCCCCCCTCCCTGGGACCTCCAAGTGCTCCCCAGGAGACACCTGGCAGGGTGCTCCCACCAGCCAGGCTCTGCTGTCCCCCTTGGCCTCTTAGCCAGGCTGACCCCACTGAACGGACATCTCAGACCAAGCTGTCCTTGGAGGGTGCTATGCACTGAATCGTGTCCCCAAAATTCAGACGCTGAAACCCTAATTCCTAATGTGAGATGAGGACTTTCAGAAGGTCATTAAGGTTGAATGAGGTCGTAAGGGTGGAGCCCTGACCCAGTAGGGCTGGTGTCCGAGACCCCAGGGGTGCACGCACAGTGAGAAGGCGGCCATCTGCCAGCCCAGGAGAGAGGCCTTGGAGAAACCTGCCCACATCTTGATCTTGGACTTCCAGCTTCCAGAACTGTGAGAAAATACATTGGTATTCTTTAAGCCACCCCGTCTGCGGTATTCCATTGTGGCAGCCCCAGCAAACTCAAGCCCAAGGTCCGATGGAAATAGTTGTGGACTTGGCAGTACAGGACCCAGGTTACTTCCCTGATTAGCCATTTACCAGCTGTGTGGCCTTGGGCAACCTCCTTAAAATGCAGGCTGGGCTGCATTTTCTTACTTATCAAGGAAATACCTCAAGAAAGCCCTCTGTAGATCGTTCTACGATTAGAATAGTTATTATAATATTTGTATACAAGTCTGTTAGGAAGCTGGCCATCGTGTTTTCAGGCTGTTTCATCCATCCTGGGCCCTCTTGGCTCCAGGAGCTGGGAATCCCCTTGTCTCCGGCCTTCCTGAGGGTCCAGACAAATCCCGTTCAGCGCGGCAGCAGTGTCACTGGTCAAATCGGGTTTTAAACGTACCAGGAACTTGCTGTGGGAGCGGAAGGTGTTGAATGCCTTGGTGAAGCAAAGGATCCCATAAAGTTAAGAGAAAAAGCCTCCTGACTTCTTTAACGCCAGGTGTTTCTAGAAGGGTCTGTCCCACGGGGACAGCGCACACGCCAAGCCCACCTGCGCAGGTGCGAGACGGGTTCTTCCTGAGCCACCACCCACCTGTGGTCAAACTCGGTGATGTTCGGCAGCCCCTTTCGAAACTTCTCCAGCAAAACCCACGCGGGACATTCTGTTGTGTTCAGGGTGGGGGGAGTCGAGCGAGCAAATCTGAACTGCGGGGTCCCCCTCGGGGTGAGGCAGAAATAGCAGTGGGGCCTGTAGGTGACGTTTCTCACCAGCCAGTCCACGCTGACGATGCTGAAGTCGTGGACGTGTAAGGCAGCCCCTGCAGGGAGAGGGGCGGGTGGGGTGAGGCGAGGGCAGCGGGGGGCCGGACCCCGGGGCTCGGGGCCGAGAGCCCAGCAGAGGTGGATGAGAGGGGCGCAGCTTTCTATGGGGCCACGTTCCTGGGGACACGGGGCCCTTTCCGTCTATGGCGGCCTTGTCCCGGGGTGGCCCGGCCTCCTGGCTCCTTGACCCCGTCCCTCACCAGCAGGAGCCCTGGGTGGTCTCATCCAAGAGGCCGCAGGCGGGTTTGCAATCAGAAGACTGGCCTCCATCTATTGGCTTCCAGCTCCCATGGGGAGCCTGACCCCCAGATGAGTCCTCCGGGCCCACGCCAGCCTGTTCGCCCAGGGTCCCTGAGTCCCCCCATCCTGTTCCGCGTCACCCCACACGCGGCCTGCCCACCTCCTGCTTCCCGCCGAGCCCTGCAGCTTCTGGCCTCCTTCAGACCTTACACCGACTCAAGACTCAGGGTTCACCCCCTCTGCCCTCCGGCTGCGTCTGAGCACCTGGCCTGGACACTGGCCCCTTGGCCGGTGTCCCGCTGTGCGAGCTCTGGCGTGTCCCCTCTCTAAACAGGGAGGCTGCTTTACCAACCTCACAGTTTTTACATTTTTTAATCTCTGTGATACTAAAAAAAAAGTATAGAAAGCTTGCAGCTGCAAGCTACGTGCTCAGGACCACGATTGTTCCACTGTTCACGGCGATGCGTCTATACAGTAGCGTCACCTGCAGATGGGCACTTGCCATCTACCTCTACGAGGATTAAATCACGAGCCGCTGCAGCTGCTGACCTTCGACACCCCTGAGAGGAGCTCAGGGTGGAGATCAGGAATGAGGCCCTCTGTGCTCCGGGAAAAACTAACTCCTCTTATTTACAAAAACACTAAGATCCTTCACGGGCACGTCTGCTCTTGGTGACTAGCAGAAACCGCCTGCAAATAACATGTACTTCGGGCTCCCCTGGTGGCGCAGTGGTTGAGAGTCCGCCTGCCGACGCGGGGGACGCGGGTTCGTGCCCCGGTCCGGGAAGATCCCACGTGCCGCGGAGCGGCTGGGCCCGTGAGCCATGGCCGCTGAGCCTGCGCTCCGCAACGGGAGAGGACACAACAGTGAGAGGCCCGCGCACCGCAAAAAAAAACAAAAAACAAAAACAACATGTGCTTCATTGCACGTCCTCTCCCTTCACCAGAATCATGTAGGTGCTGACCTTCCCCCTACCTCTCTGGAGCAGTTTCTCAGAGCTATCCGAAATGCTGTCTCCCGGGCTATAGTCCTCATTTTGCCCCAAATAAAACTGAACTCCCAGCTCTCACGTTGTGCATTTTTTTTCCAGTGGACGGTAGCCATGAAGTACTAGAAATGTGTTGTTTATCCGGGACGCATCCTCTTCGTAACTTAGCCCCCGGAAAGGCTAGAAGAACGTATGCAGGGAGGGATAGGGTTCTTACAGGAGACAACGTTCAGCCCTGCCAGGGATGCCCGGTGATGTCCAAGCCCCCTCCCTGCCATCTGTCTGAGGCCGAGTCCCCTTGGAGCCAGGGTTTTGGTATCAGGGTGGACGGCAGCCACGTGGAACCCCCGCCCCGAGTCCACCAGCAAGGACTAGGACTCAGGGCCCCAGTGGAGTCTGGGCTCCACTCAAAACAAGAACCACCGGCTCCAATTTAGTCCCTCCGATGTCCCCAGGACCCCAGAACCGTCCCCTCTAGACCCCTAACCTTTTGGCATCTTCTTCAGAATGTCGAACACTGCACTTTTCTCAATGAGGCTCTTGGCTTGGAAGAAGTGCATGCTGGCTGGGATGCTCCCCGCCCTCAGGGCCTCCTGCATCTCAGCCTCCTTGAGGGCCCCGAGCCTCTGGTTGGCCAGCTCCTCCTCCTGCTCCAGCACCAGCTGCCCCCCGATACGCATCATCTTTTCTCTCATCAACAGCCGGTTTCGCGCTTCGTCTCCGGATGTGGCCGAGCAGAAAGAAGACGTGGCCACGGCCAGCAGCAGGGTGGGCAGGGCTGGCCACCCTGACACGGACATTGGGAAACCTGGAGGAGGAAATCGCTCTGCTGGAGCCTTGGGAAGGGGGGAGGCTGAAGATTTTAGTGTTGAAGCTGGACTGCCCTCCTCCCATCCTACACTCAGATGACCAGGAGGCAGCGTGTACATGACACTTCTCCTTCTCTGAGATCCCAGAGAAGAGACCTCTGGGTACAGACAAGGGGGGGTTCCCCACATAAAAGTTCATCACGAGGCCTCCCAGGCCAGGGCTTGTCCCCCGCGAGCCCTGCTGACATGCACAGGAAAACACTGAAATCGGATTTTTAGTGTTTCATTTTTAAATACAACCGGAGAGCAGAGGATCACGAGGCTTATGAAGAACGGCTCCAGCATAACAAAGGAACTTAAAAAATAACACAGAGAAGGAACTAGCACAGGAAACGAAAGAAAGCCCAGAAGAACCATAGTTAATATCTTTACAGAGATGAGAAAAGTTATGTGTCCCCAAAACAGGAACAGGGCGGTGTAAAAAACAAAACGAGCTTTCAGAAATTAAAAACATGAATGCTGAAATTTAAAACATTGACGAGCAATATTAAAAGATGGAACTGAAGGGAAGCTTTTAGAAAGTAGGACAAAAATAGGAGAGAAGAATATTGGTTCGGGAAATCCAACACCCAAATAACAGACATTTCAGAAGGAAAAAGAAAAAATAGATGGGAGAAAAAAAGGAAATAAATACTATAAGAAATTGTCCCAGAACTGAAGACCTGCCCCCCGACTGGGTTGGCAAGACACCCAGCAGGCACCCAGCACAGTCACTCAACAGCGACGTGTATTCCTGACATTTCAGAATATTAGCATCAGAGATTCCAGGAGCTTCCAGAGAGCAGCTGACCCAGGTCTCCAGTGAGCGGGGATTTGAGGGAAGAAGGAAGGAACTGCCCCGGTTGGGTCTGTGGGCAGACCCTGACCTGGGCTGACGACTGGAACCACATTTAGGAATTGTTTCTGCACACATGAGAGTCTGATGCTTTCTACCAGAAAGAATCAAAACTGTAAATGGGGAGACCCCAGGCCCAGCCCCAAATTAGCACGTCTTGGTGAGACTTTGGGCAAATCACTTCATGACTGTGGGTCTGTTTCCTCACCTGCAAAAAAGGGTGAATTGGATGACATCAGTGGTTCTCAAAGCGTGATACATGTGTCATCCCTGTTCAGGTGGAATAAAAAACTTAAAGCAGTTAATTTAAAGAAAAATGTTAAGTAAATAGAGGTACAGCAATACAACAAAAATGGAGAGACTGGCCGTCATCAGGACACATCGTCCAAAGTTCTTTCCAGGGATGGCTCTCAATTATTCTAGGTATTTATTCAATGATTATACCAGACCGCAGGGGGAGACGCAGGGGGAGATTTTCAGAAGGAACCAGATGGTCATCCACTGGGACGGCAGCGTGGCAGGGCTGGACCCCGAATCCGAGAGCTGGGCTTTCGGAGAATCCCTGCCACTTCATCAGGTCCTAAAATCTCTCCTCGGTTGACAGTGTTTGCCAAAGCTGAAATCTCCAAGCAAAAGGACAGTGACGTGTGTGCCATCCCCATCACGGAGCCATCCAGCCCCCCTAACATCCTCCACCAAGGGCCCCGCCCCTTGTCCCCTCTCCCCATGACATTTACCAAGGGCCACCACCCCCAAACCTCCCACTCGGTCCTCTCCAAGGACCCCAGAGCATCTGTGTGCCCAGCACCTGGGAGCTCCTCCCCGCTGGCCAGACCGAAGTGTGTCCAGCGCAGGTCAGGAGCAGCTGGCCGCGCAGGAGAAGGGGTCATCCCGTCCACACGGCCACTTCATGTCCTCCCTCCCTTTTAGAAGAAGGCGCGTAGGGGCTTCCCTGGTGGCACAGGAGTTAAGGGTCCGCCTGCCAGCGCAGGGGACATGGGTTCGAGCCCTGGTCCCTGAAGATCCCACATGCCGCGGAGCAACTAAGCCCGTGCACCACAACTACTGAGCCCGCGCTCTAGAGCCCGCAAGCCACGACTACTGAGCCCGCGTGCCACAACTACTGAAACCCGTGTGCCTAGAGCCTGTGCTCCGCAACAAGAGAAGCCACTGCAATGAGAAGCCCGCGCACCACAACAGAGTAGCCCCCGCTCGCCGCAACCAGAGAAAAGCCCGTGTGCAGCAACGAAGACCCAACACAGCCAAAAATAAATAAAATAAAAACTAAATAAATTTCTAAAAACAAAAAAGGAGGCGCATAAAAGCTCTACAAAAATAGCTTGTTTGCAGGCTCGGAAGAAAGGATAGGTGCGTCCGTGAGCCTGAGTCACGTCCCTGGGCTGCTGCAGGCGGTGCAGCCAGGCTGCCCTGCCCCCACCCCACCCCCGGGACTCACCCCGCGGGCAGGGCCCCCGCCCAGGTGAGTCAACAGTGCCACCAGCCACCTACACGCCTTGGTCCCCAGATCCCACCCAGGAGACCCCAGTTACCTCGGGGCAGCTTCAGCGACCGTGACCGTGGACTCTGTCCCCGCAGTGGCCCGTTGGAAGTCCAGGCTCCCGACCGTTTCACTTCCCCAAGGGGTTTCACTTCCCTGCAGCCCAGGGAGGGAGGGCCGCCCGCGTGCGCATGTTTCTACGTGTGTGTGAGTATCCACGTGTGTGCTTGTGCGTTTCTGGGGGTTATACGCACACGTGTGTCTGTGTGTGTGCGTGAGTCTGTGTGCAGGTGGGTTATGCTCATTTGTCTGGGGTGTGAGTCGCGGTGCGCCGTGCCTGTGTGACCCGGAACGTAGTTCTGGACCACACGGACCACTGTGAGGTACTCAGACCCGCTCATGAACTTTGGGATGTGCTCCCCTCCTCAAAGCGCAGGGTGAAGTGTGGGCCAGCCCACTGGGCAGCAGGTAAACAAGTAGGCAGGTATAATAAAAGGTAGATGTTTGGGACTTCAGCGGAGGGCCAGTGGCTAGGACTCAGCCTTTGCACTGCCGAGGGCCCGGGTTCAATCCCTGGTCAGGGAGCAAAGATCCTGCAAGCCACACGGCGTGGCTAAAAAGAAACAAAAAGGTAGATGTTTTATGGAGAATCAGGGATGTCGGGGAAGGACAGTGGAGGATGCGGGGGTGGGAGACCGAGGGAGGTGGGAAGGGTAGCCCCTCCGGGAGGGAAGGCAGGGTGGACACAGCACTGATGCCCAGAGGCTTTGATCAGGCCGAGCTTTCATACCAGCCTGGCCGTGCACAGCGGTGGGACCTCAGCCGTGTCATTTAAACGCTCTGTACTTCAGTCTCCTGGGCTGAAAGTGGAGCTCGCAGAAGCGGGGCTGCGCGCGGTGCTGCACGGGTCAGTGGGGAAGGCCCGCAAAGGGCCCAGTGCCCGGCAGTTTCCAGCAATACGAACATCACTGCCATTGGAGTAACTCTTGTGACTCAGCCCCAGGCCAACCTAGTGGCGACACCATGGTAGGCTGCCCCAGTGACCTGTGTCACACACACGGTCCACATGCTTGCCCTGCACCCCTCCCATCCCAGCCGTGCCCCACTCCTACAATGCCTTCTGCCCCAAATCGCCCACAAAGCCACTTAGCAGCTCCTAACCTGCTGGAACCTCCGGGCCCCTTGTCATCACTCCAGGAAGTAAAAAGGCCATCGCTCACTAAGCAGGAAGAAATTCTAAAGATAAAATAAATAAGAATTAAGAACTCCCTCTTCAAGAGTTCAAGATTAATATCTATTTTTTAAATTTTTATTTATTTATTTTTGGCTGTGTTGGGTCTTCGTTGCTGCGTGCGGGCTTTCTCTAGTTGCGGCGAGGGGGGGCTACTCTTCATTGCGGTGTGCGGGCTTCTCATTGCAGTGGCTTCTCTTGTTGCGGAGCACAGGCTCTAGGTGTGCGGTCTTCAGTAGTTGTGGCTCGTGGGCTCTAGAGCGCAGGCTCAGTAGCTGTGGCACATGGGCTTAGTTGCTCCACAGCATGTGGGAATCTTCCCGGACCAGGGCTCGAACCCGTGTCCCCTGCATCGGCAGGCAGATTCTCAACCACTGCGCCAGCAGGGAAGCCCTCAAGATTAGTTTTTAAAAGTCAGAGGAATCAGGGACTTCCCTGGCGGTCCAGTGGTTAGGACTCCAGTCAACATTGGGTTTCCCTGGTGGTGCAGTGGTTAAGAATCCACCTGCCAATTCAGGGGACACGGGTTTGATCCCTGGTCCGGGAAGATCCCACATGCCACAGAGCAACTAAGCCTGTGTGCCACAACTACTGAGCCTGCGCTCTAGAGCCTGCGAGCCACAACTACTGAAGCCCCCACGCCTGGAGCCTGTGCTCCGCCACAAGAGAAGCCACCAGTGAGAAGCCCGCGCGCAGCAACGAAGACAAATGCAGCCAAAAATAAATAAATACATAAATAAATAAACAATAACAACATTGATTAAAGCAGAAGGTAAGAGGGCAGACCACCGACCTTGAACAGAAATCATCTGAAGATTTTAAAAATACCAGATCAGAGTTAAAGAGAAACCTTGTCTTTTCAAAAGCTGTGGTTAAAAGTAGGAGCTAGTTTTCACATCTCAAAATCTTGCTCTGGGGCCTGCACTGGCCGGGGTGGGGTCCAGGTGCTGTGCTGCGGAATCTACCTGGGCGGGGGGAGCAGGGGACCCAGGTGGGCTAGGCAGAAACAGAGGGGCCGGCCAGGCGCACATACCTGACACAGAGTCAGAAACAAGGAGGCCCAGCAGGGTCAGAGCCCAGAGACTGAGCAGAGGCGTGCAGAGCAGCAGGTCCAGGACGGCTGTCCAGGCCAACCTCTCGGGCTTTTGTAGCTACGGTCACATCTGAGGTCGCTCAGCCTCCAGGTGCGGCCCGGTCCAGCAGAGAAGCCGTGGCCTGTGATGACAGCTCCAGCGGGGCAGCGCGGTGAGGCCATGCCAACCACAGCTGTGCCAGTGCAGGGACCGTAAAACGTAGAGTAGAATGCTGGCCCCACACATTCCTGAAGACCACCGTCAGAAGTCGAATTGGGCTTCTGTTCAAATCAGGATCTCCAGGAAAGGGAACCAAAGCAGCCTCTGGCACCACAAAATTACACCTGCACGGAATGAAGCCGGAAGGGACAGGTCGGTCATGACCCCTGCCAACTTCAAAAAAAAAAAAGCACAACGTGAGAGCTGTGAATGAAGTTTTATTCGGGGCAAAATGAGGACTGTGGCCCGGGAGACAGCATCTCGGAGAGCTCTGAGGAACTGCTCCTAAGAGGCAGCGGGAAGGTCAGTATAGATGTGATTTTGGTGAAGGGGGAGTACGTACAATGCAGCACATATTTTTGCAGAAGGTTTCTGCTCGTCTCGAGGAGCAGACGTCACCACGAAGGATCTTAGTGCTCTTCTAGATATGAGGAGATGCAAGAATTGGGCTCATAAAATCTTCTCCTGAAAATATCTAACTCTCTGAAGACCTGCTCTGCCAGTTTTTCCCAGAGCACAGAGGGCCTCACTTCAGCTCTCCACCCTGAGCTCCTATCGGGGGGTGTTGAAGGTCAGAAGCTGCAGTGGCTCGTGATTTAATCCTTGCAGAGGTAGATGGCAAGTGCCCATGGCAAGTACCGATTTGCAGTTGACAGGGCCCCCTCATGGTCATAAATTCGACCATGGTTTGGGAGGCATTTCATGACCATTTCGTCCCATGGTGCTAGGAGGGCTCATTCCCAGGTCTGGCGAAGCTTTCGCTGATAAGCCACTCAGTGTGCTATTACTGGAGTAGGCCTTATTAACAGTAACCAAAGGTCCCTGGACCACCTGTCTTACTAGTCTGTTACGGTCCAGGGAAAAAAATTCCCTCTTATTGCATCTTCCCATATCTAGAGTTACACTATTACAATCATTGATCGCATACAGAACTATGTATTTGATCAACTGATTCAAATCGCCTAGTCATCATTATTTTTGTTGGAGGCTCAGTCACACATTTGGTAAAGCAAGAAACAATAATCTTGTAAAACAGGTAAAATACAAATAATATAGCTAATAACATTAATAGAGTTATAAGTAAATATTTAAGCCAAGAGCTTCCATGCCAAACCAGTTTTTGAAGAGGTCGTTGAGACTAGGGAGTGGGTCACTTAAGGCAGAAATCTGATTTTTCGTATGGTTCATTAAACGTGTTATATTAGAGGATTCCTCAGGTATGAGAACACAGCACTCAGTTTGAATTATGGCACAGGTGCCTCCCTGAGATGCTGTAAGGATGTCAAGGGCCAGGCGGTTTTGTAGCACCGCTTTTCTCATCATAGAGACCTCAGAATTCAGTAGGCTAATAGCCTCGTTACAATCATTTAAAGCCCGTTGAGTGAATTTTGCTAAGGCTTCAATATGGCCGATTGCATTCTCCAATCCTAAAAAAAAAAAATAGCTGCAAAATGGTCATACCAGTGGAATACAGATCTCTTGACCCGTAGGGCTCGTACCAATGGTAGATTAGCTGGGGTCATCTCTAAATTGTTACGTATATGACCTTGAATCCAAGGGAATCCCAGGGTGCATCTTCCTATCCGTCCTGGTGGAAGCCAAGGCCATAACTTAGTACCACAAATCCACTGAGTTCCATTAGGTGCAACCCAGTGAATCTCTGGTCGTCTGACCCAGTCGGTTCCATACCAGTCACAGTCTCTAAGGGTAATAATATGTAGGCATTGTTCATAAGGCACCCGGCCCAATTTCCTAATGTTCCTAGGCTGGTCACGCTTAGTATGATTTAATTGTTCCCAGCATAAAGGAGCTTTTAAACTTAAATGAGTATAACCTGTTGTTAACCACATAAATCCATCCCATAATTGCGGAAGGTTTCCTTCTAGTAGACGGCAGGTTAAGGTTTTGGTTGAGACTTAGCTTATTGTTCTGATTGAGCTTGAGTGACCCTAAAAGAAAATTCCTATCTATGGCCAGGGTCGGAGCAGGTATTATTAATTGGCTAGGTGAGGGGATCCCACCTAGTATACCAATAGTGGCCTGAACGGGACTATAATTTCTTTCTTCTAGAATAAGTTTCCTAAGGGCCATCCAATCAGAGCCTTGGAGTGGAAAAATCCACCAAGGTAATCCAGAAGCTCTAGACACAGGTAACTGGCCACAAACCCAACAGCTGGATTGATTTTTAAAACTAGCATCGTATAGGAAAACATTTGATTCATAAGCAAAGGTCCAAGAAGTCGGGAAAACACTATACGGATCAGGTCCAGTGCCTTGGGTAAACTGTCTACTTCTGAAGTCATCTTCTTCTCGTCCTGGTGTGAGTGCAGCTTCTCCTCTGAGCATTGATTTTGAGGTTAGCCGTCCTCTCTATAGGCCAGTCCAGCGTAGGGGCCCTTTGTAAGCGGGAATTAATCCGAGTCAATTCCTTTCAGTTTCAGTGTGCATGAGCTAGTTAAGAGTACCTGATAAGGGTCCTTCCATCTAGGTTGGAGATATTCTTTTAAATTATGTCTTTTCCAGTATGCATAATCTCCTGGTTGCAGGTCGTGGGGCATCTGATCTTCATCAAAAGATAGATTACTGGGATAAGCTTCAGTTACAAACTTAGAGAGTTTTGTTTGTTTGTTTGTTTGCGGTACACAGCCGCTCACTGCTGTGGCCTCTCCCGCTGCGGAGCACAGGCTCTGGATGCGCAGGCTCAGCGGCCAGGGCGCACGGGCCCAGCCGCTCACTCGGCGGCATGTGGGATCTTCCCGGACCGGGGCACGAACCCGTGTCCCCTGCATCGGGGCACGAACCTGTGTCCCCTGCATCCGTAGGCAGACTCTCAACCACTGCGCCACCAGGGAAGCCCTAGAGAGTCTTTTTAATAATTCAGTTAAACTTTACATTAATATAACGTAACAGCAAGGAACTATCCGGAAGTGAGTCTTAGTAAATACAGACCTCCACTAACAAAACTAGGATTTAATATTCATTGAAACATAATATTTTTTCCTCTAAAATTACCCTCTACCAAATATAACCAAATTAAGACTAATTTGTTGCAAAATAAGTCTGGTCTCAATAAACTTGGCCTGATGATTTATATAACTATAATTGATCACATAGACGTTTTTTGCTTTGCTGAAACTTTTGTAAGGAGTCTCAGACTGAACGTTTAAAAGACCTCTCAGGGCTAGGAAAATCACACCATGGGCTTATCACAGATTTTGCCTAACAGATCTGGGTGAATTCCTCCCTTTTCAAGGTCACCGAAATACCTTGAGATTTCTGTACCTGCTAGTGAGGTAGCATTCCTAATTTATCTGATAAAGCTGCTGGGAACCTACGAATTTCCAATCTCTGGAGGGATAAGATAGAGAGAAAAGATAAATGTGTCAATCCTGCTTACAAAGGTATAATTTACCAAGTTACTGTAAGTCATAATGAGTTTGAGGGGAAGGTTTTCCTTATACCTGGAAAACACAGATTTAAACCAGTAATTTTTCAGTTGGAAACCATAAAAATGATGACCATGTTCACCACTTCACTCAGTCCTGTATAACTAATCTTTTTTGTTAACAGTTTGTGAAGCCATCATGTTTCTCATTAGAATTCTTTAATTTCTTACCCAGTTCAGCATTAGGAACTGAAAGTCAGAAACTTGTATTTATCCAAAAGTCCTTTCTATAAATCTCCTTGAAGAGGAAGCATTTTTGCAAAGGCATCAGAATAAAACCATAACTGTGTATAATGACAAAAAACTTAAGAAGGCATGTTTAAGGGACTCCCCTGGTGGCACAGTGGTTAAGAATCCGCCTGCCAATGCAGGGGCCAAGGGTTTGAGCCCTGGTCCGGGAAGATCCCACCTGCCACAGAGCAACTAAGCCTGTGAGCCACAACTACAAGAACAAAAAAATTAAAAAAGAAAGCATGCTTGGGGTTTCCCTGGTGGTGCAGTGGTTGAGAGTCCGCCTGCCGATGCAGGGGACACGGGTTCGTGCCCCGGTCCGGGAAGATCCCACGTGCCGCGGAGCGGCTGGGCCCGTGAGCCATGGCCGCTGAGCCTGCGCGTCCGGAGCCTGTGCTCTGCAGTGGGAGAGGCCACAGCAGTGAGAGGCCCGCGTACCGCAAAAAAAAAAAAAAAAGAAAGCAAGCATGCTTAAAATCTGATTACAATGCAATGCAATTAGCAAAGTAACTTGGTTACTGCTGTGACATACAACACTTTAAGATAATAACAGGAATTATGACTGATAATGTTTTACCAGGACATATCAGAATTTGAGGAATTCCATATAATCTCTAGAATATCCATATTAATTCATTTACCATACAGTATAACCTAAGAAGATTTATTACTCATTTGACAATACTTCCCATGCAATTTAACATACCAAGTGAACCTACTTAGTTTAGTATCTCTTTGGGATGCTTCAGGGGCCCTTTGAAGCATCCCAAAGTTAGCTAGAGGTCAAAAGGACTTCATTAGAATTTGATTTAGGAAGTTTTGTCAAAAAAAATGTCAAAAGGGTTTAGAACACTCAGTCAGATAGGATCATAGGTCACTGTGAAACAATAGGTATTCACTTCGCCAAAGTGACAATAAAAGATTTCAAAGACAAATAAAGAACAGATCACTTAAAAGGTAAAGAACTTAAAACCTGTTATCAAAGGCAGTTCAACATTTTAAGAAAACCTGTCTTTTTAACAGAGAAAAGCCAAATTCAGGTTTTGCACCAGCTTACTTTTAAAATTCATTTACTGAATTAAATTTACTCTAAACTTAGTCGGTCCTGGCCTTGCACAAAATTCTTTTCTCGGGGTCTACTTTCCACAAAAGTTTCATCATTTTCTGTATCCATCACTGTATTTTTTTCCGTGCAGAAGTAACCAGCTCTTTAAGCAGACCTCCTTCCTTTTCCTAATAAAATGCAATTCCATTCCTTATACCTTCTTTACTGACAACACACATCCTACTTTCCTGCTGTAGACTGAAATGTTTCCTTTATTATTTCCAGTAGCTTTAATTACATGTTTAAATTAGAACCCTCGGCTCTTAAAACCTTAATTTCTTGTGAAAACTAAGAAGTAATGAATTATGAACCGTCCTTTACATTAGCATTCTGTAGACCGGTGAGCATAAATACCAGTGATAATTTCAAAAAACATTTGCTTTCTTATAGAGAACATCTCAGGATGGCACCGAACATATGCATTACCGGTCCTAAGTATCTTTAGTTTCTCTGAAAGAGGAAGCCAATGTTCAGTAATTACTGTTTCAGGATCTTATTTTATTTGGGAATGACCTAGCTATTCAATAAACTTCCATCACTTAATTTAGCAGCGACTCTAGAATTTCAAGTTACCAGAATCTGGAGACGCTATTTTAGATAAACATTCCTAAAGCACAATTATTCTTAATAGAGTTTATCTAAAAGCTCTTATCTCATTTACATTTTCTTTCCTTAAAAGTTTCTTCACATCAAGTTACTTTCCTTGCTGACAAATTTGCAACAGATATAACAAAATTTTACCTAACTTATATTTAACCTAGGCACAGTAAAAGTATTATACTTGATGAGTCTAAAGACATGTCTATATTAATTAGATCAACAAACATTCATACCGGGTATTAATTTAGTACTGAATACTTCCCTGTTCATGTGAACCTGAGATTAATTCTGGCCAGTTAGCTTCTGTATTTTTTGAGAACTTACATAAGTGCTTAATTTCCTTTAATCCAGTTAGGTAGAGCTCACTTACCCAAAGGTAAAAACAAAGATAATGCACACGTGAACGTAGAGGCAGACACAGCAAGAGATCTCATAGCTTCATTTTCTAAATTTAGTCATGAATCAGATATCACAATATAAAACTCACTAGTTGTAAATAACTGTTGGAATAAGTTAAATTTAAAAAGAATTTTTCCCCCGTCCTTTTTTCCCCCTCAGTCTCAGGAATTAGAGATGATCTAGATAAGTGATCCCGAGAGCTCTGGGAGGCACAGGGAAAGAAAATGAGGCTCACCTAGTAGGACTTACTCCCTTAGGGTCAGAATTCTGAAGAGAGGTATTTTTTTCTTCTTCAAGCTAGCTTTCTCTACTGATAGAGAATGAAATGGAGGTTGGTTAAACTTCGACAAGCATCGTGTACTTAACTGGCGCAACTGAAGGTTCATAGTTTTTGTAAATATCCCCTTCTCTTTCTTCTCTTTCTTTTTTATGGTCTTGAAAAGTTGGCCAGTCAACATAACAAGGGTGTTTGTATATAACGTGGACCAACCTAGATTGCATCTTTTGACTAGGGTAGCCAAATCCTCATCTAAGCCTTCTAAAAAGGCAGAGTTAAGCAAAGCATCATTTTCCTGGTTAGAGAATGATTCCGGTGTCAAGCTGGAATAGGGCTTACAAGTTTTTCTAACCCTTTCATGATAGTCCAGAAGGATTCATCCGATCTTTGCTTGCACTGTCGAATCTCTGTCACGTCTACAGTTTTGGGGGAAAAGCTATGGGATCATTTCGAGTAATTTCTGAGCTAATTCCTTGCATTCAGTGAGAGGCTGTGGTTCAAAATCCATTAAGGGGTGTTTCCATTCTGCTTTCTTTATCCATTCCCTTGCTTTGCTTTCAGAAACTAACAGCTGTATTTATTGATATAGATCTGAAAACCCGGGCTCATAGGTCCAGATGGTTAAATCAGATTCCCTAGCAAATCCCAATGAATCCTGACTCGGATCAGGAAATTCCTTAACCAAGGCTCTGAGTTCTGCTCGGGTCCAGGGTGTGCACGTAAGCACCAAGGATGGTTCATTTCTCCCTGTAATAGGTTTCTCCTTAAAGGGAGCTATAGTCACTTTGGATTTTTTTTCCTTTACTGGAGAAGAGGGGGCAGCAGGAGGTGGAAGAGAGCAAGAGGTGGCGTCTGGGGGCTTCCCTGGTGGCGCAGTGGTTGTGAGTCCGCCTGCCAATGCAGGGGACACGGGTTCGAGCCCTGGTCCGGGAGGATCCCACATGCCGTGGAGCAACTTGGCCCGTGCGCCACAACTACTGAGCCTGCGCGTCTGGAGCCTGTGCTCCGCTAAAAGAGAGGCCGCGACAGGGAGAGGACCGCGCACTGTGATCAAGAGTGGCCCCCGTTCGCTGCAACTAGAGAAAGCCCTCACACAGAAACGAAGACCCAACACAGCCAAAAATAAATTAATTAATTTAAAAAAAAAAGATGCCTCTAAAAAAAAAAACTTCTTTTTCCCTGTACAGTGAGTTATATGCTGTTGCTATATTCAACCCATAGCAGTATATAGGTTGAGGTTTTAATGTGATGGATATACCATTTTTTTTTTTTTGTGGTACACAGGCCTCTCACTGTTGTGGCCTCTCCCGTTGCGGAGCACAGGCTCCGGACGCGCAGGCTCAGCGGCCATGGCTCACGGGCCTAGCCGCTCTGCGTCATGTGGGATCTTCCCAGACTGGGGCACGAACCCACGTCCCCTGCATCGGCAGGCGGACTCTCAACCACTGCGCCACCAGGGAAGCCCGGATATACCATTTTTATAGATGATAATAAGGTCTCTGACCACCAGAGTTAAGAAAATGGATATAATAATAGTTAAAACTTATTGAGAATTATATATATTCACTCACTGAATCCTTGCAGCCCCCTTGACAGGTGGGTGAGCATACAGAGCACCTGCAGACTGGGTAACCTGCCCAGTCACACGGATATGGCCCAGGCAGGGTCACCTGTCGCATCCCTGGCAGCAAGGCCGCAGGTCTGCAGGCGTCAGGGCAGCTTCCCCAGCACAGGGGGGACATCAGACAGAAAAGACCAGGCATAAGACGAATTTTCCAGATACAGGAGCTTGTGTTTTTAACAACTAAAGTATTCTTAGGAAGCAGAAAAGTCAGTGCTTCCACAGAACTGCCGTGTGGCATTGAAGAAAATCTGAACATTCCTCAGCCTTAACGACTTTATCTGCAAAGAGGGGGGAGTAACAGGTGCCTCCCACTAAGGTTTTTACCAAATCAGTTTGCGTGTTTGTGAAACGACACAGGTGGGAATATTTTTTAAACTGTCAAGTACCTATGCAGTTATGCAGGGGAAGTAATGTTCCTTGCACAAGTCTTTCTAAAGTATGTTTTTTTCTGGCTTTGTAGAATGTACCGAACGTAATTTGACCTTTTACGCCGTGTCAGGGTCACGCTCAGGAGCCTTTATTTTATCCTCGTGTGGCTGCTGGGCCATCACACCGCGGTGTGTCCACGCTTAGCTCTGTTCTCAGTGGCTCTGCCCCTACACACGCTTTATATCAATATGACTCTCTGTCCCTCCCCATGCAGTCAACCTGCTCCTTTTCTCTTTTTCTTTTTGGCCGTGTCACACGGCTTGCAGAATCTTAGTTCCTTGACCAAGGACTGAACCCAGGCCAGGGCAGTGAAAGCGCTGAATCTTACCACCACCAGGTAACTCTCCCACCTGCTCCTTCTGGAGGGTCTTTTCTCTAAACTCTCCCCTCTGAAGTGTCCCTTCTTGTTGGCTGTGGACTGAGGGACCAGATGACCAAAACTACAAGGCAGGTGGGTCCCCAGCAAGAGCCTGGAGAGTCCTCCAAGCTGGGCACCTTCCTGACTGCACAGACTGATTCCCAGTAACGAAGGCAGACCGAGCCCAGGAATTAACCTCAGCTCCCCTCCAAAACCCCACTAAATGACAGTGGAAGAGGTGTTTTGTTTTTGAAAGCATAGATCCACAAGGATGAAGAAAACAGGAGTGGAGAAAAGAGCAAAATATTTTTGGAACAAGTGCTAATAATTTGGAAGTCTCAAAAAGGCGGAATCTTCAACCAGCAGTGAGGAGGGCTAACGACCTCGCTGCTGAGAGCGGGAGTGGAAGAGGGTCCCAGACAGGAGGAACGCGGGAAGGATCCCAAGCTTTTCAGAGAAACGCAGCCGGGCAGGCTGGACCGTTTAAAAACAGAAACAAACCAAAGAATCGAGAGCCACGGACATCCTTCCCGCTCGCTCTCCGTTCCGCAGAGCACTACAGGTTTGCTTTCGGAGAAGGCAGCGGATTCTGGCCCCATTGAGGATGGGGGTTCCCCACTACAAGTGAGGGCATTGTTGGAATTTTGCATGTTGAGCTCTGAGTCTTCCGAGCTTTTCCCCTGTTTGTCTCCCAGACATCAGTAACCAGCTCATGCCCTCAGCCTAGAAAATCAAAGCCCCAAGATCCCGACAGCGGTTTGCCAGACAGCTGCACAGAAGCGGGTGTGAACAGCAACCTGCCCCTGTGGGCACCAGCCTGAGGACCGGGGCTGGATCCCGCTCCCGTCCACCTTCCGTGAACACTGAGTGTCCCTCGGCCTGTCCTCCTGCCTGCAGGTGCCGGCTCACTCTTGGCAAGCCCCACGTTTGACCTTTACACTCTCTGTAATGTTTTTGTTCCAGTCTTATTTTTCTTTTCCTATTTTTTTTTGCTGGGGGGAGCTTTTCCCTTATTACACCTGTCCTACCTGCAAGGCTGCTCTGTGGTCCCTCGCTCTGGCTGGTACAGGGATTCATCACCAATCATGCCACCTTCAGTGTGGGTTCCGAGTCCAAAGACAAGAAGTGGCCTCTGGTGAGGCTGTGCACATTTTGGGTGGCGTGGTCTCTGCAGACGTGGGGACCTGAGCCTCCCGGGGGTGGAGGACCCATCACCGTCTGCCCACAGGGCGTCGGGGATCCACCACTCCCCTGGCTGTCCCCCAGCAGCGGGAGAGGGAAAGGGCTGCTCCCTGGACACCGAGGCCTCCCTGGCTGAGCACCTCTCACCGAGGATTCCACTTTGGCCCGTGAAGCTCTTCCAGCATTTTCTCCTCTCTGGGGGAGAGACTTTCATGAAACAAAGCAGATCCCGTCACTTTTCTTCTAAAAACCCTCCGAAGTCCTCGTGGGGCCTCACCAGCCTTACCAGTCACCCACGGTGACTTCCTGAATTCCAGGCTGTGCCCCCGTCGAGCCAGGCTCGCCCCGACCTCAGACCTTGGCGCCCATTCCCTGGGCCTGAGAGGTTTCCCTCCCCTTCAGGCCAACTCCCACTTTCTTATCTCAGCGAGGGCTCCTTTTACTCTCAGAGGTCATGACTCCCGCCCCAGGACAGAGACCAGGTCAGGGGCCCCTCCTGTGCTGTTTTAGGGCTCGCTCACTACATTGAAACGTCCCGGGGCTTTGTCTGCAAGAAGGATGCATCTCCTTTGTGGGCAGAGACCGTCCGCAGAGCCCTGTGCCCCTCGCACTGAACCCCCATCGACACTTGTCCAGCGGTGAGTGGGTGAAGGAAGCGTGGGGTTTCCTCAGCTCTTCCGGGAGACTCAGACCCTGCGATGTCGGGGCTTTGTTTCGCTGACTTCACCAGGTCTTCTATCCCCGAAGTGCCTCTCCTCGCCCCGTCCTCTGTCTCTACCTCCTCTTTGATCCCCAAGCTCCATCCACAGCCTCCCAGTCTCTGACTGTTCAGGAGGGTCAGGAGAGAGTCTGAGCCCGGAGAGAGGAGACCTAGAGCGGGAGGAGGGGGCAGGGGAGCCCTCTGCACGCTGCCCTTTACCCACAAAGGCTGCCAACACGCGTGAGACCTGTTGTTGCCCCTATTGTCTAAGATGCTGCGACAGAGGCCTCAGGGCTCCATACCCAGCCCAGGTGGTCCGTTCTGCAGCCTCCAAGAGGCGAGACCAGGTAGAAACAGCTGCGGTGGCCTTTACCGTGAGCTTGGCTTGCGAGGCCAACCGTGTCCTGTAGCGCTCGCTCTGTAATCCGCACGGTGGCTTTAGGAGGTGGGCGAGCCGCCTTTCACCCCGTTCGACAGATGAGAAACCTGGAATTCAGAGACGTTCATAAACTCTGTACAGGTCACTCAGCAAGCGGCTGAACCTGGAGGTACCGTCTTCCTGCCCTTCGCTGAAGCCCCTTGGGGAGCCCGCAGGTGTGTGGACACAGCAAAGCACCGGAAGGATGACCAGCGGGGCTGAGGCTCTGGGCAAGGACTACCTACTCACCAGGAGGCCACGAGCGCATCGCACACCTCTTAGGCTCCCTCAGTATTCCACGGAGTGGACGGGCCTCACCTCCTCCTTCCTGGACGTGTCCAGCCCTCCCGTCCATACAGACCTCAGACAGCCCTGCTGGGGCCAGCCCTGCCTTCCGGTTCAGAGCCTTGACAGCACGTGGGATCCTCTAAGCCCCACCCCAGACCACTTAAATCTGCTCCCCCGGCCTTGGGACTTGGGTGCAGGTATTTTTTTTTAAGCTTCACTGGGGGTTCTCTAGCACAGCCAAGGCTGAGAACCACTGCATTTCAGAAGATGGGTCCACGCGGAAAAGTTAAATAGTAGCTCGTGGCATTATGGGCACAGATTAAAAAGGCTCAAATTCTTGGGGACCCAGGGAGGGGAGCTGGCGGCTGCCTCGTAAAGGAGGTGAGATTGGGCGTCAGAGGAGGGGCCTGCGCAGCCCTGGGGCCCTGGGCCCCAGACTTCATGTCCAGGCGGTGGTCCCGGGCTGGAGGTCAGTGGGGAGTCAGGCCATCCAGCAGAAACGTTGACTTCAGGGCTTATTTAAAAGGCGCCTGGTGGTTGTTGAAGCAGAAAGAAGTGACAGCAGTGGGGAGAGGATGGGAGTCCCCCTCCTCCAGCCCCATCGCTCCATCCTCCCCCCCCATCTCCAGACCCGGCGCTTTCACCCCCAGCCTTGGGGACACGGTGCTGCCGAGGGGACCTGCACTCAGAGAGCAGTGCCGGCTCCTTTGCTCCCAGAGGAGCTCCTCTGCAGCTCCCCCTAAGTGGAGGCATCGGCCAGGCCTGGCTGGCCCACGCTGTGTGTGGGGCCTCTGTCCTGACACACACACCCGCTCCTGACTCCGCCCCAAAGCTTCAAAGACAGAACCTGAGGTCCGCAGCAGGAAAACCATCTGTTGGGCAGTGGCACAGGGGAAGTTCCCAGCTGAGACGAGATTGCTCGAGGCCGGTTCAAGTGCAGGAGGGCAGAGAAGGGGAACATGGCTGTCTCTGCCTCAAAACAAAACGCAGACAGGGCTTAGGACAAATCCACAAGGATGCCTTACTTCCCAGACCTACCAAAGAGCCTGGAATGTCGGCCAGCCTCTCGGTCAGCCTGGGGACTTGGTGGGCTCCGGATCAGGGCGTGGGGCTTCTGCGGCCCCGCGTGCCCCGCCCGGCCGAGCAGCTGCATTAGCACCTGGAATTGCTCCATAGGTATGCCAGAGCCAGTGCCCGGGCAACGCTTCTTTTCCCCCAACGCAAATGGAGAGATTTGGGGTGACTCTACCCCCCTAACACGGAACCTGGCGAGGTCTGTGTTAAAATGCAAATGCAGGGGTCTTAAATATTTTTAAGGTTGGAATACCAGAAACAGATTGTCCTGGGGCCACAAGGATTAGCTTTTAAATGCAAATGAAAATAATGAATCTTTAAGCGCAGTTATTGTCACGGTGATGAGCTGAGGGCTGGAGGGAAGGGACTGACTGGGTGGGCCAGCGTTTTATTAAAACAACAACAACAAGTAAAAGACCGAAAGGGGACGCAAGAGCCCAGGAGAGGTGATAAAAATTTCCCGGGGGAAGCCAGGGTGTTGACCGAGGTCCGGATTCCTGGGGTCAGTGACTCAGGGTGACAAGGAGGACATTTATTCCACCAGAAAAGCCGGGGTCTTCTGGGACAGAAACGGGCCCAGAATTGCTAGCTCGACCGAGTACAGGAACTGAAATCAAGTGGGGGCACCGCAGGCGCCCTCCCCACCACGGACTCCTGCCCACACCCCCTCCTCGGTACACGGATGTGCTCGATGTGTGGGATTTGTTTTGAGGTTCCCAGCGTCCGGCCGCCTGAGCGCTCGCTGACAAAGCGACGACGGATCCTTCGCCTCTGATTTCCTTCTGCCCATCCGTTCACTCACCAAACTCTTACCAAGATCTGCTCGGTGCCCAGCTCTGTGCTGGGGGCGGTCCTGCCCTCAGGAAGTTTGCCATCTGTAGGGAGACACAGGTGTGGACGCATTTAGGGTCTGGAGGGATGGAACAGTGTCGGGGGGCCGGGGGAGACCCAACCCAGGGCGGGGGGAGCAAGGCAGTGTCTACCGGAAGTGACTTTTTATTTTTTTTGCGGTACACAGGCCTCTCACTGCTGTGGCCTCTCCCGTTGCGGAGCACAGGCTCCGGACGCACAGGCTCGGTGGCCATGGCTCACGGGCCCAGCAGCTCCACGGCATGTGGGATCCTCCCGGACCGGGGCACGAACCCGCGTCCCCTGCATCGGCAGGCGGACTCTCCACTACTGCGCCAGCAGGGAAGCCCCCGGAAGTGACATTTTAAATGAGACCTGGGGGGGTGGGCAGACGTGGCAGAGGGAGGAGAAAAGTCCACCAAGGTGGGGATGCGCGCGGAGGGCCTGGACGGAGAGTGAGGAAGGGAGGGAAGGATGGAGGTGGAATAGGAGCCTGGCCCGAGACTGGACGTGGCCCTGCCCGGGCGCTCAGTCCGTGGAGCTGAGATGGGATTGCTCGTCCCGGGGGCCCGGCCCTGTCGTCGTCCCTGCCCCGCACCGGCTGGGAGCAGCCCTCAGCCTCCCCGAGGACACCTGCATGAAGCGCGGTGCCCCCCGACCTTGGGCGTCCCCAGTGGTGACAGTAGAGTTGTGTCACCAGAGGGTCTGGAGGAAGGGGCAGAGCCTGGAGCCTGCAAGGGACTTGGGTCTTTTCTGTGTAGTGAGGCCGATGCCCGAGGGCCGGGTGGGGTGAGCAGGAAGGGCCTTAGACCAGAGGCCAATGTGGGCTCCCTGCTGGGGGCTGAGTGGGCCACTTTAGGTGCCGAGGAATCGCGTGTGCGCCCTCTCCGGACAGCTGAAGAAAACCCGGAAGGGAGCGCGAGAAGAGGGTGCACTGGGCAGAAGCAGTGTGAGGAAGTGACCCTTAGGGTGAGAGCAGGGACATCCCCGGGTCAGGGGACAGTTGGGACTGCGGCTGAGCTGGGGTTTCCTTCTGGGGCTGGGGACCAGGCGGCAGCTCACACCACCACAGGGTGCGCAGCCTGGCGGGCCAGGGGCTGGGCAGAAGGTCGAGGTCCTGTAGAAAAGCCAAGAACGCTTTCGGGGGTGTTGAGACCGTGTCCCGGTCCAGCCATGACTCAGCTTCACAAATTCCTGCTGAAGCCTCCGTTCCTGGAAGAGACTGTCACTGAGCCCGCTGGTCAATAGCCTTAGGGACGTTACACCTGGAAAGGACGCAGTGGCCACAGGCAGGAAGTGACACCATGTGAAGCTGGTCACTGATGGCCATGGTCACGCGGCCGAATATTGGAAAAGACCAGCAGGTCATCAACAGAGACAGGTGAATGGTAGGCTGTGCTTTACCGAGACAGGAAGACCTTTCTCTGTGTAAACTTCATTCAAGTTAAAAGAAAAAACAGGGTGCAGAGGTGGGATTGGGTGCGAAGGACGGGGCATGGGGGCAGACTTTTGTGCTCCGTCCAGATCCTATGGGGGTGGGCAAAGTTGGGCAAGTGTGACTCACAGCTGACCCTGGGAAGTAGGAACTCGCGTGTGCAAACGGCCTTCCCAGGTGCCTGGAGGAGGAAAACGAAGAACAGTCACAGACACACGGGACAGCGCTCTGAGGTTAAATCGGGGAGCCTGCGCACCCAGGGCCCGCAGCCCAGGCCTCTGCTGTTAGTTGCCTTTTGGTCTCTCCTGGTTGTGTCTCCCTGTCCTTCCCCAGGAATTGTTCAGACTCCCGTCTCCGTGGCACAGCTTCCTGGCTGGTGTCCAGCAGCTGGCCCGGCTGAGGGTGGTGACAGCTTAGCTAGACGGCGTGGGTGGCTGCCTGGTGCCGCCCACCTGTCCGGAGACCTGGCCGCTGGGAGGGCGTTCCTAGGAGCCCCCTCAGCCACAGTGCAGAGTGGGCCTGCACCTCCGCACGATGTGAGGTGACACTCGGTGGCACTTTGGTGTGATCTGGGGACAGGGCATGATGGAGTGGGAGGGGCGTGGGAGGCCCGGACGGGGTGGGGGGGACTTCTGATTGAGACACACACCCTTTTTTTGTCTGCAGGGAGCATGAGGAGTAAACCCAAGACACGGCTGGACTACAGCCCCCTCAGGGAACTGCACCGGTGGGCACACGACACCCACAGGGCATTTCCAGAAGCTGGGCCGCTGAATCTGTGGTAGGAGACACTTGCTCCTGGGATCTCAGCTTCTCGCTCTGTACGAGCTTGCTGGCACTGCCATAAGGGATGCCACAGACAGGGGCTTAAACAACAGAAATGTGTTCTCTCCCAGTTCTGGAGGCTCAAAGTCCAAGATCAACGTGTCCGCAGTTTGGTTCCTTCTGAGGCCTCCCTCCTTGGCTTGGAGATGGCCTTCTTGCTGTGTCCTCACATGGCCTCTGGTCTCTCTGTGTGTCCAAATTTCCTCTTCTTGTAAGGGCACCAGTCAGATTGGATCAGGACCCACGCTGACAGCCTCATTTACCCTTAATCCCCTCCGTAAAGTCTCCAAGTACAGTCTCATTCTCAGGTCCTGGGGTTAGAGCTTCAACCTACAAATCTGGGGACACGATTCAGCCTATAACACTGTCTGGAATTCTAACACCAAACCGTTTCACTAGCTGAAGGAGGTGACTGGGACGAGAAGGCAGAGGTGTGTCAATCGAGTGTGGAGTGAAGCACCCCCGAGACTTTTGGGAAGGGCTGTCTTGTCCTCTGTTAACAGAAAAGGGTCCCCCTCCACGTGGTGAAGCCAGGGCCCCGCAGCAGGGCAGAGGTGGCTGGTCTGGGCAGGAAAAGGCTCCTGGCGGTGGAGGGTCAGACACCCTGGGCCCCAGGCCTGAGGGAGCTCGTAAGTCTTGCTGGGGGGCTGGACAAAGCCCTACGAGACAACAGGAGCCTTCTAATGCAGCTGGATTTCAGAAGGAGGAGGGGCCATGAGGCTGGGCCTCAAGTACCCAGGGGTCTTGAGCCACTGCTCCTGCTACAGATCTTTCTGTCCAAAACAGTGAAAGCCAGTCAGAAAGCCTCAGTCACGCAGACGCTCAAGATCTCAGAGTTTCGTTTCAACTTTCTAAAACCTCCAGACGACCGTGGGGTTTGCTCTGCTCCCTAAGGCCCCCTACCCGACACACCAGGTGTGAACTGACACGTTCCACCCCCGAGGGTGGGTAAGAAAACCTCCCCCCGCAGTCTGCAGGCACCCCTGAGCTCACCCCTGATGCCCACCGCAGCCTAGCCCCCGGGAGCCCGACTGCCGGTGGTAAAGCCAGCTCGCTTAGGGGCTCCTTCCTGGCCGCTCTGGCCTCGGGCAACAGGATGTGGGCAGAGGGGAAGGAGGAGCCTGTAGAATTAGGGAAGGACAGATGGAATCAGAGAGACAGGATGAGAACGTGCGGAGCTGACGACCAGGCGGATGGTCTGACCCACTTCTCTCGGCGCTGCGTTTTCAGGTCCAGGGATCCGGCCCGGCCTGGCGCCCCCGGCTCCCCTCAGCTCCGTGTGCCCCACTCCACGCTCTCCTCCGGAAGGCCCCCGCGTTCACTGCAGGCACGCGACCCCTCCTGGGCTCCCGGGTCTGCGGTGGGCCCCTCGCCCCGGGGTGGGGCCTCCCTCTCTGCTCCCGTGAGTCTAGGGCAGCGGCCTGGCCCTGGAGGTGGCCAAGGTGCCTCCATTTCAGGTGGTGCCTCGGGAATACCTCTAAGACCCGCCCGAAGCAAGCAAATTAGAATTCACCTTTGCTGAGCACGTCAAGTGGGGCTCCCAGGGCCCTCGTAGGGGCCGGGCTGCTGGGTGGAGTGGAGATCAGCAGGGCCATGTCAGACCGGGGATGGGGGCGCAGGCGTCCCGGGCCTGGCAATCCCGAGGGCAGTGCCCTCTGCCGGCGGCCAGGGGCGAGGCGGTGAGGTCACAGCCTCCGCATGTAAGGTCCCCTGGGTCTCTGACTGGGGCTCCAGGGGCACCCGCAGCTCCACAGAAGCCCTGTTTCAGCAGGAATCTGGCTTTAACAGGAGCAGAGGATGTCCACCAACCCTCCTTGAGTTTCTTAGGAAAAGGAGCCCAAATCTGAGCTTCCCAGGAACTGCGACTTCAGCTCATGCCCTCCCTCGGCGCCCTGTGGACCCCTGGGGTGCAGGGGACACCCCATCCTCCGGCGCCCCGGAGCTTAGTGATGGAGTTCCCACCCAACAGCGGGCGGAGGAAGGGGCCCCCACTGCTCAGGCGCCCTTGGTGGCGAGACCTCCCAGTGATAACTGTATAATCCCCCGCGGGTTTCATTGTGCTGGATGCGGTGCGTGTATCATCTCATTTAATATCATCTCATTTAATCCTCCAGGAGCTAATATTGCCATTCCCATCGCAGAGGTGAGGAAACTAAGATAACTGGCCCAGAGGGTGAATGTGCCCAAGGTCACAGCGCGGGTCGAAGAAAGGGGAAGTGAACCCAGGTGAGGTAACCACTACGCTGTCCCGCCACCCCCCATCGATGGGCGTCAGCTCTGAGGAGCTGCTGGTCTCCAGCAACATCGACCTGAGCAACCAGGGAAGGCCGTCCTGACCCACTGTCAAGAGCGCCCAAGGCAGGTGGGTGCAAGCCCAGGACAGGAGAGGCCTTGGGAAGAATATTCCAGTCCACAGGCAGCAGACCTACAGCCTGCAGGCCACATTTTTTTCATACTTTATGGAGGCATATTGACGTATCATAAATTCATCCATTTCAAGTGTATGATTCAATGATTTTTTAGTAAATTTAGAAGTCAGGTTGTGCAATCATCACCATAAATGCATTTGAGAGCACCTCCATCACCCCAGTAACATTCCCCAAGCCCGTTTACCTGCAGGTCCATCTGACCCACAGATGTTGTACTTGGTCCACCATATTTTAAATATATACTTTCTAAATTTGCTAGTTTTTTTAAATGAGACCGTTTCATATAACATTTAAAAATTTTGACTTCTCTGGAATGATCAGAAGATGGGGCAAACCCGGACCCTCCTTCATACACGGCAAAACCAGCTGCCTCTCTCAGACAAGCCTGTCCCCCCAGTTCCTCAGGAAATCAGTGAGGGGCCCAGGAGGGTCCCGGCCCACAGCCCAACACCTGGCTTCATCCTCACGGCAGACGGCACAGCCGTTGTGGCCTGTGTGTTGTCACAGAAGCAGTCCCTGCTTTTCACCAACGAGGAGCTGACCTTCTCACTTGGGCCACCTTCTCCGAAAGCGAAGCCACTTCACAGCTAGGGTTTGCCCCGTCTCTGCTCCCTTTGGGGTTCGCTGTCTGCACACAGGGGGCCTTTGTTGAAGCTTGCTTCTCTCCCCAGGGACCTTGTGACAGTGGCTCAGAGGATGACTCTCCTTAGTTACCACCGTAGACCTTGCTGGCTGTCCACCAACTCCTGCTTTGCTCCTTTTGTTTTGTTCAGAATGTAATACTTTCAGGGGAGGTGGGCCGAGCTCTGAAGGGTGAAATGCGATTGGTCGGAGCCACGCCGGGGCCACGCATCTTCTTGGATAGTGATTGGCTTGGAGCAGGTGTGTGGCCTGCTCTGGTGGGGGGGACGTTGACTTTGGCTGGGGCTCTTGGAGCAGACCCTTCCCCCCTTTGCCATCTTTGCTTATTGTCACAATGGTGTGTAACACTGGGCGCTGCAGCAGCCACCCTGGGGTCATGAGAACCACAGGGAGGCTGGGACAGAGCCCTGAGGGTGTTGAGCTGCCCACCCATCCAGATGCCTCCTTCTGCACTTCTTGTCGTGAGATTAGATGCCCCATTGTTTAGGCCACTCCTAGTTACGTATTCTGTTCTGTGAGACCAAAATCATCTCGACTGGAGTGTGACATTCTCATCCCAAGTGTGTGACCGACAGCAGGACACCTCCAGTTCCCTCCAGCACCTCCAGTGCTCTATTCATTGCCCGTATTTTGGGGTGGGTTTCTCATGTATAAAGCTACACTCAACCATTTTATGTTTGAATGTTTATTTGTTTTTAAATCTCAAGAGATGAATTTTCCCTCAACTCTAGAGTTAGTGTGTAAGTGATATGCCCGAAAACCTGGATTACAGAGGGCCGAGGGGCTCACCAAACAGCACACGCACGGAACAGCAGGTGTCGCCCCGCCAGCAACTCACAGGCGTGCAGGGCCGTAGGCCCTGAGGACGTGTGACATGGCTTTGTGCGCCGCCAGCCTCCACCCACCGGCTTCTCCTCATTAGAGAATTAAGAGTCGCTTATGCCAGGGAGGCTCCAGCTGCTCCAAGCCTCACCTCCCCCGACACCTGGGGGAAAAGGGGGCAGCCCCTCGCACTGGCCCCGGCCCACTGCTGTGCACACAGCTCTCGCCACACACGAGCTCCCATGTGCTGGGCAGCCCCGTGTGCCAGTGCCTCTGTCCATTGGTGCGAATCCCTGAAACTCCTCTGTTAAGTAGGATGATCGTGGCGCCCATTTCACGGACAGGGAAACCAAGGCTCAAGGAGTTTGAGTGAGTCGCCCAAGACCAAAGAGCTGAGAACCTGCAGGGCTGGGTCTGCCTGTCTCTGCTTGAGCCCTTCTTCCTTGCGCCACTGCACTCTGATCCCGACGAGCTCCCCGGAGGGGCCTTGGGCCGGAGCTCAGGGCTCTCTGGACCGCTACCTTCTGGCGACGGGACCTTTGCACCAGAGCCCTAAGCTTGAGCTCCTCTCAGGCCCCCAGTTGGTAAAGGAAGAGCCTTCTGCCCACGCACACGTGCTGAGACTTATCATAGGGACTGCCGAGGGGAGGCCAGGCTGCTCCCAGCCCATGTCCGCCTCCTTCTTGCCTGTCCACCCCCCTCCCTGGAGACACCCCCCCATGACATCCCCGTTAGTAATAGAACCAGAGGCAGCACCTAGGACGTGCTCTTGCCAAGAAGCTTTCATCAGAATCTAATCAGGCCTCTGAGATCTAACTTTCAGTTTAAAAATATACGGATAAAGGGACAAGTGAAATAGCACAATGGGGACATAGTTAGATTCGCAGTGTGGACTTTCTAAATTCATTTTTATTGAAGTACAGTTGCTTTACAATGTGTTAGTTTCTGCTTTGCAGCAAAGGGAAACAGCTCTACATATACGTATATCTCTTTTTTTTTGGATTTCCTTCCCATTTAGGTCACCACAGAACACTGGGTAGAGTTCCCTGTGTTATCTCCCAATTCATCCCACCCCCCTACACACACACAACATGGGATATTATACAAGGTGACTTATCTGTCTCTTCAAGAGTCAAAGACACAGTAAAAGGAGACACGATTGTTCTGGATTCAAACAGATTTGAGGGAAATGATAGCAAAACGCAATGCCTGATTCTTGATGTCAAGAAACCAGCTTCAAAGAACATTTGGGGCAAGTGGGGAGACTTGAATATAGCCTTGTTATTAGACTGAGATCATTATGTTAGGTGTGAGGATGGTACTGTGATTATAGAGGTGACTATCCTTACTTCCTGGGGATGTATTTGAAGGAGAAAATTCACTATGCTTATAATTTAAAGGGATTCAGAGGTATACAGATAATAGGTAGGTAGGTAAATAGGTAGATAACAGGTGGGTAGATATAGCAAGCAAATACAACATGTCAACCACTGTTGAATCTAGGTGGTGGATCTATGAACACTCATTCTACTGTTACTTCTACTTTTCTGTATGGGTTTCAAATAGAAAAATGGGGGGAAAAGCCTTTTCAGGATGAAAAGTTTACAATCTGAGTGAAGATGACCGACGGATGATGACCTGAAGCCGGGGCCCCCGTTGGTCCCGTTTTGCCCACCTGGTGCCCTCTCTTGCCGTTTCAGCCTGGACTCCTTGAGGCTTGAATGAGCTTGCAGACTGGAATCCCTACCGCCCAGACCAGGGAGCACTCGCTCTGGGGCTGGACGACCAAGGTGCCTTGGGAATGAACAGAAAGGCAGCCCCTGTGGCAGTGATAGGGTTTTGGGGAAACAGACAATCCGGGCGTGATTCTCCTCCTCAAGGAGCTTACAATCTCCAAATGAACTCTTCCAGTCTGTGTTTTGGGCCCACCTCTTTCTCCGTAACAGTCACGCTTTGATTTTGTCAAGTTCCATAAAGTTGTTCACTGGTGTTTGTGGAACTTGTGCTAAATCTGTTCGTTGGCCTGGGGAGTGCCAACCTCATCTTTACCTGTACAGCCAGGAATGACTTTCTACTCTGGTAAACGGTTTTAACTTGGGCCCAGCCTTGTTGCTGATCATCTTGCTGTGCTATTCATTTCGTCCAGCTTTATTGAGATACAACTGACACAAACCAGTGTGTAAGTTGAAGGTGTACCAAGTGTTGACTGATGCGTTTCCATCTGACTGTGCTGTTACCTCTGTTCCCCGTCATGCTGGGGGAGATGACCCAGCTCCACCAAAAACTGGATATTTGAGCATACGCTTCCTCATCTCCTCATTAAGATGGAGATTCCAATAGCCCCTCTCTCATAAAGAACCCAATAACGTAATACAGGTTAAATGTCTGCCAAAATGCATGGGACATACAGCAGGTCCTTAGTAGACAATAGTTGGTATGACTATCGTTATGATTGCAAATGCACTCCCACCTGAATAAGTTTCTCGTCGCCAGTTTTCTTTTTCTTTTATTTTATTGGGAATTCCCTGGAGGTCCAGCAGTTAGGACTCCGAGCTCTCACTGCTGAGGGCCCAGGGTCAACCCCTGGTCAGGGAACTAAGATCCCATAAGCCATGTGGCGTGGTAAAATAAAATTAAATCAGGTAAGATAAGATAAAATAAAATATTTTATTGAAGTATAGTTGATCCAGTTTTCTCAAATATGCGGAAGAAATTCCACCACCACCTTTGAAATACAGTCATCAGTCAATGTAATGATTTCTTTTGCCATGTTCTCTGAGGTTGCGGGGAGATGGGAGACACAGGACAGAAGTGTCCCCCAAGGGTTTCCAGCTCACCCAGGACTAGGTCGTGTCTGTATTCCTTTGGGTCCAGCAACGTCAGTCTCAGAGTAAGTGCTCAGGAAACATTTGGTAAATAGAAGGGAACTCCATCTGATGCCCAAGGCCCCTGGCCTTACTTTTATCAAGTGGAGCTCAGGGAAGATGCCTGGAGGGAGGAAGGGTCTGGTGGAGGGGCCCTTGTTCCATAGAAATCACAGGAAATGCTCGAGAAGATTCTGGCACTTCTGCCCTTTGGAGCCGTTGACCCATAAGAGGGAAACTTCCAGAGCTCCCTCACGATCAAAAAGTTTTAACCGGGACTTCAGTGGGAGCACCTGGGTTCAGGAAAACAGGCAGTCATCGTCCACGCTGGCTGCGTTGCCAGCACCATTGAGCGGTGATTTTATGGGGCCATCTGGTCTCTGGAGGGGGAATGGGCTATAGACAAAGAAGTTAGCACTCTAACAGGAGAGAATGTGTAAAGCAGAAAAGCACCCGATCGGAGCCCCAAGGATGCCTAGAGCGGGGAAATGTCTGCGCCATCACCTAACTGTTTAGCAGCAAAGCAAGCGCTAACCAGGAGCCAGGCCTTCTGATCCACATTCCCAGATCTCGCACACCGGCAGCCTCCCCCAGGACAGGCCCTCTGCCCTCAACCCGCAGGCGGACAGTCTCGGGTTGCTCTTTCCTCAGATCGCTCAGCCTTTTCTCTCCTTCCCGCCCGTGGGCACCACGCAGCTTCGCGGGGCCTTATGTCCAGAGCAGCGAGCTGGGACCTGTGGGTGTCCTGGCCACGGGATGCATCGGGGACGATACAAAAGGCCACTGCAATCCTCACACTGTCCCCAGCTGCCAGGCCCAGTGCCGGCCAAGCAGAACCTCTGTCAACAGATGCGCCCTGACTCTGTGCTTGAGAGGGAGCATCACTCTCCTCCAGGGGAGAAGGGAGTTCCAGCATGTCCTCATTTAAACAAACAGCGGCCAGAAGGAAGTATAAGGAGAAAGGGCCAAGGGGAACAAACAAGCTAACTCTGCAAATCGCTCTGTGATTACAGCCTGGCTGCATCGCAGACTCTGCTGACAGGACGGTGTGTTTACTACCCGGTCAAAAGGCATCAGGGAGGACTTCCCCGGTGGCGCAGTGGTTAAGAATCCGCCTGCCGATGCAGGGGACGCGGGTTCGAGCCCTGGTCCGGGAAGATCCCACGTGCCGCGGAGCAGCTAAGCCCGCGTGCACAACTACTGAGCCTGTGCTCTAGAGCCTGCGAGCCACAACTACTGAAGCCCGCGAGCCACAACTACTGGAGCCCGTGCTCTGCAACAAGAGAAGCCACAGCAATGAGAAGTCTGTGCACCGCAAGGAAGAGTATCCCCCGCTCGACGCAACCAGAGAAAACCCGCATGCAGCAATGAAGATCCAACGCAGCCAAAAATAAATAAATAGATTAAAAAAAAAAAAAGGCATCAGGGGGAATTAGACTGCAGACTCTAAACAATCTAGTGGCAAATGAGACCTAAGCGCCGCGGGAAAGGGCATCGGTGGGTGAGGCTGCCTGGGTCTGGGGCAGTCGAAGAGGCAAGCAGCAGGGCCCTGGGAGAGGGGAGCGAGGTTGGGGCAGATATCCTCTTCCCGCAGGGGACAAATGTCTTGGGCTTGGTCGAGCTGATGGCAAGCCCAGGACCTAGCGTCTTTGGCCCCCAAGGACTTACGGCTCACACAGGGGACATGGCAGACAGAGGCCCAGGAACACTTGTGCGTTTGTGCCAGTGCTAACCCGGAGCAGGGGCACTGCCCACCACGGCGCTGTATCCACATGGACACTGCCCCTGGCGCGGACGGCATCGCAGGTGTTTGCACAGAGAGACGAGCCTATGGGCCCCAAAGAAGACTTTCTGAGTAGGGAGAGGGAGGGCGACCCCCTTCCGATCTCTCTCTGGTGGTTTTGCTCTGGTGTCAGAACCTGTGGCCGAGGCAGAAGGACCGCCGGCCCCGCCGTGTGGCTTTTTCCGCCCCCAGCTGCTTCTGTCTCTCTCTGGCTCCCAGACACAAACAGCTGAGCAGATAAACAAGTCAGTA
>NW_020176571.1:652312-676787 GCF_003031525.2 Neophocaena asiaeorientalis asiaeorientalis | reverse complement strand
GCCCCGACGTGGCCAGGGAGGAGCCCTGCACCCCTCCCACCAGCCACTCCCAGCACAACGGTTGTGCAGCCCAGGCTCCCCGAGGAGCACGAGGCTACCAGGCCCAGGAAAGCTGAGAGGAAGGGGTCCATCTGTGCAGAGCCTGGAGGGGCCCCCCATCCCGACTGCAGGGGAGGTGCCCGGGGGTGGAGGGAGGCCCAGAGGCCAAGGCCCAGCGGAAACCCTGAGCGCGCACACACACACACACTCACAGACACACGCGCACATACGCTGTCTCATTGACGAAGTAAACGTTGTCACAACAGACTCTGGGCTGGTGTGCGTGACGAGCCCCCAGCGCCCACGGCTGCACCCCCGAAGGCTGGTCCTGGGAGGTGTGGAGTCGGGGGCCCGTGCTGGTGGTGAGGACCCCCCAGGGCTTTCCCGAGCAACGTAGAGTCTAGGTTCGGGCTACCCCTGGCTCGCCTCCACTCTGAGAAGCTGAGCACGCTGCACCTCGGAAGACGCGCCAGCCCGTCTCACCCCGAAGCTTCCACATCTCCTCAGAGCACAAGGCGGGGAATGGACTTGCTTGAGGAAAGCAAGGTACCGTCCGCGTGCCGACTGTGTTAGTTTGTCTCTACAGCCCGATGCCGCCCCGTGGGGGGTAGCGGGAGTGCCAGACCGCCAGGCTCGGAGCTGGGCTGGAAACCCGACAGCTGTGTGACCCTGGACATGTTACAGAGCCTCTCTGAGTCTCGGTGTTCCCATCGGTAAAATGGATACCATCTACGTCACAGCTTTAGCTCCCCTTCATTTTCCAGGTGCGGTTAGGTAAGGCGAGAAAGGTAATGTCCACAGTAAACCACCAGCCCTCTGCTGCGGCCCCGCCGGTGCCCAAGGGAGGCAAGGTGGAAACAGATGGAAAAGGGACAGTGGAAGTGGCAGGAGCAAAGGGCGCCGAAGCCGGTGCCCGAGGAGGTCCACGCGGGCCCGGCGGCCTCCCTCCTTGCAGCTGTGGGGCAGGGTCCTCAGCCAGCGCTACTGACATTTGGGGCTGAGCGGTCCCTCCTTGTGGCCCCAGTTACGACCATCAGGATGTCTGCAACCCGGCCAGTGTCGGGGGGAGGCACGCGGTGCCCCTGGCTGAGAGTCGCCGCTTTGGGCCGAGGCACCCAGCCACCCGGGGTATAAGGAGCAGCAAGTTCAGAAGGCGGCTCCCCGACCTTCCAGCGAGGCGAGCGGCTCGGACAAGCCCTGCGACGAAGGCGTGGTCGAGGAGGAGACGGCGGGCCGGGACGGGGGCCTGCCACCCACGGGACCTCCGGTGCTGCCCCGGTGGGAGGTGCCCACGTCGGGACCTTGGTCTCACCTTGTCTGCAGAACAGAGGCGAAGGTTTTTTTTTTTTTGCGGTACGCGGGCCTCTCACTGTTGTGGCCTCTCCCGTTGTGGATCACAGGCTCTGGACACGCAGGCTCAGCGGCCATGGCTCATGGGCCCAGCCGCTCCGCGGCATGTGGGATCTTCCCGGACCAGGGCACGAACCCGTGTCCCCTGCATTGGCAGGCGGATTCTTAACCACTGCGCCACCAGGGAAGTCCCCCTAACCTGGGTTTTGATGACGAAGCTGTCATCATCCTCTTGGCCCAGCTTGCATTACAGCCTGGACCTCAATCTTTCACCTGGCTCTGGTTTCATGGAGCTGTGCCATCACCTAGAAACGGCATGGAATCCTTTTTGAACACAGATGGCCTGTAAATACAGAAATAAGTGAGCTGTGAAATACAAGAGCGTGTGGGTGAGAAGGAAGCCTGAACCTGCAGGGCCGCAAGCTTGTTTCCTTCAGAGTAGCATGTCCACAAGGCCCCAGGTCCCCGTGGACACTCCCTGGGCCGCACTGGGCCTCCTGGGACGGGTCTCGTTTGCTGCTCCCGACACACCCACCTCCGGGCAGGGGCTCTGCCTTGGGCCCTGAGCCCCCAGAACCCACCTGCCCAGAGCAGCCTCCCCAGATTCCGGCCTTCAGCCTAAATGCAGCTTTCTGTCTCCAGACAAGGCTGACCAGCCCCGAGGCTCCAGCTCAGGAAGGAAAGAACCGCTCCTCACGCATCACGCTGAGAGCTCTGCATGCGCTTTCTCAGCAGCATCACTCGGGATGCGGGGCGGCTGGGAGCAGCCCCTGAGCAGGGCCACGGGCTCTTGCGGGCGGCTCAGGCACCGGCTGCTGCAGCTCCGAGCTCCACGGACACCCACAGTGGGAGGGGAAACGGGAAGCGGGCTATTGTGACCTGACTGTCCTTGTTTATTCATTTGTTTTTAAATTTTTGTCACTTTTGGCCGTACCTTGTGGCATGTGGGATCTTAGCTCCCCGACCAGGGATCGAAGCCGCACCCCCTGCATTGAAAGGTGAAGTCCTAACCACTGGACCGCCAGGGAAGTCCTGACTGTGTTTGTTTAGAAAGAGGAACATTTCACAACATGTACGTATATCCAATCTTTACGTTACACACCTTAAACTCACACAATGTTACAGGCCAATTGTTTCTCAGTAAAACTAGGGGAAAAAGAAAGAGAAACAAGAGGCCAGGAGAATCCACAGGGTTCTGAGGGCCCAGAGGGAAGAGCGAAGCGGGTGGAAAAGCAGGGATCCCCACAGAGTCCCTGTGGCCTGGACTCTGGTCAGCGGGAGTGTAGGGAGGGGTCGGGGCTCTGAGGACTTGGCCCCGAACAGGACACATTTAGAAAATTAGAAAAGATCAAAGCACCGAGTGTGGGCTGTCGGGTCTGAGCCTCCCACTTCAGTGACACTCAGTGGACACAGCTCCGCCCCAGGGTGGTCGGGGGGCAAATGCTCACCAGGCTTCTGGTCTGAAAGGCCTGGGGAGGGGCCGGGCCTGGGAGCCTCCCTGGGCTCGCCGTTGGTGCTGGCTGCTGGGCTCACAGCACACAGGAAGGCAGCACCTGTAAACCCTCACCGTGCAGGGGAAGGTGGTAGCTCAGTGACGGCCGGCCAACTCTGTTCCCCTCCCCTGGGCACTGACCAGTGACAGTAGAGTAATGGAAACAGATGGACCCCGGTGCGAAGCAGCGGCTGTGGCTGTGGAGCGGAGGGTTCTGAGCTGTGGGCAGAGGTTGCGGTGGTGGCAGCTGACCGTCGCCCCAAGTGTCTCTGAAAGGCAGGCCTGCGGTCAGCCTCCCCTCCCCCCGGGGCTCCTGCCGGGGGGCTCCTCCAGCCCACCGCTCCGGTGCTCAGATGTCCTCACTCTGAGCCGACAGTGTTAGGAAGCCGCCCCATGGTCCCTCCTAGCGTCAGATGAAACAGGGTCACACGTGGTGACCAAGGACGCCGAGCCTGGGCAAAGCCAGGGCCTGAGCCGGAGCTCGGACGGGCCGTTCCGCCAGACCCAAGCCCCCGCAGGACCCCCGCCGGGCCCCTGAGACGCAGCGTCCCCTGTGCTCACTGTGAGCGCCGCGGGCCGCCTCCCAGGGTTGCGAGAGCTGACTCCCCGAGTGTCACCAGCTGCAGACGCCCCGTCGTTGTAAACGGTCAGGCTCCAGGCCGCCCAGGGCTTTCATCCCCCCTCCCCCAGATGCTCATTACCCTGCTTAATTAGGCCAGGAAGTGCTCTCACAAAGGGCACTCTCGGCAGGAGGTGCGGACAAGAAGAGATCCCAGCAACTCCACTTCCTGCGGCTCCAGCGGGGCTGCTCCACGTGGCTACGTGGCGGGGCGTCTCCCTCCGGCAGCTGCGGGAAGAGGCTGAGATGCTCCTTTGCCCCCAGGCCCTCGGGAGCTGGGCTGAGCTGGTCTAGGGGAACAGCAGTGGATCTGGGAGCTCGGGAGGGCCTGCCCCTGGCTGCCCTCGGGAAGAGCTGGCACCTCAGGAGCCAGCTACAGGGCTTCAGCTCCATCCCTGACGGAATCGCAGCCTAAGACACGGCCCGAGACCACCTCCCGTTCCCAGCCGGCCCCACCTTCACCCTGAGCCTCTTCGGTCGGTGCGGGGCGGCTGGGCACCCCCAGCTACGCGGCACAAGTCCTTCCGAGTCTGAGTGCGGGAGCAGCTGTTGGTGCAGGGCGCGGGGTCCAGGGGTCAACCGCATGGACTGATGGACTAGTTCTGTGACCTTGGACGAGCCGTGCACTCCTCTGAGCCTCAGTTTCCTTTGCTGAAAAAACAGAGACAGTTGTCTAGGCTCTTGGGAGGTGTGGGGACTCTTCTCCCCACAGCAGAAGCAGGCAGGCCCTCAGGAGGAAGCAGCTGTCATCCAGTGTCAGACGGCGGTCCACCCACACTCCCACTTTGCTCTGGGGGGAGCTTGAAGAAGGGGGGACAGGTGCCTCCAGGGGGGCATCCATACTAACGTTACCTCACTTAACCGTGAGTTATCTGCTGACACCTCAGATGAGAAGGAGTAAACTTACTGAACTTGCGCTCTGGAGCCCGCGCCACAGCTGCTGAGCCCACGTGCCTCGAGCCAGTGCTCCGCAGCAAGAGAAGCCCCCGCAATGAGAAGCCCGCGCACCGCAACGAAGAGGAGCCCCCGCTCACCGCAACCAGAGAGAGCCCGCGCGCAGCAACGAAGACCCAACGCAGCCAAAAATAAATAAATAAATAAAAGTTTTTTAAAAGGAGTAAACTGTGGCCCAGAGAGGGTGGGGAGTAGCCTGGGAATGCACAGCAGACCCTGCCCTGGTGCGATGGGCGGAGGCCCCAGTCTCATGAGTCTGGGGCTGCTTCACGGCCTGGAAACGTGAGAATGACACCAGGAGGGTGGCCTGAATCTCAGCGCCGAGCAGGGCCATCTCCTGCGGAGGAAGTCGGCCCGGATGGCTGTCTGGAGCGGCTGCTTTTTCCAGCTCTGGAACCTGTGATCACTGGCCAGGAGCTGTGGAGCTCTTGGCCCGATGGTCCTGGTCCCTGCTTTATCCATGCTTTATGCCGGCCGCTTCCGTTGTATCAACGTTTTCTGAGAGAATGTGCATTTCTTGAGAACTGGCCTCGTTTTCCTCGCCCAAAAGGATGGAAAACAAAAGTGATTTTTGGTCCCCATGTCTGGCAGTGCTGTGATGCGGGAGTTTCCTGAGTAACTTTGAAAAGAGCTCTGCCATCCCTGCCACCCTCCCGTGAACAGCAGGGGGATGGGGGAGGGGAACTGGGTCCCTCCAACCCCACACGAGGAAGACAGTGGGCCCTTCACTCCCAAGGAGCATCTGGGACCTGGGACCCAGCTTCCCCAGGACCCCAAGGGAGTCTTCGTTTCCTCGGATGCCCCCCGAAATGTGCCCGGCCCCCCAGATCCCCTGCCCGCTGGTCTCCGGCCCTGCTGGCCGCGCTGCTCTGGGACTTATTTGGCCGGTAAGGTGGTCCTCGCTTGAAATCCATGCGGTCCGAGGGAGTTCCTAGCTGAGCAGCCAGAGGTGTGCCCCTGAGGACCCTAAAGCTGGAGGCCTCTGGCGTTGTCACCCTGTGCTGTGAGCCGAGGGAAGTGAAGCCAGCAGAGCTCCCTGCGGCTCCGGGGACGCAGCCGGGGTCAAGGCACAGGGAGGTGGCCTGGGCCCAGCACTTCGGGGTCCCGCCCAGCCTCAGCGTGGTCAGCAGGAGGAAGGGGGGCCCAGGCACCACCCGTGCTGTGGAGGCAGCCGTACAGGGAAGGTGGGACCCGCCGGCATGGGGATGCGGTGAGGGCTAGCTGGGGGGGAGGATGCCGGCTCCCACGCAGGCCTTCCTCCCCAGCCCCCGCTGGGGGCCCTTGGGGCCTCACCCTGCTCTCCGCCCCCTGTGCTGATTCCCACACGGAGCAGCTGGGGTGAACACCTGCAGCTGCCGTCCTTCCCCCCAGGCCTCAGGGAGCCTGGCCGCGTCACACGTCCACAGCAGCTGGGGTGCCTCCTCCCACGTGCCCAGGAGAGGCTGAGAGGGGTTTTCGGGGGTCCTTCCCGTGGGTGGGCTGGAGGACGAGGGGAGACAGCCCCCCTCCTTGGGCATCCTCTGGCTCCCCTGAGCCTGGCGAGGCCGAGCGGCTCCCGTGTCCCTCCCTGCCCTCGGGTCTGCCCAGGGCCATGTCGAAGCACCAGGTGGCGGCCGAGTCCAGGGTCTGGGCGTGTGCAGCCGTCCATCTCGCCAAACAGCTGGGTGCACAGGGGCTGTGGCTGGGGTTGGCGCCTTTACCTGCTGACCTGCTTGGGACACGTGGGGTTCGTTCCGGAGCCCTCCTGGCCACCCACATCCCGAGCACCGAGCTTCCGATGCCCGGTTTGGGATGGGGGCGCAGGGAAGCCTGGGCTCTCCATCCTGGAAACGTGGGTGTAGGTGTGTGGAGGTCGTTGAGGAGGTGGGGCAAGGGTGGACGCTGCGGGTAGCAAGCCCAGTGGAGAGGTGATGGCAAAGGTGGGTTCTCGGGAACGGGCAATGGCAGGGGCGAAGCAACCCAGGTTGGGGGGCGGCTCTGAGGAAAGGGAATCCCGGCTGAGACAGCAGGGGTGAGGCAGGACCGGGTTTCCGAGCTAAGGTCCTCAGTCAGCACAGGCCACAGAGGTGCAGCGCTAGCGCCCGGGCCGGCTCCGCGCCCAGGCCTCTTCCTGGTCTTTCTGCTGATTCGCCGTGTGGCCTGGCCGGCAGCCCTTGACTTCCCTGTGACGATGCTGTCGGCCTGGCTCCCGAGGGTGAGAGGAGCGTTTTGAGATCCCCAGACAAGCCCAACACACTGTTACATGAGTTACGCCCGTCATTTCTCCTTTCTGCCTGCTCCGTGGGGCTGCTGCTAGGTCCTTTGCTAGACCCGCCAGCCAGAGGTGTCCCCCACCTCCTCCCGCAGACCCTTCTGGATCTTCCCTCCCCCCGTGCTGACCGAGCAGATTTAGAGCCACTCCCGGGTCTGCCATCTCTGCTTCACTGACCTCTTCATCGTGGCTTTTGGTGACTTGTTCTTTTTTCACAAGTAAACAAACAATACACACATTCAGCACAAACCAAGTCCCCTCCTCCTGGGCATGGTGGCCCTGTTCCCCCGCCCCCAGCCTGTGGCCCAAAGCTGGGGTGCACCGCCCAGGCGTCACCGCGCTCGGACGCGCCCGCACGTCCGCTGGAACCACGCTTTCACTCTGTGCTTCTCTTCCAGGGTGTGTTCGGCTCTTGTTTCTAGCTGCTTCACCGCATGACGTCGTCTGGGTGTCACTTGTTTAACTTTTCACTTATGGTTGGATATTGACGTCCGCCTCCCTTTTTCTGGCTATCACACATTGGGCGACTTCTTCACAAGGCAGGTGTGGTTATTCTTTAGAGAACCTTCTTCAACAGGGCACGACAAAGACTCCACCGTGGCTAGCGCTGGCCCACTTGCTCAGGCTGGACGAACTCCTGCCACGCTGAGCTCCGCCCCCTGCCCAGCGCCCACCTCCCAGCTCCATCTTGATCCTGGAGGACGCGTCACTTCCCTGTTTCCATCTGGGATGGGCCGGGCTCATGTTTCTGCCCCCCATTCTCTCAGGCACCCTTTGGACAAAGAGCCACTGGGACGTCTCATCCTCACCTAGCCCACCCGCCAGGCCACCCTGGGACATCTGCTTCTCTGTCCTGACCCTGTTCCTTCACGTCCACATCACTGTCTCTTCTGAACCTCGGTTTCCGAGGGAGTTTCCGGGGCCCCTCCAGGGAGCCTCTGCACCCTCCACTATGCTGACGGCCTCCTGTCAGGTGTCCTTTAGTTTGCAGCCCCCCGTCCCCCCACCCCCGCCCAGGGGCACCTCACCTCTCCACTCTGTGGTCTTGCCCAGGAGCCTCTCCTCCACGCCTGCCCGTCCTCTGCACCAGGTCCCTGGAACACAGAACAGAGGAGGTGGCAGTCATCTGATGAGCCCACACAATGCCCACAACCAATTAAGATACCCTGATGCAAGAAGCCTTCACTTGTTTCAGGCTGAGCTCCCGGAGGTCTGCCCTTCACAAGATCTGTTATGCCCTCTAGATGATTGGGTGACAACAACTGATCTTTATCTCACCAACAAGTGAGAATTTCAGCAACCTCTCTGTCTGACTGCTGGCTCCCCAGATAAAGGATATTTAAGTACACCCGCACACAACAAAAACAAAAACACACAGAAAACTACTGTCTTAGGTTTGTGAACTGGAATCCATTACCCAAATAGGGATTTCTGTGGAAGGGGCTGTTGGCACGGTAACCTAAATGTCAGCATTTTATTCACAGATGGATCCTTTGCAAAACACAGCAGAATTGGGTGCAGCAGCTTTTGTGACTCCAGAGACCTGACATTCCTCCCTCTGGTCTTGTTAAAAAAGTGCAAACCAAAGGAAGCCTATAGGATGAAACACAGTTAACAGGCGATGGTTAGAGGCTCAGGGCTGGTGGAAGAGACTTCAACACATTCATATTCTATTTGAAAATACCAGCTAGAGAATATTCAGTATTCTACCACAACGGTTTTAGAAAATACTTAAATGATTTCTGTTCTTTTCCTGAACCGACAACTGGTTGTATTATTTTGTTTTAGGAAATAAAGCAATTACCGGGTAATTCAGCGTGCTGCAACTACTGAAGCTCGCCCGCCTAGAGCCCCTGCTCTGCAACAAGAGAAGCCAGGGCAATAAGAAGCCTGCACACTGCAATGAAGAGTAGCCCCCGCTCGCTGCAACTAGAGAAAGCCCACGGGCAGCAACTAAGACCCAACGCAGCCAGAAATAAATAAATTTTAAAAAAAGAAAAAAAAGATTCAACCATTAATATTGAACTGGATTTAAAATATCTTTGGGGGAAAATATGCATTTAAAGCATGGAGCGTATCTTTCTTTTTTTTTTTTTTTTGCCTGTGCCATGTGGCATGTGGCATGTGGGATGTGGGATCTTAGTTCCCTGACCAGGGATCAAACCCGTGTCCCCTGCATTGGGAGCGTGGAGTTTTATCCGCTGGACCACCAGGGAAGTCCCTGGAGTGTATCTTTCTTGAATATGTAAAACGAATAAAAATGTATTTGAGGTTTTTCTGATGTGCATTCTCTGACCAGCATCTTCTTGCTTTCCATCCCTGTTCCTGACCCAGGTTATCAGCCCTGAGAATGGGATACTGTGGAAACATCCTCAAAGCAAAACAAACACTCCTTCTCCCCGCTCCCTCCTTAACCTGTCCATTGAGGGGCTTTTCTGATTTCATGGACTTGGAGATCTAAGCTGTGTGTCTTAGGACAGGTGATTTCCCTCTATGAGCCTTGGCTTTCTTTCCTATATAATGGAGAAACAATACCCACCTCCCAGAGCTGTGGTACAAAATAACAGAGACTGTATTTGTAAAATTACTTTGAAATCAAACACAGTAAGTCCCTGATGGGTTCTTTTTTTTTTTTTTTGGCTGTTCCAAGCAACTTATGGGATCTTAGTTCCCCAACCAGGGGTCAAACCAAGGCCCCAGCAGTGAGAGCACCCAAGTGCTAACCACTGGAACCCCCGGTGGGTTCTAATGTGGATAAAATTACAAGCACACTTTCATTGCTGAATTGTGCAAGAAATACTTTCAGATTTAAGCCCACGTGACTTACAAAATCAACTAAGGAAAATATCACAGAAACACGAAGTTTCCCACATTAAAGAAAGGTTTCAGTGAACTTTCAGAATGCCTTCTTCATATTTTTCACTTGTAAAGACGAAGTGGAGACTCTGCTCTCCTAGATCTTCCGGACCAGCCTGGAAACCCAGTCGAGGCCAGCCCGGCCCACCCCCCAGAGCCGGCTCTGTGAGCGTCACCTGAGGTGCACAGACCCCCTTCAGGAGTCCGGGACAGGCTGCCTCACCTCAGTGTCTGTCCAGGCCCCCTCCTTGGAGGCTTCTGGATGACCTTCGGGCTGTCCTCGGCCTGGGAGCCAATGTTCCCACAACTTCCTGCTCAGCCCGAAGCGGCCCTGCACGGTCTCCCACACAAGCCGGCCATGCAGGTGAGTTTTACTTCCAGGGTTGTGGCTGCCTTTGCAGTGGGGCTCGAGGGGCTGGGCTTCCCCCCACCCTCCCCCGCTGATGCCTAAAGTGGACCAGGAGAGGGTCACTCACCTGAAGACAGGTGTCATTTCCCGATGCCCTTTATTAAAGGTGTCTTCTGAGCAGCAGCTGTGTCAGGAGGCCTGACCACCCGTCCAGGAGCCCGAGGCCCCCAGTACTCCTCTGCTCAGACTTGGTGCACACACCACACAGCCCTCGAGGCAGCCACGATGACGCGGGACCAGCTGGCACGGCGCTCGGGAACCGGGCCCTCACCCCCTCCTCTCTCTTCTAGGACCCGACCTCCCGGGCACGGGTAACCCGCAGTCTGCCTCGTGCCCGATCCCCCCAGGGCAGCTTACTTTAGCATCGAGGCTTTCAAACGTCTTTAATCTCAACTTACAGTAAAGAGTGTATTTTACGTGGGGAGGCCAGCAACACGCGTGAGACGGAAATAAAAGTTTTGTAAAATAGCAATCTTTTTTTTTTAGGCCGCGCTGCACAGCTTGTGGGATCTTAGCTCCCCGACCAGGGATCAACCCCGCGCCCCCTGCAGTGGAAGCGCGGAGTCTTAACCACTGGACCGCCAGGGAAGTCCCTAAAATAACACTCTTACTAGAGCATGCACTGCGATCTTTTCTATTCTATTTTATCTCATTTTCTAAAAAAATGCTGGTTGACAACCCAAACAAGCCAAGTGGAGACTGAGTCCAGGTATGGACTCAGGAAGAGTGGACACCGTCATGCTTTGAGAGTCACAGATCACTATCTACAACCTGGCCCCGAACTCGAGGCAAACATCCCTGGCAGCAAATGCAAAAACAATATATGTTGTGTACAACCGTTTCTGTTTTCTTATAAGAGAAAATATCTGCTCACTTTCAGAGATAAATTGTACCTGAGATTTGACTCAGTGCCCTGGGAGGAAGGATAATGGGGACCAACTGGAGATTGAGTCCACGTATAGACTTCCAGGGTTTGCAAATGGATGACCCATGAGCTGTATTGGATTTGCAAAAGTTTTTTTTGTTGTTAGCACAGTATTTTATTTTGTTTGTATTTTTTTGCAGTACGCGGGCCTCTCACTGCTGCGGCCTCTCCCGTTGCGGAGCACAGGCTCCGGATGCGCAGGCTCAGCGGCCATGGCTCATGGGCCCAGCCGCTCCGCGGCATGTGGGATCTTCCTGGACCGGGGCACGAACCCGCGTCCCCTGCGTAGGCAGGCGGACTCTCAACCACTGTGCCACCAGGGAAGCCCTAGCACAGTATTTTAAAAAATATAATTTCCTTTTGTAAAAAATAAAAATGCTGGTTGAGACCCACTGAGCAGCTCTCACAACCAGCTACTGAGCCATGAATCGTGGTTTGACGTGTGCGCCTCTACCTCTGATAGCCAAACGGACCCTCCTGAGTTATCTGCCTGTAAACTTGTAAATGGCCTCTAACTCCTGGAACCTCAGAGACACAGGCCCTGCCCTCGGAAAGCTGACTATGATGGAGACAAACAATGCAAGCAGTAAGAGTGTGGCATCTCTTGTCTAACAGCGAGAGCTTTCGCGAAGGAGAGGGCGTGAGCACTGCGGCAGAGGAAGGCCTCTCGGATGAGGCTGAGTGGTGAGGAAGAGTTCGGTTGAACAAGGTGATGGGGAGCTTTTGGGGCCACAGCGCGGTCTGTGGTGCACATGAAGTCCCGAGATAAGGCAGAAGTTTGCGGGGAGCCTGTTTTGAAGGGTCTGTGCCACATGGGGCTTAGGTTTACCTCCTGGGAGGTGGGCAGTCGTGCCAGATTTTAAGCAAGGGGTGATGGTGTCAGATTTGCATTTATGAATGAATGCAAATATGCAAGAAAAAAAAGGGACAGAAGCTGCTATTAAGCAAAACCACATCTATGGGTGAACAAACCGGCATCAGAAACCTCAGAGCTTCCTTGGGAAAGGAGACAGCCTGTGGGACGTCACAGGGGTCGCCGAGGATGGGATGATAGGGAGACGGACGGATCAGTTCCCTTATTGCTCACCCAGCGCCCACTGTGTGTTCCAGGCCCCGAAAGCAGACGGGGGGTGGGGTTTGCAGACTCATGGGCTGCGGAGTGGCGAAGACTCAGGCATCTACGCCAGCAGGGCAGAGCAGGTGAAGAATTTGAACTGTTTTTTTAAACTTAATTTACTTTTGTCTGCGTTGGGTCTTCGTTGCTGTGCGTGGGCTTTCTCTAGTTGCCGCGAGCAGGTGCTACTCTTTGTTGCGGTGCGTGGGCTTCTCACTGCAGTGGCTTCTCTTTTTGCGGAGCACGGGCTCTAGGCGCGCGGGCTTCAGTAGTTGTGGCACGTGGGCTCAGTAGTTGTGGCGCACGGGCTTAGTTGCTCTGCGGCACGTGGGGTCATCCCGGACCAGGGCTCGAACCCGTGTCTCCTGCACTGGCAGGCGGATTCTTAACCACTGCGCCACCAGGGAAGCCCTGAACTTGGTTTGGAGTAACACGGGGAGCTGGGCAGGCAAAAGAGAGAAAATCTTCATATTAAACATACCGTCACACATCCTCTGGGACCAAAGCTCTGGAACAAATTCGTGCTTGTCAGAGGGGCTAGTTGTGGACTCGGGACTGGCCTCATGGCGTGGTCCCAGGTGTGGCCTTTCCAGTGAGCAGTGACCTGGGCTCCTGGCCTCACGAAGCCCAGGGTCCCAGGAATCGGGGAGTAGCGCCTGGTCACACCCACTGCTCACCTTCGCATCGTGAACTCCAAGAGAGGTCAGAATGCCCGCTCCAGGGGTGGGAGGCCAAGCCCATCCCTGGAAGGAGGGCGGGGAGCCACGTCCTGCAGGACCACGAGGCCCAGCTCTCGCTCCCGTTTGCCCTCCCCCCACCCCAGTAGCAGCCAGCACACTGCACCGCACCCCGTATTTACTCTGCAGATAATGGTGTGTCTCCCTTACCAGACACTGAGCTTCCTTGGTGCAGGAACAGCCTTCATCCGCTCCAGGGCCTGAGCCTGCCATCATCAAGATGAGAAAGGAATGAACTGCTCACCCTGGTTGCAGACCCACCGCAACTTCCTGGGCTAGGGCCACACCCGCCTAGCGGTTGCCCACTTCCAGCCTGGCCTCCGCAGGGACTGACCTTCCCATCACACTACTCCTGGCCCTCGGGACGCTCACTGTGTTCTGGGAGTGACTTCCGAACTCTTTAGCATAACAGGCCCACGTGACCTGCCAGCTTAGCTCCCACACACACCCCCGCCGCCCCCCGACGGTTCCCAGGTGAGTCCTTGGATCCAGCTGTCTCCTGTGGCCTTGCTGGTCCCCCCGTCCCCTGCCCACTGTGCTCTGCGCCTGTCCATCACCGCGTTGTCCCTCCGTGTCGGTGTCACAGCTGCCGTTGGTTCAGCCCGCAGCCCACGAGGGCCGGACGCAGGTCCGTCTCTGCACCATGATGCCCTCCGAGCCCCGCCCTGGGGCCCAGGTCTCAGTCTCCTGAGGGCGGGATAAATATAGGGTCTGGAAGAGGCAGGAGGAAGGAGCGGCTGCCAGCAGAAGGGATGGGGTAAATGCGAGCATAAAGAGAAGTAAAAGGATTCTTTTGTTGTTGTTCTTGTTTGCTTTTTGGTTTTCCTTGGGCTGTGCTGCGAGGCCTGTGGGATCTTAATTCCCCTGACCGGGGATTGAACCCGTGCCCTTGGAAGTGAAAGCGCGGAGTCCTAACCTCTGGACCGCCAGGGAATTCCCTTTATTTTCTTTTTTTAAAGGGTCTAATGTAGAGCCCAGGAGTGAACAGCACGGGACACAGATGAGGGGTCGTAGATCTGGGGGACCAGGAGTGAACAGCACGGGACACAGGTGAGGGGTCGTAGATCTGGGGGACCAGCCTATGGGTTTTGTTCAGACACATTACACCCATGGTCCCTGTGATGCATTTGAGTGGAAACGACTAACAGGAAGTTGGAAATCAGTCAGGAGGTGCAGCTGGACAGGCTCATGAGGGGGGTGGCCGGGCAGACTTGAGGGAGATGGGCTGGGGTCCCAGGGCCAAGGCAAGGGTGCTGGGTTTGGGGCAGGAGGTCTGGGTGTATTGACGGGAAGGCCGAGGGCGGAGAAGGAACCTCAGGGACAGGAGGGGGGAGTCCAGCGAGGCCCCGGGGTGGGGGGCAAGGTCAGCTGTGGAGGAGCAGGGACAGCCTCCTTCCCCCGGGCGAGTGGATGCAGACATAGGCGTCACAGAAGCCCGGGAGGACGCCTCACGCATGACACCCTCTCTTCTCCATAACTTGGAAGTTGTCTGGGGGTCCAGCTCTGGCCCTGCCAGCGACCGGCCTCCCTGTCTTAGCTGCTCGTGGAACCAATGTCCCAGGCCTCAGAATGCTTGGAAAACACCCCGTCTGTACCCCCGATAACCTAGCAACCTCATACGGAGACTCTTTGTTCCCATAAAAACTCATCTTTGCCACAGAGCACATGTTCCTGCCAAGCTGTTCAAACCTCGAAGGGACTGCCTGTTGGGGCAGAGCGAGTCCAGGGGACAATAAGAAAGGGCCGTGGTGAGCCAGGCCCGCGGTTTACGTGCACTGGCCTTGGGATCCAGAGGACGAGGTCCTAACCCTGGGCCTGGGATAGAACTGCATGACCAGAAGACAAGGGCAGACCCTCTGGAGCACTACTTCTTCTCTCTCCGGTGGAGAGCTCCTTGGGCAGCCCCAGCTCTGCTTCGGGTAAGTGCCATCATCTGTGTATTTGCATCGAGCACCTGCCCTGTGTAAGGCACTGGCGAGGGCTCAGGAGTGTGTGGAAAGGAATGAAACACCAGCCTTGGACGTGAGGGTGCAGCGCTGGTCAGCAGAACAGGGCTGTGAGCTGCCCTTGCAATCTAGAACTTTCCAGTAGCCACGTTACACAAAGAATCAGGGGACTTCCTTGGCGGGCCAGCAGTTAAGACTACGCTTTCCCTGCAGTGGGTGCGGTTCCATCCCTAGTAGGAGAACTAAGATCCCACATGCCACGTGGTGCAGGGCCCCCAAATAAATTAATTAATAAGCCAAAAAAATAGAATCGGGCGAAATTAATTTGAATGTTTTCTTAAACTCAATATATCCAAATGTTATTGTTTCAACATGTTATAAATATTTTAAAATTATCACTAGACGTCTTCTGCTCTCCTTTTTTCATAGTAAGCCCTCCAATCCCGTGTATTCTGCACACACAGCGCGTCTCAATTCCCACCAACCAGGCTGCAGGTGGCCCCTGGCTGCTCTTGGGCAACCCCGTCTCAGTATTAAAGTGAAGGTGAAAAGGGGCTCCAGGGCCCCCGCCCACGCGCCCCTTGGTGCCTGTCGGCGGCTGGGTGGTGTGGGTGTGGGGTCCCTTCTGAGCTGCCCCTCCCCCCGCACCGTCACCGCATCCCTGCCGCAGAGCCAAGCCTCGTCCCCAGGGGACAGGAGCAAAGCTGGTTACTGTCCTTCCTCCCTGGACGCTGGGAGTGAGCGCGTGGAGAGGCCGCGTGTCCAGGCCCTGGACGCTGAGTTCCTGACGACTTGGGCTGAGAGACTGTTTCCAGGCTTCCTCTGGCCTCACCAGTGGCCACCCCCAGCCTCACTTCCAGGGGACATCTGGGCTTTTCCTTTATTTGACCAGCATCCTTCCTTTGGGGGAACTGCCCTACCCTACTAGCCCCGTTTCATCAAATTTAGGTGGGGCGTCAATCCCAGGGCTCCGCACCCCGCCACGTGGGCATTTGACCCCCCAAGCCCATCGGTAGCTCCCTCCTCGAATGTAAACACTGAGCAGAAACCGGGGGGCTCGAGGCAAGCTGGAACCAGCGCCCAAGAGCCACCTAAGTGCCGAGACTCCTTTCAAAGAGGGTGGTTTGATCCTTCCTTTGGTTCTGTGAGCCGTCCTCCAACACCCCTCCCTAGTCCCTTCCTTCCCCGCCTCCAGTTAGCAAGAATCCACTGCTGTTACTTATAAACAAAGCACTGGACGCAAAATTTTAACCTCAGCTCTGCAAAAAGGGAAAAAGTAAAGACTCAGACTGTATATATATACACACATATACATATATATTTGACTTTTGTCATATGTATGCATACACGCATATGTATGTATAATTTCCCTTTTTAAACTATGCTGCTATAGGCTTTTTAAGGTTAGCACTAGGTTTGTTTGGTTTTCTTTTTTGAAACAAGGATAGTTGGGAGTTTCCTGTGCTTCAGCACACTCCAAAGTCGGTTCGTGCCCCAGTGATCAAACCACCTGCCCCCTCTGGGCTTAGCGGCCGAGTGGCCTGTGGGGTCTCAGCCCCCGTGGAGGGGCCGCTTCCCACAGCAACCTGCTGTAGGTGTCAGCTCGCTCCTGCATGTTGAGGGGCTGAATTTTTTTTTAATGAATTAATTTTATTTTTGGCTGCGTTGGGTCTTCGTTGCTGCGCGCGGGCTTTCTCTAGGGGCAGCGAGCGGGGGCTACTCTTCGTTGCAGTGCACGGGCTTCTCATTGCAGTGGCTTCTCTTGTTGCAGAGCACGGGCTCTAGGCACGCGGGCTTCCGTAGTTGTGGCACGCAGGCTCAGTAGTTGTGGTTCGCAGCCTCTAGAGGGCAGGCTCAGTAGTTGTGGCACACGGGCTTAGCTGCTCTGGGGCATGTGGGATCTTCCGGGACCAGGGTTGAACCCATGTCCCCTGCGTTGGCAGGCAGATTCTTAACTACTGCACCACGAGGGAAGTCCCGAGGGACTGAATTTTTAATATTTTATTCCCCCACAAAAACAGCAAAGACAAATGGCTGATGAGGTGAATAACATTCTCTTAGGATAAAGACACCACACACGAGTATCCTTGGTGCTTCAAAACGTTGTGTGACATGATCACTGGGCAGTCATGGATTTGTTTTGCTTCGGCGCATTTCCTTAGGGGGGAAAAGGTAAATACTCCCTTTATATTTCATTGAGAATATGAAGGATTATACAAATTAACATTCATTCAACACACTCCCCAAATGTACATAAGATGCTTGGGAAGAGCAGGGGGAAGTTGGGGAAGATTACACCGATACTCAGGTGCTGCTCGTTACCCTGTAGAAGTGTGTGTCTACAGGAAAGCTGGTCTCGATATTTTGGTCAATAACAGAAAAACAAGCACAGAAAAGAGAGACTGTGGCTCTTCTGAAGTGTGGGAACATGCGCCATTGCAGCTGCCGCCCACGGGGGAGACGCAGTAACTTCCACACAGAAAACCGGAAGGTCAGAGTTCATCCACAGGAAGATCCTCCGCATCCTAAAGCTTGACGGCAAACGGGGAGTCAGAAGGCCTGATTTTGGGAGTTCCTGGCGGCCAAGTGGGGAAGATTCAGCGCTCCCAATGCAGGGGGCCCAGGTTTGATCCCTGGTGGGGGAACTAGATCCCACATGCTGCAACTAAGACCCGGCGCAGCCAAAATAAATAAATAAATATTAAAAAAAAAAAAAGGCGGCCCGATTATTTTACAGTTCGTGCGCTGCCGCTCACCAGCTGTGTGACCTTGGTGATGGGGCTGAACCAGAACACGGAAGCAAAGCGTGGGCTGGGGCAGGGATCCTGCTGCGGCCAAAGGAGATGCGAATGTGGACCGGGGTCTGATTGGCTGCCGGCGCGTCCTGGCTCCGGGTCCCAGTGCCTCTCACCTTCCCGGGACTGTGTGTCCACTGCCAGGCGGTGAGGCAAATCTCCCAGCACCGTTGGGATTATTAAACAGAGGCGACGTAATGAAGGCACCTCACGTGGTGCACGGACTTAAACAATGCTATTTCCTTTTCCTTTTTATTTTTTTTGGTTTAGAACTTGAAGCGCACATATTTAACTTTACCCAGCCTGATTTAAAAGTATAGAAAATGTATAAAAGACAAGTGAAAGCGGAATACGAGGATGGGGAGAGGTGGGGTTATAACTCACACCTGGCGACCCCCCTCCAGGAAGGGAGTCATTGTCAGCGCGTCCAGCGGAGCCCAGGTGATGGGTGACCGGGCTCCAACACTCAGGACGCACACACGTGGTTAAACGGAAGAGACGTTTTGTCGCAAAAAGACAGCATGGCTGCTGCAATTAAGGAGACTTTCGGATGATGGACCATGGCGGGAGCTCCCGAAAGCTGGGGGGCCGGTACAAGCCATGCATTTCGCAGCTTCACCTCAAACACATTTTTTAAGCTGTTTTTTGTTTGGTTTTGGTTTTGGCTGCACCGTGTGGCTTGCGGGAGCTTAGTTCCCCGACAAGGGATGGAACTCACGCCCCCAGCAGTGGAAGCGCAGAGTCCCAAACACTGGACAGCCAGGGAAGTCCCACCGCAAACACATGTGGCGTGGAGAATTCTGTAGCTTTTCTACAGTAGAATGGGGACAGCAAGAAATAGAAAAATAACTGGTGGAGGCAGAAAACACATAAACAATTATGTCTCTGCGATTAATACCAATACTGAGAAGCAGCCAGACCCGCGGGGCGTGGTTGGCACAAAACAGCAGAGGAGAAGGGGCAGCGGCTCATAAGGGCCAGAAACCTAGCCCTGGCCGGCTCTGGTTCAGGGTGGAGAAGGTGGCTTGTTGTGTTATTTGACTTTGTATTATTTTCTTCTTTTTTTTAGATATTTTATTTATTTATTTATTTGGTTGCACCGGGTCTTAGTTGCGGCAGGTGGGCTCCTTAGTTGTGGCGTGTGAACTCTTAGTTGTGGCATGCATGTGGGATCTAGTTCCCCGACCAGGGATTGAACCCGGGCCCCCTGCATTGGGAGTGCAGAGTCTTAACCACTGTGCCACCAAGGAAGTCCCTGTATTTTTTTCTATTTGGCTTAATTTCCCCCCAAAGTGGATATGGTCAATTTCATGGTGGTAACAAACCCTCCGCTGACTTTCTCAAATTGTGACTCAGATGAGCTACTGGAATAGCTGAGGGGACTCAAAGTTCCATACGAGACCGAGAGTGTCACGGGAGGGGCAACAGCCAGGGGTGTGGCCACGACCTGTGCCCAGAGCGAGCGGCCCGGCCCGTCAACGGCCCCATGGAACAGTACCCGGTGCCTCCCTGTTTAGGGCTCTACTTCTCACACCAGGACTTAACCAGGGAACAAAGGAGAAAAAAAATGGGAGCAGAAAAAGGAGAAGAGATTTCACTGCCTCACGACTACAATACCTAAGAGCCTAAGAAGATCCCCGCCCAGCATCTGTGGCCTGAGCAGCTCTAGCCCACGCTCAGCTCCACCCCAACCCCCAGGCAGCCTCTTCCCAGGAGGACCCTCTCGGTGCCTTCGGTGTGGTCAGTGTGGGTGGTCGTTTGTCAACGCTAAGGAGAACTCTGGGCGGGAGGGGCGGGTAGCTCTTAGACTCCTGGGAGGTTCAGTAGTGGCCTCCGGGGAGACACTGTCTCTGCCCCCTGGGATTGTTAAAAGCCTGGAAATGTTGGAATAAACATCTTCATAATAGGGATGAATTTTCTGCAGTTCTGTCTGAAGATCACAGGGCCAGTGGCAGGGACTGAATTGTCCAAAATTCACACGTTGAAGCCCCACAGTGTGACTGTACTTGGAGATGGGGCCTTTAGGAAGGTAATCATGGTTAAATGCGGTCATAAGAGTGGGGCTCTGACCCAGTAGGACTGGTGTCCTTACAAGGAGACACCAGGAGTGTATGCAAAGAGGGAGGCCCCGTGAGGACACAGTGAGAAGGAGGCCGTCTGCAAGCCAGGACGAGAGGCCCACCAGAAACTGACCCTGCTGGACTTTGACCTGGGGCTACCTGTCTCCAGAATGGTGAGAGGGCCCCCCATCCACAGTGCTCTGCTCTGCAGCCCGAGTGGACTCACACATATGGTCAAAGACCACTTGGGGGATCCCTGTCCATCCACGAAGGAGCAGGAAAGAGGGAGGTGCTCGATTCACGCTGAGATTTGTGGGAAACGTTATTTTCATATTAAAACACACAGATATATTCTGGGACACGGATGGCCTTATAAGCAAAGGCACTGCCCGTAGCAGCAGTGGACTGGCTCTGGGGTTCAGTCTGTCCATCCAGGGAGGCAGACATCCCAGGACCGGAAGCTGGACGCACGAGGGGCCAAAGCAGTGCTTGGGAGTCCCCTGGGGATTAGCAGTAGCTGGCACCACTGCCGCCTGAGGGTTAGAAGGACGCAGGGGCCACGCGACATCACCACTCCTGAAGTGCTAGTGTCTGGGGGGATGCCAGGCCGTGGGGGGAGCCTTGTCCAGCTGGAGGTGGGTTCAGGCGGGAGGCGCAGCCTCTGCAGGACACACAGCCTTTGTAGGAGAAGAAGCTCTGGCCTCTTCCTGCCTCCCGTCAGCCTGGGAGACGCAGTCCCGCCCACGAAGGGCAGAGAAGGGGGCTCACCTGAGCGCAGCTGCAGGGGTCCTATGGGAACAATCTAAGGTACGCTGGTTGATGGACTTCCCTGCATTTTCCTAGCTCTGAAGCCCGTGGGAAGGCGGGCCATGTCCTCAGCCGCCTTCTCTTCGACATGGAGGAGCCTCTCTAGAAGCTGGGTGTGTGTCTGACGTCCCGGCCCACCCGTGGCCCCCTGGTGGCTTCTCTGGCCACGCCTAGTCCCAGCTCCCGTGAGTCAGAGCGGCACGGGGGACACTGTGTGACCTGGGACTGGCCCTGACAGTCGACTGTCTATCACCCTGCGTCACAGGGCGCTCAGGGAGCGGTTGCTGACTCTGAACTCGCGGGGCTCCCCCGGCTCTGCCCCTCGGATTCTGTCCAAATCCTAAGTATTCTTTGAGGCAGTGCCTCTCCCAGGGCCGAGGGGGAGCCTTTCTTCCTCGCAGGTTGCTTTCCTCTCTGCCCGCGCTTACTCTCTCCTCTTTCTATTGGAAGGAGCTGCTGACGAGGCCGGCCCTGTAACTGGGGCCACGGAGGTTACCATCTATGCTGCCGCTGCCACTCCCAAGCAATGCTTTGCACTAGTACCTAACCATCATCCATTGAAATAAAATGATTTTAAGGGACTGGGTCTGTGATGGTCTGAAAGCGTGTGTCCCTCCAAATTTCACGTGCTGAATCCTAACCCCCAGTGCGAAGGGAGAGCCTTGGAGAGGTGATGGGGACACAGGGATGATGAGGTCACACGCGGCATGAGTGCCCTTATGAAGAGGCCCAGAGAGCTCTTCCTCCTTCCCGCCAGCGAGGACGCCGCGGGAGGAAGGGGGTCTCAGAACCACGAAGGGACCCTCACCAGACTCAGAATCTGTGGCACCCGCACCTTGGCCGTCCAGCGCCCAGACTGTGAGAGACAGGCTTTGCTGTTATGAGCCGCCCGGACTATGGTGTTTTCGTCAAAGCAGCCCAAACGGACTAAGACGGGGTCCCTTCCCCAAACTTTGAGCCGCCAGAGTGTAAAATGTACCGTTCTGGGCTCGCGGCTGCAGGCCCACCATAACCAGTTCTCTCACCTCTCCCTGCTTCCACTCCAGCAAATTCAAACCCGCCCACCTGCCGGGCAGAGGAAATCCCACCGTATCCGGCTCTGGAAAAGGAGACTCCTGTACCTTCCGGGCCGAGGGTCAGGAAAGGAAGGTCCAGCCTGCTGAAGAGCTCAGGCCATGGCAGCCGGAAGACAGGGAGACTTAGCCTACGGGACTCACCTGTGATGGGGCACCTGGCGCCCTTTTGCCCCCTGCTGGGCGGTCGTCAGCGGTCACTTCACCCCCATTTTCCTGTTTCTGTAAAACGAAGGGACTGAACTAGATGCCTTTGAAATCCGTTTCAGATCTAAAAATCTTCTGATTGTATAATTAGTCAAGTCCCCCAGCTTTACTGGGGGACGGGAGGTATAATTGAAGTATAATTGACAAACTGGTATGTACTAAAGGGGAACGCTGCCATGATTGATGCACCTGTGGGATCCACCCACTGCCTCGCCGTTTCCTCTGTGTGTGGATACCCCGGGTCGACTCTTAGCAAAGTTCAAGTGTACAATGCATGTTCTTAACCAGAGTCACCATGCTGTGTGTGATGTCCTCAAGTCTTAGAATCTCTTTCTAAGTTCACTTAAGCCAACTTAATAACGGTTCTCATTAAATTGTTTTCAGGTTTGTTAAGTTCAGTTCACAGGAAAGCTCTTGGTGGGACAGCAGCACATCTCGGTCCCACGGAGGCCTCGTCAACGCCCAACCCGAACCCCGGCTTTGGAGGTCACGGCTCACCTGCTCTCCCCAAACCACCTTGCAGGTGCCATGTGACACCTGCAGACAACAGAGATGGAAGGAGAATTGGGGGAGGGGAGGCTTCTCTTTATTCTGATCTAAGTTTCCTGCCCACACCCCCGCTACCTGTCAGGCTGATCTCTTGCCTGTTCCTAGCATTTGATCTCCTCTTTGGAACCAAGTTAATTGCTTTTTTTTTTTTTTTGCTTGTTCAGGTAACAGTCTGGTATCATCTTCAAAGGCCAAATGTCTGGAAGAGAAACAGAATGACACCTCATAATTTACTGGCCTCTGCCTCTGATTAATAATATTGGACACTTTAACCTATGCGGCCTGTTCTTAGGAAGCTCAAAGTTTTAACTGGAAAAGACAGAGGGATTTGTGTATTAAGAAGGGGTTAGGAGTCCCTCAATTTTCTCTGTGAACATGCTTGTGTGTAAGGAAAGGAAAAATAAATAAAAGGGCAGAGAAGTATCTGACCAAGTGGGTATTTTAAGATTTTTTTTTTTAATTTATTTATTATTTATTTTTGGCTGTGTTGGGTCTTCATTGCTGCACGTGGGCTTTCTCTAGTTGCAGCGAGCAGGGGTTACTCTTCATTGCGGTGCGTGGGCTTCTCATTGCGGTGGCTTCTCTTGTTGCGGAGCACGGGCTCTAGGGGCGAGGGCTTCAGTAGTTGTGGCACGTTGGCTCAGTGCTCACGGGCTTCAGTAGTTGTGGCACACGGGCTGAGTATTTGTGGCTCACGGGCTCTAGAGTGCAGGCTCAGTAGTTGTGGCGCACTGGCTTAGTTGCTCCACAGCATGTGGGATCTTCCCGGACCAGGGCTCAAACCTGTGTCCCCTGCATTGGCAGATGGACTCTTAACCACTGCGCCAGCAGGGAAGTCCAGCTGTTTTATTTTTAATCAAAGGCAATTCCTGGGTAACAGGCCCACTGCCCCCTTTAAGAGTTCCTTCCCTTAAACAGCAAAGGAAGCACCACACTCACCCAGCACAAGGGAGCAGGTTCGAGATAAGTTGTCTCTTTTCATTGGGCTGGAAAATATATCAGAACACCTAGCTGGGAGTAACATGGTTGCTTTTCTGGGGCTGTCTGTGTGGTGCTCCAGAAGCCGGCTCTGGGGATGATTTCGGTAGCTGGTGAAGCCTCAGAGAAGTCAGGCGCCCTCCTGTTTGCTGGTGAATCAACCCGCCCTGGTTCCCCGAGGATGTTTTCCTGGCTTCTCTCCTGTACCATCAGCCCAAACTGTGCGACCTCAGCTACCTGCTTACAAGTAGGGGTGCGCTGTTACCAGTTACCAAGGAGATGCACAGCAGAGGCTGCGGGCATGCCAGGCCTGCAGTTCCTTCCAATCTGGCCTCACCTGCCCACACCCGAGTCCCCGCACGGTCACCTGCCGGCCCCTGGGCCCCAAGCCTGCGTGCTGCTCTCTCCTCTTCCCACGGCTCTGCGTGTGCACGATTCCACCCACATTTCTGGAGCAGCTGTCCTCGGCGAGGAACTGTGATACGAGAGGTCATGAAGCTGGACAGAATATATAGCTTTTGTCTTTCTAAGGGAAAAAAATATATCAAAGACGTGGCACTTGAGCTGGGATTGGAAGGAGGGTGGGGATTTTTCTAGGGCGAGGCGGGCAAGGTATTGATAGATTGCAGTGGGTCAGTTTGGTTGGATTCATTTTTAGTTGAGTTTTTCAAGATCCCTCCCCCGCAAGTGCCCCCCACAGAGGGAAGGGCTGAGATGGCCATGTGTGTGCGATGGACCCTGTCCTCCCTGGACCCTCCGCACAAGCGGCTGGCCAGCTTCCTCACTTGTGAATCTGAAGTCAGGGTTCGCAGGTGCTGGTGAGTTTCTTCCTCTGTGGGACAGCAGTCCTCTACCTGTGCCAGCGCGCAAGAGAAAGAGGAACCGAACCAACACCTAGACAAGAGGGCGTGTGTGTGTGTTTGTGTGTGGGGCGTGGGCTGCAGGGGGCCAGCACCTCCCAGGTCCAGGCCCCAATCCCTTGAGCAGTTGGACCAGATGTTACACCTGTGGGTTTTATAAGATTTCTTCAAATCCTGATAATAAGCTTTCTCTTTTTTTTGCTTGCTTGTGTCTTTCAGTTACTTAGCATCAAAAGCGTTTAAATAGGGCTTCCCTGGTGGCGCAGTGGTTGAGAGTCCGCCTGCCGATGCAGGGGACCCCGGTTCGTGCCCCGGTCCGGGAGGATCCCACATGCCGCGGAGCGGCTGGGCCCGTGAGCCATGGCTGCTGAGCCTACGCGTCCGGAGCCTGTGCTCCGCAATGGGAGAGGCCGCAAGAGTGAGAGGCCCGCATACCAAAAAAAAAAAAAAAAAA
>NW_020176571.1:650901-652302 GCF_003031525.2 Neophocaena asiaeorientalis asiaeorientalis | reverse complement strand
AAAAAAAAAAAAAAAAAAAAAAAAAAAAAGCGTTTAAATAAGACACAGCGGCCGAAACACTGGAATTGATCAAAAGAGGCGGGGTCTGAGATGTTCTCCTTTGCCTGGAGTTCAAGGTGGGAAGTGCTCGGCCACCAGGCTGGAAGGGCAGGTTGTTGGAGACACATCGTGGAGACGCCGACTGCCACGTACAGAAGTCGGGGTCACGTTGCTTAAGGAGTAAAGAAAGAACGACTGATGTTTCAGGCAGAAGAGCAATTCGCTTTCAGAGGTGGCTTCAGAAGGCTGGGCTCAGACGGAGGCAGAACACGGACTTGAAACGCCACTGGTAAAGGACAATATCTTCTGGTTACATTTCTAGACCTTGGGAAAATCACCTAAACTTTAAACTTGGTTTCTGCATTTCTAAAATGAGAATATTAATGCTTAGCTCGTAAGATCTGGGGGGAAATCATATGTAATAATGATAATAAATTGTCAAATACTAAGCACTCAAATGGTATTTTTTTTAATATATATAAATTTATTTATTTATTTTTGGCTGCGTTGGGTCTTTGTTGCTGCGTGCGGACTTTCTCTAGTTGCAGCAAGCGGGGGCTACTCTTCGTAGCGGTGTATGGGCTTCTCATTGCGGTGGCTTCTCTTGTTGCAGAGCACGGGCTCTAGGCACACAGGCTTCAGTAGTTGTGGCACGTGGGCTCAGTAGTTGTGGCTTGTGGGCTGTAGAGCGCAGGCTCAGTAGTTGTGGGGAGAGGGCTTAGTTGCTCCGCGGCATGTGGGATCTTAGTTCCCCAATCAGGGGTCAAACCCGTGTCCCCTGCATTGGCAGGCAGATTCTTAACCACTGTGCCATCAGGGAAGTCCTCAAATGCTATTTTTTTAAAAAAATATTTATTTTATTTATTTGGTTACACCGGGTCTTGGTTGTGGCAGGCATGCTCCTTAGTTGCGGCAGGCGGTCTCCTTAGTTGCAGCTCGCCAGCTCCTTAGTTGTGGCATGGGAACTCTTAGTTGCAGCATGCATGCGGGATCTAGTTCCCTGACCAGGCATCGAACCTGGGCCCCCTGCATTGGGAGCACAGAGTCTTAACCACTGCACTACCAGGGAAGTCCCTCAAATGGCGTTATTTTTATCTTTCTTGTCTCTAAATTCCCGTGACACTTATTACCAATACTGTATGCATTTATTTATTTTTATTTTGGCCACACGGCTTGTGGCATCTCAGTTCCCTGACCAGGGATGGAACCTGGGCCACAGCAGTTAAAGTGCTGAATCCTAACCACTAGGCCACCAGGGAACTCCCTAGCCTTATTGATTTTTAAATCATTTGGGGATACTGACTTTGTATCATAATCAGATGAAAAGCCCCCAGGAAGTGAGGAAACATTAACTGGTTTTTG
>NW_020176571.1:623601-650751 GCF_003031525.2 Neophocaena asiaeorientalis asiaeorientalis | reverse complement strand
TTGTGTCTCTCGTCCTTCCTGCTGAGTGTCTGGGCCGCCGCCGCTTGAAGAGCTGTGTTCTCTGATCGGCTGGCTGCTGGCTGCAGCGGGACTTCTGCGCTGGCACTCAGAGGCTGATAAACATTTCCACATGTTGACTCTTCATGAGCTGATGGTCTGGGTTTGGGGCTGAGCAGGAAAATGACCACATCACTGAAGCCACTTCCCAAATTACGAGATTTAATGAGCCAAGAAAATTAAATTATCCTCTAAAGTGTACTTTCTGGTTTAGATTATGACTGGGTGGCAGCCACCAAACCTTGTGGAAAAATTACACACAGAACTGGGCTCAAGACACTATGATTTTACTGTTTCATTCACGTTTATTAAGAATCTACGATGGGAACAGTATTGAACCAAGCGAGTCTGATGCCCAGCCATACACAGCATAGGGTCCCTGCCCACAAAATCTGTGATCTGTCAGGAGGACCAAGCCATGGAAATGAACAATTACAAGACAAAACACTATGTGATAAGTAGAATTCAGATGGCAGAAAGGCTAAAAGAGCCTACGAGGACCAAGAAGCCTGGAAGGGTCTCTTGGAGTAGGTGTCACGCACACTGGGCTTTGGAGGGTGAGTAGGATTTAGGATTTCAGCAGCTGAGGCTGGTAAAGAGCCATCTGAGCTGAGTGATGTGAGGAGGACACAGAGCTTGAAGAGGTCAAGGTGGCAGAGGAATCAGGGAGAGGGGAGAAAGGGGTCTCACTGGGAGCTGGGGGCCGGAAAGCCTCACGTGCGGGTTTGGAGTTTAGTAGATTGGACGAGAGGAGACCCCAAAGGCTGCTGAGCAGAGATTATTGTACAATTTATGGTTAATTGGCAGTGAGACGCGGGTGGGAGGAAGTGGGGTGACTGGCTTCATCCAGGGGTGTGGTGAGAGCTCTGAGTCGGGGAGCACTGGGGCCGGAAGGGTGCACACAAGCAATGGACTCACCAGCTACTTGGACGTCGAAGTCCAGGGAGACATCAAAGTCTTTGAGAGATGAGCTGAGATCCAGGAGCGTTGATGTTGTTGCTGCCAGGACCACTGAGTCAGGGTCTGGGGCGCTGGGACCTCGGCTGGAGCTCGGAGGAAAAGCAGGACCAGCGCAGAGCCCCCTGCCAATGCTGGATGGAGCTCAGAAGGATCACGTGATAAAGAAAGAACACACACACACACACACACACACACACACACACACACACACACACAGAGAGAGAGAAAAGAAGGTCAGTGGGCAAAGTTGAGTCATCTTCAGGGAACCGGAAAAGGAGCCAGAGAAGGAGATGGAGAATCCAAAGATGAAACGACCACAACTAAGGTCGATTAAGTGCTTGTTACTTTCCAAGCACTAGTCTGAGTGTCTTTCAAGTATTAATTCATTTAATTCTCACAATGACCCAAAGAGGGAAGCACCACTTGAAAAAGCTGTGGGTCAGAGACCTGGAGCAGCTTGCGGAGCTCCCAGCAAGGCCCAGAGCCGAGGGCCGCATCCTGTACCCCCAGCTGTTTTGCCTCGAAAGCAGGGGTACGGGCTGGGGTCACCGACATGGAGGATGAAGGCGTCTCAGGGTAGGGTGGTCACAGTGCTGAGATGATGACAGGCCCAGAGGATGAGAATTGTTACCGTGAAGGGATGCTCGGGAGTGAGGCTCTAAACTACTCTGTACAGGATGGATAGACAACAAGGTCCTGCTGTAGAGCGCAGGGAACTACATCCAATATCCTGGGATAAACCACCATGGAAAAGAATATAAAAGAATGTGTATAAGTGTATAACTGGATCACTTTGCTGTACAGCAGAGATTAACACATTGTAAATCAACTCTGCTTCAATAAAATAAATTTTAAAAAGATAAAATAGAGGCTCTGATTTCAGTGTCACGTGTGTACAAGCACACGCTCTCGCCGCCTGTAACACCTGTCTGTACAAGCACACCCTCTGCTACACCTGCCCAGCTCTCCAACGAGTCTGATGAAGCATGACGAGAAGGCTTGCACTCCTGTGACTGTTCTGGAAACAAGGTGGCTGATCACCAGCCTTCTCTGGCATCATTGTAGAGCCATCAGCCATTTAATCTTCCATCAGGTGCCCGGAGGGGAACGCCCTCCCAACCCTGACTGTCTGCGGACGGAGCCTTTAACGGAAGGTCCAGGTAAGTAATGAAGGCTTCAGCTCGCCGCTTTAGCGGAGGCCAGAAAGGAGGGAAAAGGGTATCATAATCAAAGGGATTTAAACAGGGTATAGGGTCTTCCCTGGCGGTCCAGTGGTAAAGAGTCCGCCTTCCAATGCAGGGGATGCGGGTTCGATCCCTGCTCGGGAAACTAAGATCCCACATGCTGTGGGGCAACTAAGCGCAAGCACCACAACTAATGAGCTTGCGTGCCTCAACTAGAGAGAGAAAACCTGCATGCCACAACTAGAGAGAAGCCCGCGCACTGCAATGAAGAACCCGTGCTGCAACGAAAGATCCCACATGCCGCAACTAAGACCCAAAGCAGCCAAAAAAGAAAAAGAAAAGAAATAAAAAATTTTTAAATATAAAATAAACAGGGTGTAAGTAGCACGGAGGGTGCTATCACCCAGCTACTAGGATGTAGAACGCGATCCTACGAGGACTCGTGAGGACTGTTGAGTCTTTAGATAAATTTATATTCGGCCTCTGGCTTGGGTTTTTTTTTTTTTTTTTTTTTTTTTGCAGTACGCGGGCCTCTCACTGTTGTGGCCTCTCTCGTTGCAGAGCACAGGCTCCGGACGCGCAGGCTCAGCGGCCATGGCTCACGGGCCCAGCCGCTCCGCGGCATGTGGGATCTTCCCGGACCGGGGCACGAACCCGTGTCCCCTGCATCGGCAGGCGGACTCCCAACCACTGCGCCACCAGGGAAGCCCTGGCTTGAGTTTTTGATTCTACTTGATGATCTTTTGCGCAGAATTTAGGTCTGCCTCCCGTTTGTGGGCCGTTAGCTTCTTAGGGATTATTTCTGACCAAGTGAGGAACACAAGAGACCTCGGATCCGCTGTCTTTATGATGACTCTCCAGCCATCCCCGCCCCAAACTCATGTGTAGGATCCCTGATTCTTCTCGACTTTATTTGGCCCTGTGTACTCTCTACACTGCCTTTGTAACATGGAATGCTCAGCCCCTCCTTTCTTAACTCATTTATTTATTTGTTCAACAGGTAATTATTGACAGTCTGCTGTGGGGCAGGTACTGTTCTAGTTGGAGAAGATGAATGATGATCAAATGAACATGTAATTTGTGAGCTGCTGATGAGAGACACGAGGGAAAATCGGCAAGTGTGAGGGACTGGAGAGGGAAGAGGTGGTGGAGCTATTTCAGAAAGGGGCTCAGATAACCAGCAAGGACCTGCTGTAGAGCACAGGGAACTCTACCCAGTATGCTGTAAAGACCTCTATGGGAAAAGAGTCTAAGAAAGGGTGGACCTCTGTATACATATAACTGATTCACTTTGCTACACAGCAAAAACTAACCCAAGATTGTAAATCAATTATACTCCAATAAAATTTTTTTTAAAAAAAGAGAAAGGCGCTCAGAGGGCGAGGTGACGAAGGCTGAAGCAAAGTGAGAGGCCCAGACAGGATGCGCTCTGGTTAGGTTGTAAACAGCTCGGAACCGGGGGCCACGCCCTGTTCATCTAACGCCTCTCAGAGCATTGACTTCTGTGTCAGGTACCAAGTAGCCTCTCGGTGAACAAAGGGGCAGTGCACTTGAAGCTACGACTGGGGGAAAAATACTACTGACCGTTACACTGGACTAGAGAAAACATTTGTTGCACAGAACCTTTCTTTAGAGGACACTTTATTAAAACTAGAAATGCCCAGTATTTTTAAATGGGACATGAATGGGCGTGGATTTGAAAAAGGTTTTACTGTATTTTAATATAGAACTCTTCTTTGCAGCGATAACTATAATAAAATTTTATTAAATTAACCAATTATTAGTTATAATGGTACACATTTTATTACACGTAAGTTCCATTATAATTTTCTTCCTTATAAAAATAATTATTTCAAGTAGGCAATACATTTATAAGATTTAAAAATCGGAAAGCACAAGTAGGAATGCAGTGAAAAATCTTCCTCCACCTTTTGCCCTCACTCCGCCCAGACCCACCTCATCCCCCCCCACGCACGCACACACACGCACGCACGCACACGCACGCACGCAGCCACGCACATATATGCATACCCACGCACGCACACCCATGCACACACGCACGCACGCACACGCACACACCCATGCAACCCGCACGTACGCACTCACGCACGTCCACACACGCACATGCGTACACACCCACACGCGCGCACACACGCACGCACCCATGCACACGCACACACACACATAGGTACTATTACCAGCACCTGTGTCTCCGACCAGAGTTCCTTTATCCATATACAATCAAGTACAAACAGTTCACTCTGCATTCTGCTGTTTAAAATTTCTTAAGTGTCTTGGAGGTCTTTCCACATCAGTACATGGAGGGTTTCTCATCCTAGTTACAGCTGCCTTGCACTCATTCCACAGCATGAAGGGCCATGACTTATTTAATGTGTCCCACAGATGGGCAGGGAGACGTCCTGTCTTCTGTTATTAAAACAAAGCTTCAATAAATAACCTGGAACGTTGATCATTTTACGTGTGTATGAGTATAGCTGTAGAAGAAATTCCTACAGAAAAATGACTGGGTCAGAGGGTGTATTAATTGTAATTTGTATAGGTAGTGCTGAGTTGTCTTCCCCAGAGGTTGTACCATCTGACGGTCATGCTGGCAAATCAAAGAGAACGTTGGTTCCTTTTTTCTTTCATTCATTGCGTGTTTATTGAACAGCTACTGCCTCTTAGGCACCAGGGAAAGCTCTAGGGATGAACATCAAACAAGACATGCTTTCTGCCCCAAAGGGCAGTGGTTCTCAACTGGGGCAATTTCACTTCGTTGTTCTGAAGACACAGTGAAGAAGTACCTTGTCCGGACGGATGCTCCCAGGTGCTGTGGACACTTGTGTTCCCGGAGCCCGGAGGAAGGGGGTGGAGGCTGGAGTTGGCTTCCACAGCTGGTCAAGGAGGGAGGATGGGTGAGAGGAAGGGGACAGGGAGGGCCGGGGCACAGGTGGGGGGCGTGAACTATGTGAAGCCCAGTAGGAAGTTGGGTGGTTGTGAATGGCTAGACGTGAAGCTGTGTGGACGAGGCCCGTGGAGTGAGGCCAGAGGAAGAGCCGTGGACATGATCCCAGGGGCCTCGGTTACTTAGCGAAGGAAGTGACCTGTAAGCACAGTGGGCGGGGGAGAGAGGGTCGTGGGTTGCACTTAAGAAGCTCACACTGGCTGCAAGACGGAGGGCAGGTTGACGGGCCATTGTGGTCCTCCGGATGGGAAGTGACAAGAGCCATCACCGAGTGGGGGGAAGAAGGGGTTCAGGAGACACAAAGGACGGTGGAGTCAGAAGGACAGTGAGCTGGGAAGACGACTGGTAGGATGCTTCCTAGGTTTCCGGTTGTAAGCAACAGAGAGATCATTCTGCAAAACAGAAAAGGAGGAGAACAGGTCTGGGGTGAAGAGAGAGTCAAGGAGCCGCAGAGCCCAGGGCTGGAATTCCCTCTCCAGAGGCGCCAGCACTGGTAGCATGAGATCATCCAGGGCGAGCGTAGGCCGATAAGTGGGTGGAGAAGGGGCCCTTCCAGGAAACCGCAGGACGAGCTGAATGCTCACCTCCCAGGAATTGCTCCCGCTTCTTCTGGCTGTGGGGACACGGCTGCCTCTTTTCCTTGCATGCAAGAGTCCCATTTTCGATGACTCTCTAAAAGGCTGTGCAAACCCAGCTTGTTATTAACGCTGTCATGTTCATTACCCCAGTTGCTCATCTGGCACCTGAAAGCTTTCTGCAACATACCCTCTGCCACCCCCAACCCTCAGGGCACACGACCTTAAAAACTGAGCTGCCTTAAAAACTCAGCTCAGCAATCCTTGGTTTCCCACCTGCTTCACAAGGAACCCTGTGCAAGTACCCACTGTGGAACTCACATCCCTCCCTGTAAGTTGTCTGTTGTCTTCCCCAGTGACGCTGCAAGCTCCTTAGGGCAGGAATCATGGTTTATTGTCTTAGACTCTCCCTCAGCACATAGGCCTTTGAACAATGGCTGTTGAAGGAGTGGGTGTGGCTCAGTCCTGAGAGGTGTGTTGACAGGGCTGCTGTGTGCCCCAGGGCAGTCCTGGTTTACACCTGTGGTCCTGGCATCCTTGTGAATAATGACCCCTTTCAATCTCCACAGTGCCCTAGTTTGGAAGATAAAGTATATGGTTACCCTATTTACAGGACACCTCATTGTCATGGCTGGTCCTAAGGCAGGTGTCTCTGTCTACAAGACATTCCTACCAGAGAAACCTGCACGGCTTGGTAGTAGTTCTGGTCAAATAATGGGGCCCACTCTTCTGAAATTATGAGACAGAAAGAGGACCCCAGAGTTATGCAGAGAGAGGGAATTCAGGCACATCCTCACATCAATAAAACTCTCAAAACTAGCAGGCTATAGAATCAACAGAGAAATGATGATCGCAGAGAGAGTGCAGCACTCAGCACCAGGAACCACAGGGTCTTACAGACACAAGGGGCATCACAAATCCGGTAGGCACGGTAATTCACTGTGGAGATGAGGAAACGGAGGCCCAGAGATATTATGCTGAATTGACCACTTACACGATTAGCGTGCAAAAAGTTGGGCCTAGACATAGGGATAATCAAATAGATCAGTGAAAGGAAACAGAAAACTCAAACATAGAGGCACCCTTTTCAACAAAGGTGCCAAAGCAAACCAACTGGGAAAGTAAAGTGTTTTCAACAAATGTGCTGGAACATTTAGATATCCAAGTGAGAAAAATAAACCTTGACTCCAACCTCACACCATTCACAAAGACTAAATGTAAAAAACTGTAAAGTTTTCAGAAAAAAACCAAAGGGGAATATCTTTGTGACTTGGGGATAGATAAGTATTTCTTAGAGAGGCTACAGAAAACAATAGCCATAAAACTGACAAATTAGATTTCCTCAAAATTAAAACCTTCTACTTATCAAAAGAGAGTGCTAAGAAAAGAATAAGCAAGCCACAGGCTGAGAAAATATCTGCAAATATACAGCTAATAGATGGCCGTTAGTCACAGAGGGAAAATAGTCACTTTGCACTGGAGAAATCGGGCAGATTCTCTTACCTAAATGAGCAAAGTTAACATCATCAGTAATGAGACAACCAACGCCACTCACTCACCTCCTGGTGGGAGGCCGTGGCAGGCAGTGCGGGGCACCCACAAGATACGTAACCTAAATCTGGTCGTGAGGAAACATCAAACTCAAAAAGAGGGAAATTCCATAAAATATCTGTCTCATACTCTTCAAAACTTTCACAGTTATATAAGATGAATACTGAGAAACTGTTTCAGATTACAGGAGACTATGTGACCCTAGAGAGAATCCTGGATCAAATAAAGGATTGTAATGGGATGATTGATGAAATTTGAATGAGGTCAAAGTTTAGATAATAGTATTATACCATTAATTCCTAAATTTGATAATAATACCGTTGGTATATAACAGAATGTACTTTTTCATTTTATTTATTTATTTAAAATTTTTTATTTATTTATTTTCAGCTGCGATGTGTCTTCGTTGCTGGGCACGGGCTTTCTCTAGTTGTGGCGAGAGGGGCTACTCTTCGTTGCAGTGCACTGGCTTCTCATTTCAGTGGCTTCTCTTGTTGCAGAGCACAGGTTCTAAGCACGTGAGCTTCAGCAGTTGTGGCTCGCGGGCTCGGTAGCTGTGGCTCACGGGCTCTAGAGCACAGGCTCAGTAGTTGTGGCGCACGGGCTTAGTTGCTCCGCGGCATGTGGGATCTTCCCAGACCAGGGCTTGAACCCGTGTCCCCTGCATCGGCAGGCGGATTCTAAACCACTGCGCCACCAGGGAAGTCCCAGAATGTACTTTTTTTAAAAGCAAATATACACTGAAGAATTTATTTATTTTTTTAAAATATTTATTTATTTATTTATTTTGGCTGTGCCGGGTCTTAGTTGTGGCACGTGGGATCTTCACTGTAGCATGTTTAGTTGCGGCATATGTATGAGATCTAGTTCCCCCACCAGGGATCGAACCCGGGCCCCCTGAATTAGGAGCACAAAGTCTTACCCACTGGACCACCAGAGAAGTCCCTACGTAAATGTGTTTATTTCATTTACACCGTACGTAAATGTTACCTAAATTAAAGGAACCATAAACGACTACTGAACTCTAGTTATCATTATGCATGTCCAAGTGTTCAGAGGCGAGATGCACTGATGTCTGAAGTGTATCAGAAAATAAGATCATGTGCTATAGGTCTAGATGGCTGGATGGATGGGTAGATAAGTGATAAAGCAAACAGAACAAAATATTAATTGTAGAGTAATATACAGGTGGCAGGTATATACATGTTCACTGTACAATTCGTTCAACTTTTCTATGTGTTTGAAAGTTTTCATAATAAAATACTGGGGGAACGTTGGGCCAACAATCCTGGCGTCTGAGTTCCCGTTTGTTGTTCTTTCCCCAAACCGCTCTTCGTTCTAGCCACCTCCTCGCTGGGCTTTCAGAGTCTGGTCATCAGACAGTGGCAATCCATTTTGAAAAGGCAGGCCAGACAAACAGTAACACATGGGGACATGATGAGATATGTCAGGAAAAGCCTCCACAGAGCCAAGGACATTAGTAAGCAAGCAACTCAGATGGGAGAAACAGTCGCCCAACTTAAGTCCCTGTAAGCAGGGAACACAGAGAGGCAGAGCACACTGCCTCTCGGGAGCCGGCGGTGCAGCCCTCAGGCGTCAGCTGACCTGTAACCTCACAGCCTGTGAAAGGCCTGGGTTCACTGGGCTGCACGTCTGTCTGACTCTGCCGTGCCTGGGCCTCAAGTCTATTTCCTCAATGGTCTCAGCAACTTGGTCCTTGAGTCAGACTCACCTCACCAACAAGAAAGGTGCAAGAACACACCTGCTTCGCCTGCACAGGAGAGAGACTTCGGCAATTCCACAGCTGAGCAACCTCGGGGATCGTGGCTAAGGGGACACACGTGCAGCAGCTGTGCGGTGAGCGGGTAGCAGGTGGAGGGAGCTGTCCACGCAATTTCGGCGTTGGCCAGGGTCTGTACGGGAGCAGTGGGGGCAGCAGGGGCACAGAGCGGGGAGGATGGGCTGCACACGGTCCCTGGTATGGATGCGGGCTGAACCCCAGACCCAATGGGTAGCCAGTCTTGACTGGTTCCTGGCCTCGAAGTGACGGTCAGGCTTCCCCAGCCCCACTCACACACCTGGATGGTACCTACAGACAGCGTCAACTTTGAGTATTAAGGATGTACAGACACAACCAGGTGATGTGCAGGGACATCTAATACACGTGTAACCCTTAATTCACCCTTACAAATTCAAATTTATAAAACACTTAAGTTTGGGGTGATTTTTAAAACGTTTTACTCTAAAAATAATACATGCTTATATTAAAAAATGAGAAAAGTAGAATACTGAAAAAAAGAGAGGGCTATTTTTTTAAATTATTTGAGTTTACAAATAATATTTCCATAGTGTAAAAGTCACGTATGCTGATTGTGAATAATTTGGAAAGTAGAAAAGTGTAAAGGAAGAAAGTTTTAAGTGATTATCCTCATCCAGGCAATAATTGCAGTATTTCTTTACATTTTAAGCATCTGTTTTTCTCTCAAATGTTTAATAAAACACGACTGACTCTCATACAACTCTCTCAGGAACAAGTCTGTCATAGCACTTCTTTAGACGCAGGGAATAAATGAAATCTATTACTGACTAAAGTGTATTTAAAGGACCGGTGTTGTTAGTTCTACTTCCCAAGTTCTACCTCGTTAATCAAATAGCCGAGTGACGCTGAACTCGGCCTCACTGCCCTGCACTAGGGACTGGACCCACCGAGGCAGCCACGGGGGCCTCCCTTCCCCCTCTGCAGAGGCCGCACCTCATCCATCACGGAGCGTCCAGTCCCCGTCCGGATGGTGACCCTCTCTCAGCTGGTGCCCCCGCGGGGCTGGGCCAGTGGTGCCGAATCTGGTTGCCAGGGAGGGCCTGGCCTCCCTGTTATCTGTCATTTCCCTCTGGCCCAAGTGTGGAAAAATACCAACTCCTCTTCCTTTCCCTCCTGACACAGTTGGGGACTAGTGGGAGTTTGCCAAAGGAACTTTCCTAAAAATTAAGGGAAGCCAACAGGAAAATAAACAAGGGAAACTCAGACATAAGGACTCAACAGACAGCGCTGGGCTCGGGCTGACAATGGCTAACTCACTCACAAGCCGTTTCCTGTTTGGTAAGGGCCCCTGGGGTCCTGCCTTCACACCTTGCGGGCTGAGCCCTTACAGAGGGGAGGGCCGCCGGGGTGAGGCCTGATCTCCTGGGTGATTCTAAGAAAACCCAGACCTGCCAGAAGGGCTGAGGGCTCCTCCCCCCTTCACCTCCTGCGGCACCTAGGATAACTCACTAGACTCGTCTCTGCAGATCCCGCCATGCTCGCAGAGGATCTTCACAGTTCATTTGAATTTCCTATCTGTCTCCTCCTGACCTTCCAGGCTGTTGGAGGCCAGCGCCCATATCTGAGACACACAGCTCCTAGCACGTAGTAGGTGCTTTTATGTCTTTCGAGGAGAATTAAATTGAGTTGAACCGAGCTGGACCGCATTGTTCCTGGTCTGTCAGTCCCAGCCATGTACTCACTGAAAGACATCTTCAAATTCTGCACAGTAACTTCAGTTCTGTTCTAATTCTTAAATCTTACCGTGGTGGTTCCCTGGGGACCAGAGGCTGGGTTTCAGGCTGTGCTTCTGAGTCCCACGGGAACAGAAAATCCGTTGAACTGAAACTCTATCCTTCCCTTTTGGCTCTGGCTCCAGTAAGAGGTAAAGGGTGAGGTGGGAGGGAACAGGGGCGCCTCCTGCAAACTGTGAGTAAAGGGGGGCTGCCTACCTCCCTGTGCTGTCGACCCAGCATCAGGGCTGCTCAGCCCAAACGTGAGCTGGCGCGTCAGGGGAGGGTCATCCTCGGTGACAGCCGAGGCTCGTGCTGACAGCGAGGTCCCACCTTCCTTTCCTCCCAAATCATGCCTGCCCCAGTTTCACATTGCCTCTCCGGCAGTTTCTGGCATCTTCCACCTTTATTTTATGTAACAGGTGGTGCGGGGGGAGCCTCACCTTACTGCCTTTCAAGCATAAGGGACATGAGGCAGGCCCAGCTTTGCATGACATGAGTGTTACCCTTGGGTTGTAAGCACTGGGCGTGTGTGTGTGTGTGTGTGTGTGTGTGTGTGTGTGTGTGTGTCTATATTAGAAATCTACTGGTGTAGAGCGATCTGTTCTTTCTTTTAATTAATTAATCAATTTATTTTGGGCTGGGTTGGGTCTTCGTTGCTGTGTGCAGGCTTTCTCTAGTTGTGGTGAGCAGGGGCTACTCTTTGTTGCGGTATGCAGGCTTCTCATTGCGGTGGCTTCCCTTGTTGCGGAGCATAAGCTCTAGAGCACAGGCTTCAGTAGTTGTGGCGCACGGGCCCAGCCGCTCCGCGGCACGTGGGATCTTCCCGGACCGGGTCACGAACCCGCATCCCCTGCATCGGCAGGCGGACTCTCAAGCACTGCGCCACCAGGGAAGCCCCATAACATGGTTTTTGACAGGAGTACAGGTCTTAGTTGAAGACTGAATACATGTTGATTGATAACTGTAAGAAATCAACAAAATATCTCCCTCCAGTGTGCTGTAATAGCTTAAGACTTTTTGTTTTAGGTAGTTTATTTGGAATAAAACACATTTCTTCCTTTTATCTCTATCTGCGAGCCACCCAGATCCCCTTCCTGAAGGAAACAATGTTTGGAATGTCATTTTAATACAATCTGGTTTTATATATACATAAAACCAGTATTCATATTCCTCCCGATCTTTAAATTTGGACACCACTGATTTAATATACTTTTAATTTTTCAGGAGACGGGAGGAAAACGTATGAGTTTCTTGATTAAAGAAAGATAAAACTTGGGGAACTTCCCCGGTGGCCCAGCAGTTAAGACTCCACACTCCCAACGCAGGGGGCCCAGGTTCAATCCCTGGTCAGGGAACTAGATCCTGCATGCATGCTGCAGCTAAGAGCTCGTATGCCACAACTAAAGATCCCGTGTGCTGTAACTAAGACCCAGCATAGCTAAATAAATAAATAAATATTTTTTAAAAAAAAGAACTTCAAAGCACACTAAACATTCTTACTAAAAAAGAAAAATTGAGTTTAGGCTGTTCTCAGTGAAAGCCCTCAGGAGTGTGGTGTGTAGGAGGGCCAGGACTGCCCTGGCCCGAATCTCCACAGGCTGCTGGGCGGCCCAGCCTCTCCGAGAGGCATTGGAGCCTATCAGAAGCTGGTTTATTCACTCTCTCTGGTCTAAAACCTAAATGGTGTCTTTGACTCACCCTTTCCTGCAGACTGCAGAGCCCAGCCGGTATCCTAATTCTATCTTTGAATCTTCCCTTTGACAGTGGCTCTGCCTTCCCACTACTGCAAAGCTCATCTTGGACCCTATCACCTCCGTCCTGCCTTTTGCAAGTATCCTAAAATAGCCTCACCGACTGCAGTGCTTCTCTCCTAAGTCCTTCCTGGCCCGAGGCCGCCTCCCCTGCTGCTTCCTTCTGCCACAGGGAGCCTGGTCCATCCTCCTCCCAAGCTCGCTGCCAACCTGCCCGGCCTGTCCGGGTGTTTATCTGCAGTGCCTTTCTTCCTTCTCTCTGGCTACCCTGATCTCACCCATGGTTCAAGTTCAGCTAGGATTTCACCTTCACCCTGAGCTTTCCTCAACAGTCCTAAGCTACAATCACTGTTGCCTTCCACGTATCCATGGCACTGAGACACAGAGTCAAAGAGCTGAAAGGAGCCTTAGCCATCAAAGAAATCAAAGCATTAATTCTACCAAATGAAGAGACAGATTCAGCCAGATAATGGCATGACCCACCCAAGGTTACACAGCTCGAAAGTGGTAGAGCAGGAAGAACCAAGACCCCAGCTCTTAGTCTGGGGCCATTTCTCTCCCACTTTCTACTTTAAGAGGAATTTGGGGCTTCCCTGGTGGCGCTAGGGAAAAAAAAAAAAAAAAAAAAAAAAAGAAAAAAAAAAGAGGAATTTGCCGGTATTATTTACATGTGTTTCGTGGAACAAAGTTGCATCTCCCTATGAAGGTTGAAACTTTTTTTTAACAGCAGTCTCCTGCTTACTTCCTGCTTCTTTTATATATACATATATATATGTGTATATACACACATATATATGTGTATATACACATATATATGTGTATATATACACATATATATGTGTATATACACATATATATGTGTATATATACACATATATATATATTGGCCACACCACGTGGCACGTGGGATCTTAGTTCCCCAACCAGGGATGGGACACTTGCCCCCTGCAGTGGAAGCGTGGAGTCTTAACCCCTGGACCGCCAGTGAGGTCTGGTTGAATGTCTCTCAAGATTAGATGCCATGCCTTTTACCTCTTTGATATTCTCACAGCAAATAACAACACTCAACAAAAATTTTTTTTGTATTAAACAAAACAAATTGAAAGGCTTTTGACAACTCCACAGTGCCCTGCACGCAATAAGCGCGTAACAGATGCTTCAGAAACACTAGCTGGTGGGTTAGCTGAGCAAAAGACAGGTATGCATGCAGGCACCCCTTTGTTCATGCGGCATCAGGCTCCATCAGAGCACCAGAGGGCCGCGGATCATGACAGTGCTTCGGGGCAGTGAATACGCGCACCTAACGGAGGTGTCCACAGCAGGGTGAGGATCGATCGGGAGGAAGCACAAAGACGTCGGCTGTAAGACGGGTCTTGAAGGAGGAGCACAGGTTCACAGAGTGTAGATGCAGAAGAGGGTTCCAGGACACGCAGCGGCAGGCGGGTGTCAGGGCTGTGTTGTTGAAGCAGGTGAGTCTAGACAGGTAGGTTGGCATCCACTTATAGAGAACCTTGTGAGCAGCGCTTAAGAATTTGGACTTTATCCTGCAGGCAGTGGGGAGGCAGGAAACGTCCTGAAGCAGGGAAATGACAGGACCAGATCCTCGGAAACCCAGTGGGAGGGTGGCCTGGCAGGAAGGGCCCGGAGGCAAGGAAAGCCATAGGGGTGCGATTCCAGGTGGAGGAGAGGTGAGGAGAGGGACAGGATCAGATCCTGCCTCGAAGACATGAGAGGGATGAACTCAGAAACACGGGGGTGGGGGCGGTGGGGGGCAGGGCGAGGCCAGCACGGCAGAGCCGGGAGGAGGAACGCAGGAGGATGCAAACCAAGTTCAAGGTCGGGGAAGAGCAGCCAGGGAGGTGACTGCTGGGCCTCTGCTCTCAGCAGTAGCTGAGGGGTTGGCCGATGGAGAGAGGGAGGGCCAGCCCGGGTCCAGACTGGGGTCTGGGGTGAGTGCGGGCAGGTAGCACAGCCACGTGAGGGGTACGAAAGGACCCCAACCGGGATCTCAGGAGAGGGTTCTAAGCAGATGAGGCCGAAGAATCCTGATTGTCTTGGGGGAGCCAATTGGCACATTTAACATGATTTTTTCTCTAGCAGCAATGAGACAGCAGTCTCACAGCCTCTTCCTCTGGGTCCTGGTTTAAAACGCTTTTCTGCAGCTCCCTCGGTGTCTGCACGGTACACGTGGCAGCTTTGTCCGCCAGCAGCAGGGGCCTGTGTAGTGCAGGCGGAGAGGGTCATCTTCCAGTAGGTAAATGGAGAATCGGGTAAGCGGGTTCCAAAAATCGATTCCAGAGAAATCGTTGGAGGATTTGGCCTCACAGTCTCTGTAAAAGTTTGGACGTTCTGGTGTCCATTAGCTCAGCGTAACCAGCGGTGTGATGAGCTGCCCAGAAGCCACAGCTGTCCTGGTCGTCACAATATAAACGCGCTTATCAGATCCAGGGACACGGCACCACTGTTCTGTGCATTGGTGAGGCCACTTCTCTTTCTACGTGTTTTTTATGTACAATCCCAAGAAGAACCTCGGCAAAGAGCTTCAACACGACTCTAAGAAGACTTACGTTGGTATCCCGTGAGTAAGGAGGAAGGGAAGGACCACTGCTGCATCCTGAACCCTCCCTTCCACTCGTACGCACCCCGCCCAGGGAGCCATCCCAAAGTCTCAAGCCAATGGCGCCACAAGAGCGCTCTGCCTGCCCGGTGACCCCTGAATGCCCACAGGGCCTCGAGGTCACCATGTGGACGCAGTCCGTGTCAAGTTTCCTTCGAAAGTGACCGTCCTCACTGGAGGCCGTCCTGTCGGCTCGGACACCTGTCTCCGAGCACACAGGTGCTAGCCCCGCGGTGCTGCCCGCTGCCCGCTCCACACCCTGCACTGCACCTGGCTGGATGCCTGGACTTGGTCTTGGTGACGTCGGGCTGGGTGCTCCGTCTGCTTCCTCAAAACCACCTCCACACGTCTGCCGGTTTTCTAAAATCAGTTTATGTCATGCTCTCGCTCAGAAGCTCTCCGTGGCTTCTCCAGATGCTTCAGCACAAAGCCTCCCCGCTGCCCGGGCTCCGGGCGGCCTCCAGCCTCCAGCCTCCAGCCTCCTTCTCCCACAGCCCGGGCGCTGCTCCAGCCTCCTCCCACCTTTCAGGCTCCAAGAGCACCTCCTCGTCGGGAGAGACCTCGCTGGGTCCACTCCAGTTTGGACATTCTTTGTCTGGGCTCCACACCACGTCGCACCAGCACTGAAAACCGAGCCCCTCAACATGTCTGTTTGCCTTCTCTCTACACTGTCATCGCCAAGGTACTCAGACCCTGGTTCATGGAACTTTGTAACTGTGAATCTAGAGCTCAGGGCTGTGCCGGGAGCAAAAAAGGCCTTCAGCACAGGACTCTGCTTCTGTTTGGTTTGGTTCAGCTCCCACACTGGGCAGCGCTCTAGATCCTGGGACTACGAAATGAAGATCTACGTCTGGGTCCTGCTCTAAATAAACGAATGAACAGGGACTTCCCTGGCGGTCCCGTGGTTAGGACTCCGCGCTTTCACTCCCAGGGGCCGGGTTTAATCTGTGGTCGGGGAACTGAGGCCCCGCAAGCTGCTTGGTGCGGCCAAAAAATAAAATAAAATAAATAAAAATAAATACAATAAATAAGTGAATAAATACTGGCTAAATGAACTGGGCGTATTTACTCGGAGAAAAGAGAACTCAGCATGGCGATGACTAGAATCTTCAGGGGACCGTTAGAAGAGAAAGTGGTACATTTTTATCTTGCTCTTAAATTAAGAATCATTGAGAGACAGTCACGGAGACATAGATAGCACTTCTTTGAATAATTTTTTTTTCCAGAACTTTTTAAGTCCTGGAATTTTTTTTTTTTTTTAATTTTATTTATGTTTGGCTGTGTTGGGTCTTCATTGTTTCGCGCGGGCTTTCTCTAGTTGCGGCGAGTGGGGGCTGCTCTTTGTTGCGGTGCGCGGGCTTCTCATTGTGGTGGCTTCTCTTGTTGCGGAGCGCGGGCTCTGGGCATGCGGGCTTCAGTAGTTGTGGCGTGTGGGGTCAGTAGTTGTGGCTCGCGGGTTCTAGAGTACAGGCTCAGTAGTTGTGGCATACAGGCTTAGTTGCTCCGCGGCATGTAGGATCTTCCTAGACCAGGGCTCGAACCCGTGTCCCCTGCATTAGCAGGCAGGTTCTTAACCACTGAGCCACCAGGGAAGTCCCTGAATAACTTCAATCAATAAAACCTGGAGTGGTCTGGCTGACGATGTAGTGACACCCCATCCTGTAAACGGAGAGTGACCAGGGAAGGCGTGGCACTCCTCGGGGAGGGAGGGGGACCCAGAGGCCTTTGGGGTGTCTCTGGACCACGAGTCCAGGAGGCATTTCTCACTCTCGTTCCTTTCACGCCCCATCTTGCTGACCTCTTTGGTACAGCGACGGTCATTGTCTCACTAACACCTTGACTGTGATGATTTAACGACACTGTTCTCCCTCCACGTTATTTTCTGTCACAGCATGTCCCAGAATCTAGAGCGCTGCCCAGTGTGGGAGCTGAACCAAACCAAACAGAAGCAGAGTCCTGTGCTGAAGACTTTTTCTGCTCCGGGCACAGCCCTGGGCTCTAGATTCACAGTTACAAAGTTCCATGACCCAGGGTCTGAGCACCTTGGCGATGACAGTGTAGAGAGGAAGGCAAACAGCCCCAGCTCGTCCACCTCTGCTCCCCTCGGCCCCTCACCAACAGTCCAGGTGGAGCCCTCATTTCGGGCGGTGGTGCAGTGGGGCCTGAAAGAGCAGCGGGAGGGTCCATACCCCGCTTGGGTCGGCATTGCCAGCAGGTGGGAACCATCCTTCCATCTCAAACAGAATCACGGGGATCGAAAGCCGCCGAGGACGTGTCCCTTGGTGTCATTCACACGGTTCCCACGGGAAGCAGCCAGAGCAGCTGCCACTCAAAGTGACTGCAACCTGCTGAGGCCCACCTGTGCCGACGCCCCAGACAGCAGGTGCACAAGGTTCCTTCCTACCTGTTCGAACAGAAGAGCTTGTGCACATGAAGAAAGAACGGGAGTTGTGCAGATACCGAGACTAAGCCATCACCGTTCCACACGAGAGGGCAGGACACACCTGTCACCTGCCCAGACACCGGCCTCCAGTCCTAACCGAGTAACAGCAGTGTTTCTCATTTGTGTCCAATTCTTTCGCTCCCCCTGACCGTTGCCCACCACTCCCCATTCCACCAGCGTCCCCCAGTAGCCTCAGATGGTCTGTCGCCCCCATTCTAGCCTCAGTCAGAAGTGCCAATGAGAAATGCAGCACTGTGCCCCGTGTGACGGGGTCTGGGGTGCAGACAGACACTCGTGGCTCTGCAAAGGGATTGTTGATGTCGATTTGATTTTCACAGTTGACCACCCAGCCTTTAGCTAGAAAGCCTGGTTGGAATTTGGGTTTCCAATGCGCGTGTTGCATGGACCCAGAAGGGTTAGAGATGCCTTCCGAGTTCCTAACCTCAGCTGTAACAACTGTGCCAGGAGACCTGTCTTTTCTGCGTTAACTGGGAAGCTTGCTAACTCCTGTTGTTTACTATCAGGGATGTGCCTTTAGATTAGAATGTTTCTTGAGGCCATCGTATTAGCCAGTGTTTTGGTAGCATAGGATAGAAATAAAGCCAGTTTCTGCGTGGTCTATGTTTTACCAGGTATGTCTCGTTCTTTGGCGTGACTAAACCTAGCAGTGCAATCACCTCTGAATCTACACCATATAGTGGTTATGACAGGGCCTCTCCCCCTGGAGTTCCCATTCCCTTCAGACCTTTAGCCAAACAAAGGCAACAACGTCACAAGCTCTGCTTCCTAGTGAGGCAGGTAACTGGGGAGGCTTGTGAATTTAAAAAGCGATGAAACCATAAACATAATAGATTTGAAGCTCTAGGCAGTTCTAGCTTCTCAACTCTTTTTTTTTTTTTTTTTCGGGTCTCTCACTATCGTGGCCTCTCTTGTTGCGGAGCACAGGCTCCAGACGCGCAGGCTCAGTAGTTGTGGCTCACAGGCCTAGTTGCTCCACGGCATGTGGGATCCTCCCAGACCAGGGCTCGAACTCGTGTCCCCTGCATTAGCAGACAGACTCTCAACCACTGCGCCACCAGGGAAGCCCCTAGCTTCTCAACTCTTACAACCATGCTTAGAACATAGTAGCTGCTCAATAAACATTTCATTGACTGAGGGCCTGGAGCAGCCAAATTAGGAAACCATGCTAATCTCACAGTTTTATTCAAGAAAAGTAGAAATTTGGTTTTCTTTTCTTTTTTTTTTGGTACAAGAATGAGGTTAGCTTAAAAAAGTAATAATCTGACCTTGTAATAAAATGAACAGCGTTTATTGTAATTGTTGAAGGTTACTCTAGACTGTATACATGTTTACTCTTTATTCCTAAAAAATAAAGATAATTAGCAAGGGAAGCTAATTTCCATATTCCTCTTTTAAAAGTACACCCAGGGACTTCCTTGGTTGCGCAGTGGTTGGGAGTCCGCCTGCCAATGCAGGGGACGTGGGTTCAATCCTTCGTCTGGGAAGATCCCACATGCCACAAAGCAACTAAGCCCGTGTGCCACAACTACTGAAGTCCACGCACCTAGAGCCCGTGCTCTGCAACAAGAGAAGCCACCACAACGAGAAGCCCGCACACCGCAACAAAGAGTGGCCCGCACTAGCCGCAACTAGAGAGAGCCTGTGCGCAGTAGCAAAGACCCAATGCAGCCAAAAAAACCCACAACCACTCAGATCAAGAAATCCAGTAAAATCGATAGCTAGTGGGAAGCAGCCGCATAGTACAGGGAGATCAGCTCGATGCTTTGTGACCACCTAGAGGGGTGGGATAGGAAGGGTAGGGGGAGGGAGACGTGAGAGGGAAGAGATATGGGGATATATGTATATGTATAGCTGATTCACTTTGTTATAAAGCAGAAACTAACACACCATTGTAAAGCAATTATACTTCAATAAAGATGATAAAAAAATAAAAATAAAGCTTAAAAAAAGGAAATCCAGGGCTTCCCTAGTGGCACAGTGGTTAAGAACCCGCCTGCCAGTGCAGGGAACACGGGTTCGAGCCCTAGTCCGGGAAGATCCCACATGCCGTGGAGCAACTAAGCCCGTGCAGCACAACTACTGAGCCTGCGTTCTAGAGCCCGCATGCCACAACTACTGAAGCCCGCGCGCCTAGAGCCCGTGCTCTGCAATGAGAAGCCACCGCAATGAGAAGCCCACGCGCTGCAACGAAGAGTAGCCCCAGCTCGCTGCAACTAGAGAAAGCCTGCGCACAGCAACAAAGACCCAATGCAGCCATAAATAAATAAATAAATAAATAAAATTTAAAAAAAAAAAAAAAGAATGAAATCCAGAGCACACCAGTAAGTGGTTTTTACGGTCATGGCAACTAAGACACTCTTCACCCTTTCACTTTGCATCTTGTTATTGAAGGTGATGATGGGTACTCAAAATACGCTGTATAAATTAAATGAATGGGTGGGTGGGATGAATTGGGAGATTGGGATCGACATATATACACTATTGATACTATGTATAAAATAGATAACTAATGAGAACCTACTGTATGGCTCAGGGAACTCTACTCAATGCTCTGTGGTGGCCTAAATGGGAAGGAAATCCAAAAAGAGGGGCTATATATATATATACGTATAGCTGGTTCACCTTGCTGTACAGTAGAAACTAACACAACATTGTGAAGCAACTATACTCCAATAAAAATTAATAAAAATAAATAATTAGGGACTTCCCTGGTGGCACTATGGTTAAGACTCCATGCTCCCAGTGTAGGGGGCCCAGGTTCGATCCCTGGTCAGGGAACTAGATCCCACATGCATGCCACAACTAAGAGTTCGCATGCCACAACTAAGGAGCCCATGTGCTACACTAAGGAGCCCACGTTCTGCAACTAAGGAGTCAGTGAGCCTCAACTAAGGAGTCCGCCGGCCGCAACTAAGACCCGGCGCAACCAAATAAATAAATGAATGGGCTCATGCATACCCTGTTAGAGGGAGATTTCACTGCTATTATAGGACACCCCTCAGCTTGTTCAATTTTCTGTGCCCAACTTTGCAGCATGAAGTGATATTCAACAATCAAACCAATGAAGCACTAAGTAGATGCCTGGTGCCCAATGAGAGACCAGGGGAAGACAGAGCTCTCCATGTTCAAGAAGACGATATTTGTTCTAATGTAATACACATATATCAGATATCTATCTATCTATCTACCTATCTATCTATCTATCTATCTATCTTACAGTCCTCCCCACCTCCATCTCAAACATGTGGGCACAGAATATAAATCAACAGAGAAAATAACTCACTTGGAACTTGTCCAGATAAATCGGAAAGTTCATGTTTTTAAGGAAGTGCATCACTTTTGGGTTGAACAGGTTTAAAAATAATGAAATGAGAGCTTCCCTGGTGGTGCAGTGGTTAAGAATCCGCCTGCCAATGCAGGGGACACGGGTTCGAGCCCTGGTCCAGAAAGATCCCACATGCCGCAGAGCAACTAAGCCCGTGTGCCACAACTACTGAGCCTGTGCTCTAGAACCAGTGAGCCACAACTACTGAGCCCACGTGCCGCAACTCTGAAGCCTGCGCACCTAGAGCCTGTGCTCCACAACGAGAGAAGCCACCGCAATGAGAAGCCCGCGTACCACAACGAAGAGTAGCCCCCGCTTTCCACAGCTAGAGAAAGCCCGCACACAGCAACAAAGACCCAACACAACCAAAAATAAATAAATAAATTTATTTTTTTAAGAAAAGAAAGAAATAGATTTAAGCTGTGAATGAAGACAGCCAGCTGTGTTTCTCACCACTTCAAGATACACCTTCCTCATGCAGCTCCCCAAATGCTCCAGCTCGCGCTAAATACATTCCACTCTGAACTCCTCTCCAAAAGGAGCAGATGAACTGAATGACTTCTTAGACCCCTTTATGACTTTCATATTATACAGCGCACTTAGGTGCCATACCACACAGATAATCTTATCAATTGCATTAGAAACTCCTTGAGGCCAGAGACTGAGTTTTCTACCTAAACACATGTTTCTGTGTCAAATGGATCAAATTGGAGGGACAACACCGGGGCCGGCTAAGGAGTTTGAGGCCAGATGTACACAACCCTGGGCACTTTGTCAACCAAAATAATGTGACCTTTAAACTGAGTAGGGAAGGTTTGAGGCCAAAGGAATGACACAAGGAGCTAAAATAATTAAAAAGGAAATTTAAAGAAATTAAGGATTGTAGTCCCTTTGAAAAGAGATTAAGGGAAGAACTCATTAAGATTCACCAGCTTCTGAATGGCTGGGAGAATTGAGATGCTACAAAGCTATTTGACCTGGTGTCAAGAACAAGGGGAGATGCCACAATAAGATAGGCCAGAGATGGACACGCCAGGAATTCGGAAAGGAATTTCAGAACAGAACAGCATAAACACGGGCTGAGCGGCCCGGAGGCAACAAGATTCTTAGACACTGTTCCTAGAAGACAGCTGAAGAAGAGTTTCAGCGGGCTGTAAAGTTGGGTGAGGTTCTGAGTCCTAAATCAAAGACGGGCCCACGGTAGAAAGGACTCCCCCCCACCCCCTTTCAGTCTCCCCTGTTGAGAACCAGGTTAGCTAACATTTGCAATAATCTCCTTAACGGCTGCATGTGGTGTTAGAATGGCGTTTGCTAGGATGCAGCCCGAGCAGACAGAAGCTATCCTCTCGAGATGGTAGCCTCTCCTCTCCTCAGGGCTGGGCTGCACGGAGCCTCCAGCCTGACGCTGTGGTTTCCTGGCGGTAACAGATTACCAGCCTTAAGGTCAAAAATAAAGAGAGTGGCTCACGCGGCCCTGGTCTCAGGCAGCCCGGCAGCTGCTGTGCAGGCACCGCAGTCCCGGGAACAGGGCCCATGCTAAGGAGCTTGGGGAAAGGTGTGCACAGGTAAAGAGGGGACCCACGTTGCTTTGAGCATGGTTTCCACTTCAGTCTGGCTTTTAGGAAGAGAAATTAACTGGAGGAGCCTCTGGAAATGGAGGGACATTTACACAGAGCACAGCATGGTCAGCCAAAGAATTTCTGACCCATTCTCTATGCGCTGTGAATCCCTGTAGAGATTTTTTTTTTTAATTTAAACTTTTTTTTTTTTTTTAAATTACACTCTCTGCCATGTCCTCTCCCAGTCAACTCTCTCCTGTTGCCTCTGGCACCTTCTTCCCCATCCAGTGGCCAGCCCCTCCTTTTGAGTCCTCACTTCTGAAACTTGCTTGCAGAATATTCAAAAGTGACAAGCTTCCCTGGGAAGGTGTAGGGAACAGAATGTGGGAACCACAGGCTCCAGGGCAGCTGGGAAGGAGAGTCGGGGCAGAAGCTGGATGCCTGCTGGTAGATGAAGGAGACCTAAGATAAGCACCAGTGGCAGGGAAAGTGACATTTTATCTAATCTCTTTGTAACTCACCTTTTGTTCACTCACTGCCGAGCTGCCCTCTATACCAGGGCAGCGTTGCTGGCCTTCAGCTGAAAATGATGAACATTTACCTGTGTGATTTCATTTGTAGAGTACTTAGCTTGGTGTCATGTGAAATGAACTTGATAATATCATGATAGTTGCCAGAAACCAAAAGCCTAACACAATGAAAGGGAAAAATCAGGACTGGGGAAAACAATCTCAAAAAATTGTATAGAAATCACTATAACGCAGAGAAATGAAGTGGAAATAGAAAGTCAAGTTTAACTGAAACGCTTGAAAATAATCATAAAATTAGGTGGTTAACTAGATAACACAGTAATAGCAACCATGCTGACACTTTAAAAATTATAATCTTCCACTACCGACCTTCTTTATGGTTAACAACATATGTTATAAATAAGCTACAATGATATATTGTACAGCAGAGGGAATATAGCCAATACTTTATGATAACTATAAATGGAGTATAACTGTTAAAAATTGTGAACCAGGGGACTTCCCTGGTGGTCCAGTGGGTGAGACTCCTTGTTCCCAATGCAGGGGGCCTGGGTTCGATCCCTGGTTGGGGAACTAGATCCCTCATGCTGCAACTAAGACCCGGTGTGGCCAAATAAATATACAAATAATAAATAAATATTAAAAAAGATTACACATTACAATTATTAAGAAAATTGTGAACCATTATGTTTTACACCTGTGACTTATATAATATTGTACATCAACTATATCTCAATTTTAAAAATTCTACATCGTAAAAAAATATGTTCAGAGAGTAACTAGTGTTTCCTGTGAACATATTAGTAACACACACATATGTTTATTTCACAAACACTTATTTACGACCAATTATTTGTAGCCTGCTCTAAGGAGGACAGTCCATGGGCTGTTCCCTAGGGAACAGCTGGGATTTTTTTCGGTGAAATCAAGCATACATGAAAGACGTAGGTTGGGAAATGCTGCTGTAGGCCAGAGTGTTCAGGGAGACCTGCCTAGAGGTGCAGGCAGAGGGAGGGTGTGGACCCGCCGAGGCCGGTGATCCAGAGGTTCAGAGTGGTCAGGGTGAGCCCTGGGCACGTGGGTAACCGCAGACCTGTCTGCCCAACACAGCATCCACAAGCCACAAGTGCCCGATGCAGCACCGAGAGACGACGGCTGGTCCTAACTGAGATGCGCATTTAAATGTAAAATACACACCAGATTCCAAAAAATCTGGTATGAAGAAAAATGCATGTAGAGTATCTCACTGATTTTTTTTTTTTTTGCGGTATGCGGGCCTCTCACTGTTGTGGTCTCTCCCGTTGCGGAGCACAGGCTCCAGACGCGCAGGCTCAGTGGGCACGGCTCACGGGCCCAGCCGCTCCGCGGCACGTGGGATCTTCCCGGACACGAACCCGTGTCCCCTGCATCGGCAGGCGGACTCTCAACCACTGCGCCACCAGGGAAGCCCATCACTGATATTTTTTTAAAAAGATTTATTTATTTATTTGGCTGCGCCGGGTCTTAGTTGTGGCATGTGGGATCTAGTTCTCTGACCAGGGATTGAACCCAGGCCCCCTGCATTGGGAGTGTGGAGCCAGGGAAGCTCCATTGGGTGGTCCATTGGGACTACCAGGGAAGTCCCAATTTTTCCTTCACTCTTTCACTTTAAAAAAGACTTTTTAAAGTCTTTTGGCCATGCTGAGAGGCATGCGGGGATCTTACCTCACCAACCAGGGATCGAACCTGCACCCGCTGCATTGGCAGGGCAGACAGAGTCTTAACCACTGGACCACCAGGGAAGTCCCTTTCATGGATATTTTTAATACTGATAATACGTGTTGAAATTATAATATTGTGGGTATACTGGGTTTAAGAAAACATTAAATTTACCTTCTCGGAACTGGCGTACAGTTCTAAGAAGATAAATCCAGCTATGCTGGCGAGACAGAGGAGGTTGGGGAGAAACCAGAGGAAAGCAAACCGTTAGGAGGCCTCTCAAATAGGGAGATGAAAGGACCCTGGTTGGGGTGGAGACTGGGGGTGTCAAAAAGAAGTGGGGGGACTTCCCTGGTGGTCCAGCGGTTAAGGTTCCGCTCTCCCAACGTAGGGGGCCCGGCATTTGATCCCTGGGCAAGGAACTAGATTCCACATGACACAACTAAGACCCCACGCAGCCAAATAAATAAAGGGTGTGTGACTTGAGGAGAAAAATTCGGAGCTCGTTTTCCTCCTTCCTTTTTTTTTTTTTTTTCTCCTTCCTTTTAACATGTTGAGTTTAAGGTGATGGGAAACATCCAGTTGGCATATGGGGGAAATGACCCTGGAGCTCAGGAGAGAAGCTAAGCTGAGGATGGATTCTTCGTCTGCACTTGGTTGAATCCGCGAACGCGGAACCACGGATACGGGGCTGACCCCACTACATCATTTTATAAAAGGGACTTTGGTGACTTTTGTTATCCGAGGGGGTCTTGAAGTCAATCCCCTGACAATACGACTGCACGGAGAAAGGCATGACCTTTGAGACTGCCTGAATTAGGTCCAGGAGGGAGAAAGCTGAAGGGCAGAGGAAGGAATGAAGGAAGGTAAGCAAGTCGACACCAGGCATTTAAAGGAGTTCTGAATTTCTTATGGTTTTATGTCATCATTAGATAATCAAATCCATCATTTAATTGCTGTGTATTAGGGAGGATTCCACTCGCGCACCCCCAAGTCTAATCTGGTTGAGAAGACACCCCCAGCTACAGTAAAAGATTTAAGTGGCACTTCAATTAAGTAACAGAAAGATGACCCAAGGAGGTGGCTGGTAAGTGAATCGTACAAACTGTAGTTTCTTGAGTCAGAGTACCTGGAGAGATACCCCCAAGCTAGGGTGTTTCAGGGAAGCCATACGAAGGAGGTGAGTTTTGAGTGGGTCACGATTGGAGAGGTTGAGTTGTCTTTGCAGGCAATTGAAAGGGCGGGATCAGAAGGGAGGAGGAGGAAGATCCCGGCAGGCGAGTGAACCAGTTTGGCAGGAGGGAAGGAGTCACTGGTTGGATGAGGTGGGGGTGGGGATCGCAGGTGAGGCTGGGGAGGCAGGTGGGAGCCAAATTGTGGCTTTAGTAAGACTTGAATGGACTTTCACGCTCAAGGGAGGGTCATAGAGTTTTGAGCAGGTGAGTGACATGATTGAATTGAAATTTTAGAACGTTAATCTGGCTCTCCTTTAAAGGTGAAAGTTATAGGGCTCAGGGACCATCAGTTCAGCCCCTCCTCGCAGGTGAAATACAAACGTGAGAGATTAAGCCTTTTCGAAGAGACAGCCAACTAATATAACTCACTTCCCACAATTTCTAAAATGTTAACATCACCCTGACTTACAGCCCTCTGTGGGAATAGGTACACGATGGAAGGCAGCTCTCTACTGAGACAGGAGGCTGTGTGTGAGGGTGTGCTAAGACTTTGTGAGGTGCCTGGCCTTCAGGCGTGCGGACAACTAAAGTGAGAGAATAATGGTTCTGTGTCACTCCAGCTCCAGCTGGGTTCCTGGGCTGAAACGAGGAGCACTGACGTCAGCGTGGTCAGGCAAAGGGGTAGGAAGGGCAACTTGAGTAGGAGAGAGAAGCAGCGTAATCCACCTGGATGAACAGTTAGATGTGAATTCTAGTCCTGGTTAGCGGGGCTTATGGAAGAAACCACACTTTTGTCACACCCCTTCCAAGGTTCAAATAATTGTTTTTAGCTGATCTTACAGAATGTGTATTTCCCAAAGAAATGGTGTTAGAAAACGGTCGTTAGTTTCCTAGACCATCCTCCAGGAACCTATAAAAATCCCATAATAGCTGAAATTACTGCATATTTTGCAAAGAGGAACACGAATATTTTTTGTCACATTAATTAAAAAGCAAAACAAGTTAGCCAGACTAAGTATTGTGTGTGTTTTTATAGGGAAACATTTAATTGGAAGATGATATGGAACTGAAGGTGGCGGGGAATCTGGAAGAGAATTTCTTTTGGCACTTCCAAGGTCATCTGAGATTCTTCCAATGTCATCTGAGATCAACAGCGCTGGCTCACAAACAGAAAAGAGGCGAGAGAGAGAGAGAGAGAGAGAGAG
>NW_020176571.1:622170-623543 GCF_003031525.2 Neophocaena asiaeorientalis asiaeorientalis | reverse complement strand
GAGAGAGAGAGAGAGAAAGGGAAAGAAAGTATGAGCTGCGTGTGTCTTCTGGGAACAGGATAGGATACAACTGGTGTTTGGAGGGTGAGGAGTAGGCGGGGCTGGAAAAGGCGTGGGAGGAAGCCCTCGGAGTCCGCGGGAGAAGGGAGGAGACCGGTGTCTGGGGAGGCACAGGGTTAGGGATCCATGTCCCAGGAGGTTAGGCGGAAGCCGCGCGGGGGGAAAGGTGGGGCAAACGTTCAAGGGCTCAGGGTATCGGTTCCAACAGAGCAGGAGGGAGGGGTGGGTGCAAACGCGAGGCTCTAGCTGGAGCCCCAGCGCGGGGAACCCCGAGGAGACACAGAAGACCTCTGGGCTGGAGGGCCAGGACCGGCTCTGGCCCGGTGAGAGCACAGAGGACCAGAGCTAGAGAAGGAGAGAAAGAAAGAGGCCCATGTGGACGCCGAGGCGACCCTCAGATGAAGAAGGCAGCCTGGGGGCGAGGGTGCTGAGGAGGGGGCCTCGGCCACCACCAGGGCTCCCCGGCTCCAGGAGAGTCTGGCTGGATTCCAGGACGGGGCCGTGGTGTGGGGAGAGTAACCCAGTCTTGTCACCTTTCTGCTTCCTGCTATGTGGCAGCCTAGGCGCTGCGACTACCAGGCTGGCGGCCGGACCACAGAGAGGCAGGGAAGGAGGACAAGGATGAAGGGCAGAGGGAGGAGCCGGAAGGAGATCCGGGAAAAGGGGGGGAAGCAGAGGCAGGAGGTAATGGATTAGAAACAAACGTGAAGGGAAGCAGGAAGCTTACACAAAAGAGAGGGAAAGGTGTGCAAGTCAGGCTGACCCGTGGGGAAATGAAGACGTACAGGGGAAGAAAGTCCCGAAAACGTCTAATTCAAGGGTGTCACCCTTCCCACACCTCAGCTGTCAACAGGGCATCTGCCGAGGAGCCGCGCGTTCAACACACAAAAATGCAGCCCCTGCTTCTGGGGGCGTTTAGATATGGGCTCATTTTGGTCAAAGATTAAAACACACGGTAGAATCTGAGGGTGAATTTTAAACCAGCCAATAGTTCCAGGTAATAGAAGAGCAGAACTGCGTAAGCTTGGGGCAGGGGGCGGGGGGGGAGGCGGAGTGAGCCAGTGTTGGATGAAGTATTTTCTTTCATGAAAGATACAGTTAAATACACATTTTCCAGTGTTGGATGAAGTATTTTCTTTCATGAAAGATACAGTTAAATACACATTTTAAGTTTTTTTTTTTAATGCCGCCTTATAAAAACAGGTTACCAAAATGACGGGAATAAAGTGAGGGAGAGAATTATCCGGAGGCGCACTCCACAACGCCCCAGTTGAGTGCGGCCACCGGGCGGGTTCCGCGCCTGAAGGTCCCCG
>NW_020176571.1:523538-622053 GCF_003031525.2 Neophocaena asiaeorientalis asiaeorientalis | reverse complement strand
GGCGGCGGAGGGTGGGCGCGGGCGGGCGGCAACAATGCGGCGGCCTCCGGGTGCGGGGGGCTCGGCGCCGCACGCCGTTTTCAAAGTTGGGACGTGACTCGGACGAGCACGGCTTTTTCTAAAAACGTGAGCGGGACGATGGCTCCCGCCGCCTGAGGAGGAGAAACGACAGATTAGGGAATGCCGAGCGTCAGGACTTGTGCCCCAACCGTCCCGAGGACCCCGTGTTTCCTTTTAGTTGGTGAAAATCCTCAGCACTTTCATTCTGCTGCTCAAAATGGTGGCTGCGGTGGGAGGTGTTGTGGTGACAATGCCGTGGTGGTGCCGCTAAACTTGCCCCTGCCCCATTTTCTCCCTGAAACGTAATAGGACTGAGGTGCTGCCGAATTACGGGTTTAGAGTTTAAGAACCCCGTCTAAAAATACTGTGGAAAAATTTGATCTTGCAAAAATGCATGTATTCCGATTTTACTGACGGAAAAATAGAAGGAAGTAATCTTGCCCGAAGTTGTTACAGAAGTCGAGTAATCTATAAATAACGTTTTATGTTCTAAGTAATGAACCTGTGGTTTCTAAGTATTAGCAGCTTGAATTCCTAAAGGCAATGTAACCTGATCTGAGAGGTCCAATCTGTGTGTATAACAGAAATGAAAAATCGTTGTTACAGGTGAATAATCAGGGCCACTTGAGATGAGTGTTTTCTCTTCGGAGCCCAGTATTTCTTGGAAGTGACACTTTTTTGGTGGTTGTAGTTAAAATGTGTGCTATTTGAAGTATATAAAACACGATTGAATATTTGGAATCCAACGTGTACACGTATTTTGGTAATTATCCGTATCTGTTTATAATTTGGAGATGTTGTTCCCTAGATGGATACCTAAGGATAGTGACTTTTACCTCTGCAGTTCTTGTTGTAATCCTTTTCACATGTGTTTTGATGAATGCAAAGTTTAATAACTTAAAGTTTTCAGTAATTGTCAGAAATTAAAAATTTTAAAGTAATTTTTAGGCTTCTAGCAAGTTTGACTCCGTGAGTGCAGAATTCACTGAGAACATGGTCGATTTTGATTCTCTAAGTATAATTAAATAAGTAAATTATTTTTATTTTGCTTAAGTGATTTTTTTTTTAATCTAATAGTTTATTGTCCTGAAAGTTTGACAAACAATCCCTTGGGTAGAGTTTATGATGCACTGGAAGAGCCTTAAAAACAAACAAACAAGAAGCAATACTACTGCTCGGTTGGACAGCTGCAGGGGCCCTATGAAATCTTAATTTACTGCAGCTTTAAAGGATAGAAATGATGAATAATACCAAGTGGTAGAAGTTGGCTATCAGCTTTTTTAGGAAACCAGTTTTCAGCTGTGGGAAAGAACTAATTTTACCCTTGACCACCAAGCTAAACCCATGGATTTATAGAAAATTTAGGAAGCAGAATCTTCAAGGACTTGGCTTCTATTTATCTAAAGCAAGGCAATATCTTAGATAGCTGAAGGTCTGGGAGCATTCATGCTGCAATTCTGCAAGAGGTCAAGACCTCCCACTTAGAGAACTGGTCCCCAAAGCATGGATATTTTTATTTTTGCATGTAAGAAAACCTTTTTACTCTGTTAATTAGCCTTGAATGTACAGGATTTCTTTAGAAGTCAATATACCAGATTCTTGTTTTTTGGGATATGTTTAGGGACTTGTATGTTGCTGCCCCCCAAATATGGGTCCTGTAATCATTAGACCAAAAATCTGCGAATGTGTAGATAACGCTTTAAGTTCAAAATTTCTGATTTTAAAAACAATGCATAATCATTATATAAGACTTGAAAATCATTATATAAAATATAGGTAAGAGACTTAAATCACCCATAATCCCACCACTCAGAGATAAAAGCTATTAACTGTTAACATTGTATCCCACAACTCAGGGATAAAAGCTGTTAGCTGTTAACATATTTAGAAATTCCCAAACATGCTCACACGTGTTTTTGTGCCCTGGATTAAGTGGTGGTTTAATTTTTCAGAGGAGGAGATTGAGGTGTAGCTGGACAACAGTAGATTAATGATACTGAATTCAGTAGTTGGTATTATGAAATATCTATAACTAGCTGCTTAACTGGATGGATTACCAAAGAAGCTCATGGCACACCTTCTTTGCCTCAGAAAATTATCAAATTCAGAACGACTTCATTTATATCAAGTGTTCTGTAATTGTTTAACATTCTAGTAGGTTAGACTGGTTATGTTTTGTCCTGATTCGAGAGTGAAGAATGGTGAATTGATCTCCCGAAAGATTTAGTACTGGGACTTCCCTGGTGGTGTAGTGGTTAAGAATCCGCCTGGCAGTGTAGGGGACACAGGTTCGAGCCCTGGGCTGGGAAGATCCCACATGCTGTGGAGTAACTAATCCAGGACGCCACCACTGCTGAGCCTGCGCTCTAGAGCCCATGAGCCACAACTACTGAGCCCGCGTGCTGCAGCTACTGAAGCCCACATGCCTAGAGCCCGTGCTCCACAACTAGAGAAGCCACTGCAATGAGAAGCCTGTGCACTGCAACGAAGAGTAGCCCCTGCTCACCACAACTAGAGAAAGCCCGCGTGCAGCAACGAAGACCCAACACAGCCAAAAATAAATAAATAAGTAAATTTATTAGGGAAAAAAAAAGATTTAGTACTAATTTTTTTCCTGCTAGCCAAGTGATCTTTACAGTGAGTAAGTAGCTTGTCTTACTTAACCAGAGTAAGGTAAGGGACGATAGATGATCTTCAGTAATCTGGTCTGGAGTTTATCATGGTGGGTATAGGGTGGGTTGCAGGGGGGAATCCCATCGTAAACATTTTGGGCATATTTTCTCTAGAGAAGAAACCAACCATGGGGCTTCCAGGTGGTTCTTTGAAAATGGTCATGTAGAATTACCTGGTTCATATAGTAGCGGCATGATGAAAATAATGTGATGGTCCTGTCTACTTTTTTTTCTTGAGCTTCCTGCTTTGCGTACAGAATCCTTTGCCTTCCTGGTTGTGGTTGTATGTGGGTTAAGTCCCTCACCTCATCAGCATGGTGATCTGGGGGCAGTGTCTTTAATTCGGGCTCCTGTTGGTGTTTCCTTGGATCCAGCCTCTTGAATCAAGAGCTCTAGGCGTGAATTATTAAACATGAAAATAAGTGATAGAACTTGCTGAGAGTAACTTATTAGTACATCAGGCCTATCAGTGGTCTCTGAGCCTGGGGCCCAAGGATGGGTTATAGGAGACTTTGTGTTGGTGTACGTATGTGTACTTTGTCACTTCCATCAAATTTTGAAAGAGATTGCAACCATACGAAGGTGAAAAGGCCTTAAACTAGATGAAAGATTTAAGTTGGCCTTGAGTAGAGGAACCAGAAGGCTAGTTTCACAACACAAGATGCCCTGGACCAGGAGTTAGGAAACTTGAATTCTTATTACTAGCTTTGCCCCTAACTATTTCTGTGACCTTCGGCAGGTCAAACAGCCTAATGAAAAAGGACACTTAGATAGTTTGTACATTTTCCAAATGTTATTTTATTCATAGCCATCCTTAACCATCACTGGGAGGTAGGAATTATCTTAATTTTGCAGATGAGGAAATTGGAAGGTTAGAGAGGCTAAGTTTCTTGCACAGACTCACCTGGATCTCAGGTTCTTTGATACCAAATTCTTTGCTACTGCTGCTACATCGCACTGCTTCTACTTTAATTTTCACCATCTATAAAATGAAGGGCTAGACATAGAAGTAATGGCCAAGATTCCACAGTGCAAATGTACAGTTCTTCGGTTCTTAATAACGTGGGGTTCAGAAGATCCTTTTTAAAACTTCTGCTGGGACTTCCCTGCTGGCGCAGTGGTTAAGAATCTGCCTGCCGGTGCAGGGGATGCAGGTTCGAGCCCTGGTCCGGGAAGATCCCACATGCTGCGGAGCAACAAAGCCCGTGTGTCACAGCTACTGAGCCTGTGCTCTAGAGCCCCCAAGCCACAATTACTGAAGCCCGTGTGCCTAGAGCCCGTGCTCTGCAACAAGATAAGCCACCACAATGAGAAACCCGCACACCGCAATGAAGAGTAGCCCCAGCTCTCTGCAACTAGAGAAAGCCCACGCACAGCAAGGAAGACCCAATGCAGCCAAAAGTAAATAAATAAATAAAATAATTAAAAGAAAAACAAAAACTTCTGCTGAATACAGAGGGACAAGTTCATGATTTCTTTTGTTTCTTTCAGCAAATAATTATTGAGCATCCATTATGTGCTAGATGCAGTTTATTAGGTGCTGGAGGTACAGGTGTGAGCATAACAAAAAAAATACCTGCCCTCTTTAGTGGAAGGAGACAGATAATAATAAACAAATTGGCATAGAGAGAGCCAAGTTGAGGGGGTAGGTTGTTGGAATTTAAAATAGGGTGATTAGGTGTGGGTGGCCTCATTGAGAAGATGGCATTTGAGCAGGACTGAAGGAAATAGGGGATTTAAAGATTATTTTAAAACTAGTAGTTTGTGGGACCTTCTTGGCGGTCCAGTGGTTAAGACTCTGCGCTTCCACTGCAGGGGGTGCAGGTTCGATCCCTGGTCAGGGAACTAAGATCCCGCATGCCGCGCGGCGCTGCCAAAAAAAGAAAAATTAGTAGTTTGTCAGAGTAACCTATTGAATGGAAAATACCAGATGATAAATGTTTTCTAAGACTCAGGGTGTGCCCCTTCTCTGAGGAAGGAAGGCCAAGAACAGGATGGGAATTCCAGAGGGGCAGATCTTGAAACCCTAAAAAGGGGACTGCTCCATCAGAGTGTCACTCAACCCAAAGTGAACACTAGCTCCTTTTCTGCTTAGACCAGTGTCTTGAAGAGGAAGTCCTCTTCTTCATCTTCACTTGGCTGCATGTGAAGCTTCAAAGCTTCAAACTGGGAGCTTCTCCAGTTGTAGAAAGGGTAATAACCTCTCATCTCTGAAGGACAGCCCATGTTAGCACCTGGCTTGCTCTACCACGGAAGTTCAGTTTGGTCTTGCTTAATTTTCTGGAACACAGAGGGGAAGCCTAAAATACGACCTGGCAGCGTGGCAGCATTTGGTACCACCGCCTATCTGCCCTTCGATCAGGAGAAGCCGAGTGCTGGATTCTCGTGGTGTGTTGGGCTGGGGGTAAGCATGAGGGGCTCTGGCAGAGTGCTGGGAAACCCGCCAGTGCGCAGGGCGGGTCAGGTGAAAAGTGGGTGTGGACAGAGCCCCGGGGACAGAGGGCACAGCTTCTGACTAGATGGGCTTAGATCTAGTTGATGGGATTGAAGATACTTTCAAAAGGGATCAAGCAGAGAGAGCCAAAAACCTGGACTGTGGGCCCACCTCTGTCATTAACTGGAGCTGTGATCTTAGGCAGCTCACTTGGTTTCAGATGCCCCAATCTATAAAAAGGCAATTGTGGACTAGGTGATTCCTAGGTTTTTCCTCTGTCCAGCGTGCCTACGATTCCCTTCGGATGTTTCTCAGCATGCAGGGCACAGGTATCTGATCCAGAAAGTCACCGACCTCCCTGGTTAGGACCAAAGTTATGAGCTGTGTTGGGGTCCGTGTCTTACAAATTAATTTTGTACCAAACTGAAGCTGCAAATCCATACTTGATGTGTTTGTGGATTACATGAATTTGTTTTTCTGTGGAGATCTTGTCTGCATATACATTACTTTGAGGGTAGCTTAATTGATGTTTTCACTGTCTTCGAGGTCCTCAAACTAAGATTTTGTATTTTGAGATTATGAGGAACTCATAAAGGAGGATGAAGGTCTTGAATTCTGTTCTTTTCAGTTCGCTTCTGTTTGTTCACTTAAATTGAACAGCATTCACACTTATAACTTTGAGTGGAGACCGGTTGAAGGTTCTGGCCTGGGGCTTGCCTCTCATTTGCCGGTGAAACTTTGCAGATACCTGTTCTCCGCTTCCCTGTATTTTCCTGTTTCATTGGACTCTTTCTTGGATCCTTTCATCATGTCTTCTCTACCGGAGCCTCTAACAAATACTAGTTTATACCGGAAAACTCGGGAAGGTTTTTTACCGTAGTTCTTAGATCGAGACAGGAGTAGCTGGATGGTGGTACCAAGCTCGGGATTCTCCCAACCTCGCGCTGTGACATTCGGGGCCGGACTACAGCCGCGTGAGTGGTGGGGCCGCGTGCAGCCAAGGACGTGGTGCCTCCCAGAGTACGCCCTCCGCGGTCACACGAAGAACCCCGGGCCCTGAGGCGGGCGGGGGCCCCTCCCTACAGGGAGTCCTCGTCCTGGGTGCGAACCTGTGATGTTTTTATGTGTGGGGTTGAAGGGAGTTAGCTGTGCTTGGTGTGCCGTCATCAGCAGCTGCACGTCAGAAATCTGGGAAACAGATGCTTTGTTAATTCTTTTCTTGGAGTCGTTTAGGGGAAGAGGATTGGTTGGGGGGGTTGTTGCGGAGAGGGCGCTGCGACTCCTTAGGGACGAAGCGGGGACCTCCCTCGGGCCTCCCAGGACCGGAGACGGCAGCGGGAGGGGGGCTAGCGTGCGTGCGTGTGCGCGCCCGCCTGCCGGGACGCAGCCCCTCAGGCTGTAAGAGGTGTGTAACTGTTCCGCGGGGCGCTCGCCTTCCCGTGGGGTCTCCGCTCATGCGGCACCGCGCGCGCGTCGTGGGTGCATACGCGGCTTCGTTTTGGTCAGGAGCGAAGGTTGCGTGGTGGCGGCCCGAGCCGTGTGCAGGACACGCTGCGGGCTCGCGGGCGCCCAGGAGTCCCGGCGGCCGGCGGTGTGGGGTCTGGCCCCTACGCCACCTTGCCCGGTAGTGACTCCGTGACGCAGGTTATCCACACTCCCGTGGGAAACGGGGTGCGGCTTATGTAGAAATGTATGGAAAGTTTCGTGTCCTGATCTCGCATGGACTGGAAGATGGGCATTTGGCTGGTCCAGGCACATGGTCGTGTTCTGGTACGTCTCACACTGTCATGGTCACTTCAGGTTTGGCCCCCGGCCGAGCCGCTACGGCTTTCCGCGGGTGGCTTGGCTGCATGAGTGTGGCCCCTGGACTGAACGTGTGAATGGTGTCACCACAGACTGTGCCTCCTTCTTTGCCCCCCATGACCCCCCAAGTTAAGTGAAAACAGAGGCAGCGATGGAGCCACGGTTACTCTATACGAACCCATGTCCCCTGCATTAGCAGGCAGACTCTCAATCACTGCGCCACCAGGGAAGCCCAGTCTTCATGTTTTTAATGCTGAACCTTCAAATCAACTCCCGTTAATAATTGCCGAGAATGGAGTAAGTTCTTACAGCTGAGAGTGGCGTGCTTCGTCAGCTGGAGCGGAGAGTGTTTTCTCCAGGCCAGTTGCTTTTCATGAACACCCCTCCCTGAGTCGTCATTGTTTCAGCAGCAGGGCACTGAGGACGGTGATTTGCTTGACAGAAAATGTGTTAAATTAGCAGACCTACTTCTTCAGCACATCTTTTCTCACCCCCATTCCCATTGTGTTTCTTCTGTTTCTCTGAAGGTTGTGTTTGCAGAGTCTTTTAGGTGTGGGAGACAATTTTTATAATCGGTGTCCTGGAGTTCTTTGCTTAGGGGACACTGTTATATAGGGGGAAGGTGACTTAGAGAAATTTCACTTGTGCCATAATTAAGGGATTTAATTTTTTTCACTCTTAGGCTGGTATGATTTGGGTTAGTATCCCACACGTTGTTAGAACGTTCCCCTCCCGGTCCCCAACATCCGGTAAGGGAGGCTGGATGCCTGCTTTAACAACATAATGGAAAACGTGTCTCTCAGAAACAATGTCGAGGATGCCTGTGTCCTTATACTACTAGAGTTTCATCACTTTTGGTGATGGAGCCCTCTTCATTATCTATAACTCTACTTGGATTTCTGTACTATGCAAGCTTTCAAAGTGATAGTGGAATTACAAACAAAAGGGGAATCTAGAATCCCAGTCTCCCTTCTGTCTGTTATTGTCATCTTTATTAACATTAACTGCCCCAGAATAATTGCAGAGGTATGGGACCAGGTGGCTCTTCTGCTGCCCTGGGGAATTAGAGTATGTTGTGAGGGAGGAAAGGGTGAATGGCTGGGTGGCAGCGATGGCTGCAGGAGCTTAGAGGCCACAGGGCTCATGAGTGACGTGCTTCTTGTGGAAGGCAGGGCTGGGGGGTGGTCACAGTGAGTAAGCGCATTGCAATCAGAGTTCTCTCATTTGGAGGGCTAGTGAAAAATGAGGTTGACAGACAGGAGGTGGGACGCTGCAGCAAGCCTGGAATGCCAGGCCCACTCGTGTTAATCTTTTTTTTCCTGGTATGCGGGCCTCTCACTGTTGTGGCCACTCCTGTTGCGGAGCACAGGCTCCGGACGCACAGGCTCAGCGGCCATGGCTCACGGGCCCAGCCGCTCCGCGGCATGTGGGATCTTCCTGGACTGGGGCACAAACCCGTGTCCCCCGCGTCGGCAGGCGGACTCTCAACCACTGCGCCACCAGGGAAGCCCCTGTGTTAATCTTTTTTATTCAGGCAGTGAAGTTTTGGGCAAGAATGACAACAAAGTTTTATACTAAGAATGTCCTGGGTACTAAATGTTTTAGATTAAGTCTGGTATTGGTAACTGGGCTTAACTCTAGGAGTGGAGTGGTTGTGAAATGCTGCAGGTAGCGGTAACAGGAAAGGACCTTCGTCACTGGCTTTGAATAGTGCGACTAGGTAACTGACAGTGTTGGGTGCATAGAGAGGGTGGTATCTGGTAAGGATGTTTTTGGCTGCAAGTAATGGAATGCTGTACTCACAGTGACTTAAAAAACTCTGTGGACTGTCGTATAACACGTGGTCTGGAAGATCCTGGCAGGTATGCTGCTCAGTGACAGTGTCCTTAGGCGCTCAGGCAGTGGTCTGCGAGTGGTTAGAGGATGGTTTGCATACCTCCAAGGTCTGCATTGCTGAGTGATGCAGGGAGGTACAGGAAAATTACAATTGAAAATCAATTGTATGTTGAGTTGGTGATTTGAAGAGGCTGGAGATGACTTCAGAGAAGGCTGTTGGGAAAAGGAAGAGGGAAAGGCTAAAACTACATTGCCCTGGAATGAGAGACGAAAAGAGCTCTCCAGGAGGCTTAAGAGAATGGTGGAAAAGAATGAACTTTTTAAAAAAAAATTATTTTTATTTTGGCTGCATTGGGTCTTCATTGCCGCACGCGGGCTTTTCTCTGGTTGTGGTGAGCTGGGGCTACTCATCGTTGTGGTGTGCAGGCTTCTCAGTGCGGTGGCTTCTGTTATTGCGGAGCACGGGCTCTAGGCGCGCGGGCTTCAGTAGTTGTGGCACACGGGCTCAGTAGTTGTGGCTCATGGGCTCAAGAGTGCAGGCTCAGTAGTTGTGCCACACGGGCTTAGTTGGTCCGGGGCATGTGTGATCTTCCTAGACCAGGACTTGAACCCGTGTCTCCTGCATTGGCAGGCGGATTCTTAACCACTGAGCCACCCGGGAAGCCCAAGAATGAACTTTTTACAAAAACTTTTTCACGAGTAATATGTAATATTATAAAAAGAAACCCCAGTTCCTCCTAGGTTAATGTTTTAGTGCTGTACTGAAGAGGTCAATTGTAGGACAGCGTATCCCCTGCTTTTTTTTTTTTTTTTTTTTTTAAGACAATCTCAAATGTTTATTGCCTTCATAACAAAACAAAATATGAAGCTCAGAACTGGATCACTTGGCCCTTTCTCTTCTTATCTCCTCCAGCTCAAAATGCTTGCGTCTCTTAATAGCCAGCGTTCTCTTAGATCTGCAGTTCGGCTCAACGCATTCAAGCCTCAGCACAATCTGCTTTGTAGTTTTAGCCTTCTTCTGGAAAATCGGCTTAGTCTGCCCACCATAGCCACTCTGCTTCCTGTTGTAACGCCGCTTTCCCTGGGCATACAGAGAATCCTTGCCCTTCTTGTACTGTGTCACTTCGTGGGGTTGGTGCTTGCCACACTTCTTACAGAAAGTCCGGCGGGTTTTAGGAACGTTCACCATGTTTGCGAGAGCGCTATCAGCACGGAAAGCCTATCCCCTGCTTTTTAAAGAAGAGTCAGCTTGTTTCCAAATTCTCCTCCCTGTCTTATACTAGCAGTCCTCTTCACTCTTCTGTCCCCTTCTGATTGTTGGGAGTGGGGTGGTAGTGACCCTACTAGGATTGCCAGTTGCTCCTTATTTTAGCTTCCTATATAGGAAAATGAAACTGAAAATCTGGGCCCAGAAATGTACCCCTTTTATCATTAGAATTTTAGATTTACTTGTGCTTACCTATTGATGGTTTGGAATTCTTCAGTTTTTAGTCTTTCTCTGTTAAGTATTTAATGATTTGTATGACTACTACTTAATGGGACTCATTCTTCCATAATGGGAGTTTATGTACAAATAAGATAGTCAGGTATCAATGTGATGCTTCATTCTAATCACAGTTCCCCACACCTGGGGAAGTGACAGCTCAATAGAAAGGAGTAGTTCTTCTGTTTATTTGTTTGTCTTATCTGCCACCTAGCTCTACAAAAATTTTTGGAGGTTATCTGGCTGCTCTACCTGCACTTTGCCCCTTTTCCCTCCTCCCGGCTGAAGTAAGTCTGTATCCTGGCTGGTAATCTGACACATCTTGCAAGAAAAGATGAACTGGATCAATGAAATTCCCATTCTTGGGATTGTAACCTAGGAGATACGAGGGTTATCAAGTTAGTGTGGAAAAGCAGTTAAAAGGTCACAGTGAGCGCTTCCCTGGGGCGCAGTGGTGGAGAGTCCGCCTGCCGACGCAGGGGACACGGGTTCGTGCCCCGGTCTGGGAAGATCCCACATGCCTCGGAGCGGCTGGGCCCATGAGCCATGGCCGCTGAGCCTGCGCGTCCGGAGCCTGTGCTCCGCAACGGGAGGGGCCACAACAGTGAGAGAGAGGCCCGCGTACCGCAAAAAAAAAAAAAAAAAGAGAAGCCTCGATGCAAACCAAATTCTTGCATGTGAAGGAGCAGAAACTGGAGAGAGACCCCAGCATTAGGGGAATTAATAGGAAGGCTCCAGCCCCAGCACATTGGTGTCCATCCTGCAGGAACCCCCAAGCATCTGAGGGACTCTGTACTCCTTGCCCCCTCCCTTTTCTCCATGTGTGTGTATTAAATATTTTATAAACGTAGACTCATACTTTTACTTAGACTTCTGAATCCTGTTTTATTCAGTTAACAATATTACATGACACAGGATGCCCTTTCATAGCATACGTTATGACTTTAATAGCTGTGGAGCGTTCATGCTCTGATTTATTTAACCAGTCCTCAGTGGAGCATTGAGGTTATTTTTAGTTGTTTACTATCATAACAGCCATGAACAGAAAGACTGTTTTCTTCCCAAGATAGAATTAGTGTTTTTGTTCATATTTGTTCATATTTGAAGTCTTAAGTTTTGAATTTTCTTCATAGTCAATTTTTATCTTGCATTTCATGACAAAAGCTAACATGAATTTGGTGCCCACTGTGGGCACTCCAGGCACTGCTTGGTGTTTCTCATGCATCCACCTATCCTTTTTAAAATTGAGATACAATTGACATACAACATTAGTTCCAGGTGAACAGTATAATGATTCCATATTTGCATATGTTAAGAACTGATCACCACAGCAAGTCTAGTTAACATCCCACACTGCATAGCTACAAATTTCTTTTCTTGTGATGAGAACTTTTTAAGATCTCTCAGCAACTTTTGCTTGTACAGTACAGTGTTGTTAACCATGGTCACCATGCTGTACATTACATCCCCACGACTTACTTATTTTATAAATGGAGGTTTGTGCCTGTTTACCCCCTTTACCCATTACACCCACCCCTGCTTCTGGGAACCACCGGTCTGTTCCCTGACAGTAAGTTGCAGACATGATACCCCTTACTCCTAAACACTTCTGTGTTTTTATGCCTTAAAAACACAGACATTTTCTTACATAACCATAGTACAATTATCAAAATCAGGGAATTAATACTGAATAAAATTTCTAGATAATAGTATATCATATTGTCAACTGACCCCAAAATATTAATGTATAATTTATATATTTTTATGATTTTAAATACAGTATTATTTTAGAAATTATTTTGCTGGCTAGGGTTTTCAATCTAGGATCATGTGTTGCATTTAACTATTGGGTCTCTTTCAGCTCCGTTAGCCTAGAGTGGTTTTTCAGTTTTTGTCTTTCATAACTTTGACCTTTTGGAATTGAGACTGTCCCTCAATTTGGGTTTGTTGTATGCACTCTCATGATGAGATTCAGGTTCTGTGTTTTGGCAGGTGTGCTAAAGAAGTGGTGTGTCCTTAGGGCATCATATCAGGAGTCACGTGATGTCACTTGGTCCCATGGTGATGGTTATTATTAACTTTCATTGCTTGGTTTGAGGTGGTGTCTGCCAGCTCTCTCCTCTGTGAAGTTACTGTTTTTCTCTTATAATTAGTACATACCTGGTGGGGAGAGGCTATGTAAACATCCTGTTTCTCATCAAAATTTCACCCATTTTAATCCTTGCATGCTTCTTTGCCTGAGTCAATCAGTACATCATAGTTGCCAAATAGTTATTTTCAAATTACATCATTCTCTTTACATTTATAAGTTGGCATTCATAGTTTTCATTCACAGATTTTAAGTGTTTGATTCAAAACTGTTTCTGGTGTCTGATAAGAGTATAATTTTATAAATTTTTTTTCTTAGAAATTTCATCTAAGTGAATAAGCATTTGACATAGTAATTTTCACAAAGTGAAATAATATTTTAAAGCTTCAGATCTTATTTTTTCTTTATACTTTGAGAAGTTTCAAACATACAGTGAAGTTTGAAGACAAATAGAGGTGAGCCCTGCATACCTTTACTTTAGATTCACCGGTTGGTAACATTTTACCACATTAGCTTTATGTTTTCTTTTCTTTAAAATTTTGATTTATTTACTTATTTTTAATTAATTTATTTTTGGCTGTGTTGGGGCTTCGTTGCTGCGCGCGGGCTTTCTCTAGTTGTGGTGAGCTGGGGCTACTCTTCGTTGCGGTGCGTGGGCTGCTCATTGCGGTGGCTTCTCTTGTTGCAGAGCACAGGTTCTAGGCTTGCGGGCTTCAGTAGTTGTGGCATGCGGGCTCTAGAGCACAGGCTCAATGGTTGTGGCGCACGGGCTTAGTTGCTCCACAGCACGTGGGATCTTCCCGGACCAGGGCTCGAACCCGTGTCCCCTGCATTGGCAGGCGGACTCTCAACCACTGCACCACCAGGGAAGTCCCTTTTTTGTTGAACCATTAGACAGTAAGTTGGCAATGTGATGTTACTTCCCTCCCCCCCCAAAATACTTTGACATGTGCTTCATAAAAATAGGGACAGTCTCCCACATGACCACATCAGCGTGTTCACATTTAAGAAAATTAACAATAATTTTGTAATAACATCCATATCCAGGCATCCTCACTTGTCCCCACAGTGACTTTTAGAGATGTTGTCCCTCACCTCTATCCCGGATCACACATTTGTTTGGTTGTTAGGGGGTTAGTTTTTTTTTTTTAATTTTTCATTCATTCATTTTTGACTGCGTTGGGTCTTGGTTGCTGCACGCGGGCTTCCTCTAGTTGGGGTGAGTGGGGACTACTCTTTGTTGCAGTGCACGGGCTTCTTATTACAGTGGCTTCTCTTGTTGCCGAGCGTGGGCTCTAGGCGCGTGGGCTTCAGTAGTTGTGGCACGCAGCCTCAGTAGTTGTGGCTCACCGGCTCTAGGGTGCAGGCTCAGTAGTTGGGGCGCACAGGCTTAGTTGCTCCGTGGCATGTGGGATCTTCCCGGACCAGGGTTCGAACCTGTGTCCCCTGCATTGGCAGGCAGATTCTTAACCACTGCACAACCAGGGAAGTCCCAGGCGGATAGTTTTTAAGCAGGTTGAAGCCAACCCATTTATCCTAGTAATAAGGAAAAATTGGTAAAATGATTTAAATTTCAAGCTGCAAGTATATTAGGTGAAATAATAAGGAAAAAAGAGAGTTCATTGGAATAATACTGGCTCCAGTCCAGGCTGTGCTTAAGGTGTGGGCAAGCTGCCTCTCTGAGCCTCAGCTTCTTCGTTGGCAAGTTACTGGCTTATTCCATAGGGTTATGCTGAGATTCAAATGAGCTGAGGCATAGGAGGGCCTGGCACACACAGATTTCTACACCTGGTAACTATTATCATTAAGTTTTTTTTCTCCTTACTTTTTTTTTTTTTTTTCGCAGTATGCGGGCCTCTCACTGTTGTGGCCTCTCCTGTTGCGGAGCACAGGCTCCGGACGCGCAGGCTCAGCGGCCATGGCTCACGGGCCCAGCCGCTCCGCGGCACGTGGGATCCTCCCGGACCGGGGCACGAACCCGTGTCCCCTGCATCGGCAGGCGGACTCTCAACCACTGCGCCACCAGGGAAGCCCTTTTTTCTCCTTTTAGTTTTTTTTTTTTTTTTGCCAGACATGTGGGATCTTCTCCTACCAGGGCTCAACCTGTGCCACCTGCAGTGGAAACGTGGAGTCTTAACCACTGGACCACTAGGAAGTTCTCATTTTAGATTTTGAATTATGATAATGTTTTAACAGAATCACTTGGAAGAAAGGAATTAAATAATAAAGGTATGTTAGTGAGATTGCTCATTTACTTATTTTGAAGTCAAAAGGCAATAAAATTGTAAAAAGAAAATCAGTCTCATGCTTACGGGGATTAAAGTGATTGCTGAGTACAGGTTTTTAATAGCTTTATAGAGACAATTCATATTCCATACAATTCACCCACTTAGAGTATAATTTTGGTTTTAGTGTATTCATAGATGGGTACAGCCATCACCACAGTCAATTTTAGAACATTTTCAGTACCTCAGAAAGAACCCATACCCTTTGCTGTTACCACCTCTATTTCCCATCTCCCTCCCCAGCCACGAGCAACCACTAATCTACTTTCTGTTTCTATAGATACCCTGTTCTGAGTTTTCATAATGAATGGGATCATACAGTATAGGGTCTTCTGTGACTGGCTTTTTTCACTCAGCATCATTTTTTCAAGGCTCATCCATGTTGTAGATCAGTGCTTCATTCCTTTTCATAGCTGAATGATAACATCCCATTGCATGGATATGTGGTGCTGTATTTACTTGTTGATGGATATTTAGGTTGTTTCCACCTTTGGCTTTATGAACAGTGCTGCTGTGAACATTGGTGTACTTTTTTGTGTGTGGACACGTTTTCAGTTCTCTTGGGTATATACCCAGGAGTGGAGTTGCTGGGTCATATGGTAACTGTGTTTAATCATTTGAGAAACTGCCTGTTTACCAAAGAGGCTGTACCATTTTCTCTTTCTACCAGCAGTATATGAGGGTTCCAGTTTCTCCACATTCTTGTTATCTGACTCCTTGAGTCTAGCCATCTGGTTAGTGTGAAGTAGTATCTCGATGTGGTCTTGATGTGCATTTCCCTGATGACTAATGGTGTTGAGAGTCTTTTCATTTGCTTATTGGCCATTTATGTATCTTTCTTGGAGAAATATGTATTCAGATTCTTTGCCCATCTTAAAATTGGGCTGTCTGCTTATTGTGGAGTTATCAGAGTTCTTTATATATCCTAGACATAAGTCCCTTATCAGATATATGATCTGCAAATATTTTCTCCCATTCTGTGGGTCATCTTTACTTTCTTAATGGTGTCCTTTGAAGAACGAAGTTGTTTTTTTTTCCCCAAAAATTTTTTCAATTTTTCTTTTTGGCCGCGCCACGTGGCTTGCAGGACCTTAGTTCCCCAACCAGGGGTTGAACCCAGGCCCCGGCAGTGAAAGCTCCAGTCCTAACCACTGGGCTGCCAGGGAATTCCCTGAAGAACAAAAGCTTTAAATTGATCTATTTTTTCTTTTGTTGCTCATGCTTTTGGTGTCATATGTAAGCATCCTTTGCTAAATCCAAGGTCATGAAGATTATACCCCATGTTTTCTTCTGAGAGTTTTATAACATGTAGCATAGTTTTATAGTATTTTGGTCTTTGATCCACTTTGCATTAATTTTTCCTTATGACGTGAGGTAAGGGTTCAACTTCATTCTTTCTCAGGTGGCTGTCCAGCTGCCCCAGCACCATTTGTTGAAAAGACTGTTCTTTCCCCATCAAAGTGTCTTGGCACCCTTGTCAAACATCAGTTGACCATGGATATATATATGGGTTTATTTCTAGACCCTGAATTCTGTTTCGCTGATCTATACGTCTGTCCTTGTGCGAGTACTAACACTGTCTTGATTAATGATGGTTTGTAGTGAGTGTTGAAATTCAGGAGTGTGGGTCCTCTGTTCTTTTTCAGGATTGTTTTGGCTACACCAGGTCCCTTTAGAATCGGCTTGTCAATTTCTGCGAAGATAGCAGCTGGGATTTTGATAAGGATTTGGTTGAATCTGTTGATCAGTGTAGGGGGTATTGCCATTTTAACAATAAGTCTTCTAATCCATGAACATGGGGTGTTTTCCCATTTTTAATTTCTTTGAACAATGTTTTACAATTTTCTGAGTGTAAGTTTTTGTGCTTTTGTTAAATATATTCTGAAATATTTTCTTTTTGATGGTATTTGTGAGTGGAATTGTTTTCATTTTCAGATTGTTCATTAACATTGTGTTTTTAAATCAATTTTATTAATTCTAATTTAAATACAGTAAAGTTGCACCTTTTTTAAATGTGTAGTTTGAGTTTTGACCAACGCATGCACCCTTGTAACAACCACTACTCCAATCAAGATATAGAACATTTTGTGGGGGGAGGTGCTTCCCTGGTGGCGCAGTGGTTAAGAATCCTCCTGCCAATGCAGGGGACACAGGTTCGAGCCCTGGTCCGGGAAGATCCCACATGCCGCGGAGCAACTAAGGCTGTACGTCACAAATACTGAGCCTGCGCTCTAAAGCCCTCGAGCCACAACTACTGAAGCCTGCGCACCTAGAGCCTGTGCTCCGTAGCAAGAGAAGTCAACACAATGAGAAGCCCGTACACCGCAACAAAGAGTAGCTCCAGCTCGCAGCAACTAGAGAAAGCCCGCGCGCAGCAACGAAGACCCAGTGCAGCCAAAAATAAATAAATCTATTAAAAAAAAAAAAACCACAAACATTTTGGGGGAGTTCCCTGGTGGTCCAGTGGTTAGGACTCTGTGCTTTCACTGCCGAGGGTGTGCGTTCAGGTTCCATCCCTGGTCAGGGAATAAGATCCCGCAAGCTGTGCAGTGCGGCCAAAAATAAATTAAAAAAAAAAAAAAAAGGTATGGAACATTTGTGTCCCCGCCAAATTTTCTTTGTGTCCTGTGGCAGTTGACTCCCACTTTGGTCTCAGTCACTGGTCTGCTTTCTGTGACTGTAGATTAGTTGGCCATTTCTAGAATTTCACATAAATAATCTTACAGTCTGTGTTCCTTTGTATCTGGCTTCTTTCAGTCAGCATGATTTTAAGATGCATCCATATAGTTGTGTGTCTCAGTGGTTAATCTTTTCACTGCTAAATAGTATTCCATAGGATGGCTGTACTGCAGGGTGTCCAATTTCCTGTTGTTCTCCTCTTGATGGACATTTGGGTTGTTTCCAGGTTTGGCAACTGAATATAAGTGCTGAGTATATTCACATATACATATATCACGGGTGTTTGTGTGGTTATTTGTTCTCAGTTCTCTTGAGTAAATATGTAGCTGTGAATTGCTGGGTTGTATGTAAGTGTATATTTAACTTTATAAGAACCTGCCAAATTGTTTTCCAAACAAATTTCCTTTTAAATTATTTTAATTGATGTATAATTTATATATATGAACACCCTCATGTTTGGTGTACATGTCTGTGGCTTTTTACAGTTGTATAACCACTACCCCAATCAATGTATAGAACAGCGTCATCCCGCAAGAAATTTTCCTTATGCCACTTGGTAATTGACCATTTCCTCTAGCAAATGCAGTCATTTACGCTGTCGTATAAGTGGAATTGTACAGTATGTAGCCCTTTGAGTTTGGTGTCTTTTACTTGGCAGAGTACATTTGAGGCTAGTCCCTGTTGTGGCATGTGTCAGCGGTTCGTTCCTTTTATTGCCAAATAATATTCCAGTGTTGGGGCAAACCAGTTTGTTTATCCATTCACCAGTAGAAGAACGTTTGAGCTGTTTCTGGTTCAAGTGATCACACATAAAGTTGCCTAAGCATTCACACACAGCTATTAGCCTGAATACCTAGGAGTAGGGTTGTTGAGTCCTGGTAAATACGCGGTTCACTTTGGAGAGCAGTTTGGCAGTTTCTGGTGTTTCCCCCAGCAGTGTGTGAGCCTCTCAGTTCCTCTGCATCCAGTGTTTGTTACTGTCAAGTGTTGTTTTGAAAGCTGTTCTAATAGGTGTGCACTGCTATCTCATTGTGTTTTGAATTTACATTTATCTCATGACTAATTGTACTGAGAGTTTTTCCATGTGCTTATTTGCCATCCCTAATACTTTGGAGAAGTATCTTTTAAAATCTGTTGCCCATTTGAAAACTTGGGTTGTTTTCTTAATATTGAGTTTTGAGAGTTCTTCATTTATTTGCAATAGAAGTTCTTTATAAGATACACACTGGGAAAATATTTTCTCCTATTCAGGGCTTGTCTTTTTTAACAGTGTGTCTCGCGCTCTCTTTTTTTTTTTGGCCGCACCTTGTGGCTTGCGGGATCTCAGTTCCCTGACCAGGGATTAAACGTGGGCCACAGCTGTGAAGGCCCGGAATCCTAACCGCTAGGCCACCAGGGAATTCCCCCAAAAGTGTCTCTTGAATGGCAGAACATTTTAAATTTGAGAAGTCCAAATTTATCCAGTTTTTCTTTTTTGGATCGTGCTTTTGGCATCATATTTAAGAAATCATAGCCTAACCTAAGATCACCAAGAATTTCTTCTGTGTTTTCTTCTAGAGGTTTTATAGTTGCTTTTCACATGTTTTGTTGATAGTGTATGAGAAGTATTTTTATTGCTCTTCATTTAATTTCTAAGAAGTAAGTGGTATTTCTCTATTTGCATGGAACTGTTTTGTCTGGGACAGTCTAGAGGACTAATCCTTAGAAGTAAAGTTCTGATTTCTTTTTCCAGCTTAATTCTGGAGCATAGAGAATCATTCTGTGTTGGAAAAGACAAATCTTCCTTCTAGGTTGTTGAAAGGGGATTTTCCTCAAAAGTTGGCTGCAGTGGTGCTGCAGAAGCATTGGCATTGTGTGTGTTAGCTTTTCCTCTGAAGGAAGGAATTTGATGATGAAAATAAAGAGTAGTTTCTTGAAATAGTTGGTACAAGATAATTTACAAAGCAGAAACAATCAGTTTGCTTATTTTACAGTCGCTTCCTCCAGTACTTAATGATTAATGGGATAAAAAGTTGTGAATGCGCACTCATATGCAGATTAGTACAAGTAAAACTGGAGAAATTGGGGAAAGATCAGTGGATGGTATTGAAATCACTACCATACCCTGGTGGTAATGCTATAGTTGTGGAGAATGTTAGCGCTGGAGGAAAGTGAGCAAAGTTCACAAGTTGCTCTGTATTATTTCTTAGAACTGCAAATGAATCTGTGATTATGAAAATGTCAGTTAAGAAAGTAAGACTGGGTTCAAGACCTCAGAGCCAGAAGGTAATTTGGTGGTCGTCCCTCAAGTGAGTGATGCACACCCGAAAATGTGGACTAAGTAGCTCGCCCAAGGTTACTTGGCTAGTTAATGGCCGCGTTGAGTGAGATGACTAGTTCTTCTGACTGACTGTCCGCGTGAGCAGTTACACAGAACCAGGACATGAAAGAGAAGCAGGAACTAGAAGCAGAGGTCTTGCAGCCTCGGAGAGTTTGAGGTTTGGAGCCTGTACTTCATCGTGTGGCTGTGGTGCTTTTTTGTTTGTTTGTTTTTTTAATATTATTTATTTGGCTGTGTTGGGTCTTCATTGTGGCGTGCAGGATCTAGTTCCCTGACCAGGGATCGAACCCAGGCCCCCTGCATTGGGAGCAAGGAGTCTTAGCCACTGGACCACCAGGGAAGTCCCTGACTGTGGTGTTTTCAGTGTATAGATTAAACACTTCATCTGAAGCTTAGATTAGAATGTTCTTGAATTACATCAAAAAGTCTGTTCAGTGGAGAAGAGGAATCAGTAAGTCCATTATTTTGATGTTGTGTAGACAAATCACTTGATTATGTGAATTTATTTTTTAATTTAGTTTTTATTTTGAAAGATTTCAAACCTACAGAAAATTTGAAAGAATGGTACAATTAACACCCAAATAGTGTTCATTTAGATTCAACAGTTATCATTTTCCACATTTGTTTCTCTTTTCTCTTTCCCTCTCTCTCTCTGTGTGTATACACACTATATATAAACACAAATATTCACTTTTTTGTCATGCATACATCATGATCTTTCACTCTTAAATACTTCAGCATACATTGCCTAAGAATAGTATAAAAATAAGAATGTTCTCCTGTACAACCACAATACTATTAATACTTCTAAGGAGAATTAAAAACTGTTTCATAATATTACTTAATATCTCATAACATTATCTAATCTAATATTCAGACCCTCACCCTGCCCCCATCACAAAAATATCCTTCATCGTTGGTTTGGTTTTGGTTAAGGTTTCATGCTTTGCACCTGGATATGATTTAATTCCTTTTCATCTAGAGTAGTCCCTTGACTTTTTGCTTTTCGTACCCATTGAAGAGTCTCGGTCAGTTGTCTTATAGAATATTCCGTGTTTTAGATTTTTCTGTTAACTCAAGATTAGATTCAAGGTAAACATTCTTGTTAAGACTACTTCATATGTGTTGTGGGGTACATACTGTTTCACATCAGAAGCTGCATAGTTTCAAGTTGTTTACTGTTAGTGATACTTACTTTGATCACTTGGGTAAGGAAATTTATCTTTTTGATGGAGAAGAAGAGAAACCTGCTAACATCACTCAATCAGAGAGGATAGCTCTGTACACTGACAGGTACCAGAAAGTGAGGCAAAAGATGTAGTCACTGCCCACAAAATTGAAGAGCTAGTTGGAGGTATTATAGAGAGAGATGTTCAAACAGACTGTTGCAGTACAATAAGATGTTTGTTAAAACGGAAGTGTGCACAACACAGCAGAAGCTAGTAGCTTAAAAAAAAGCTAATAGTTGAGCCTGTCGAGGGGAATTGGGAAGGTTCCACAGCTTCCCCAGAGCCTGGAAGGCTAGCTGCAGAGTCAGCAGGTGGGTAGGTATACAGAGAGGGTCATTTGGCAGGGGTGACAGCCCGTGTGGAAGCACGGAAGAGAGTGTGCCAGAGAGGGGAGGGAATATGGGTATTGTAGGACCATCTTTGCACGGTGGGTGGGGGTGCAGGAGGTGAGGCTGAGGTTAGTGCTGAGGCGATGGTTAGATAGGAAGATTATTTGGTTTTATCCTGAAGGTTGGGGTTTTCAAACTTTTAAAGCTGTGAATCACTTTGTTAAAAGGAAATCTTATGCAGGAACTCAATATATAAAACATAAAAATGGAGCACTGTTTGAAAATTGCCGTAGGTGATGAACTATTATAGTTTGAGCAGGGGAGAATGATGTGATTAGTGTTTAGAGCAGGTCTGGCATATAATCTGTGTGCAGTAAATATTTGTTGATTGAATGGAGAGTAAAAAGTTGTTCTCAATATAGAATGAGCAGATTGGAACCAGAAAGACACATTACCAGGTTGTGGCAGTGGCCTAGGTGAGAGCTGACGGGACCTGAACTCTAGATCGAATGAGGCTGCATATGAGGGTTGGAGACGCTTGGATAGTGGCTGAATATCTAGCACAGCGGTCCTAGTCCCACGCACGGTGCCACGTCATCCCCAGGGAGTGTTCCGGGAATATGTGGAGGCATTTTTGGTCCCAGAGATCTGAAGGCAGTACTGGTGTTTCGTGGATGGGGGCGGCGTCCTAGATGTCATACAGGGCTCAGGACATCCCCACAATGAGGACTTAACTTACCCCAGCTTAAGAGCTTTCACGTAGGTGAAGAAAAAAATTGGAATCTAAATCCAAACTTCCGTTTTATATGTAAACACAAGATAATTTTTTCAGTGTTTTAACATACATCAAAAGTTTTAGGAATGCGACCGTTCTTTTTTTTTTTAAAGTATTTATTTATTTTGGCTGCGCTGGATCTTCATTGCGGCATGCGGTATCCTTTTTTTTAGTTGCGGCATATGGACTCTTAGCTGTGGCATGCAGGATCTAGTTCCCTGACCAGGGATGAACCCGGGCCCCCTGCATTGGGAGTGCAGAGTCTTACCCACTGGACCACCAGGGAAGTCCCGGAATGCGACTGTTCTGAACCAAGAGAAGCTTATAGTGTTTTGTTTGGAACACTGCTGAGAGTTTTTCACCATTTCGGGACATCCTATATCACACCTTACTCATCATCGGTCATAGTAGAATTGCTTACACTACAGCCGTGTGTCGGTCTCTGTTCTTACCTTTGGGTTCTGTTTTAACAATTGACTGACTGTTGTGTCTTGTAGTGAGTCCATGCTTAAGCATTTACATTTTGAAATGTATTTTATGACATATTTCATTTTGTGTCTCCTCTTGATTACAGTTGAGGTAATATATCAATTATGTTATATATGACCAGTGATGAGTAAGATATGATATAGGATGTTCTGAAATGGTGAAAAACTCTCAGCAATGTTCCAAACAGAACAGTATAACCTTCTCTTGGTTCAGAACAGTCACATTGCTAAAAATGATGGATGTAGGAAGGCTTTATTATCTGTGAATTTTACATCAGGATAATGTGGGGCATGTCAGAACTGTGCTATGAGGAGGGGGGTGCAGGGTCTGACAGGGGAAGAATCTCTTGTCTTCTGTGAGTTCTAGAATTCTGGTTTGGGGACTGCCTGCATGTCGTTACTCTTAATTGAGACGAGGGTTGGGTCTGGGGTGAAGGTAGTAAGTGTGGGGCAAGCTGAGGTTGGGCTTACATGCAACCTTAACGTAGAGATGTGTGGTAGAAATTGCAAATGGATTTGGAGATCAGGAGGAAAATAACAGTTAACGTTTATGGAGAGTGAGGTGGTTAAGAAACAGGTTGTGGAACCAGCCTGGGTTTGTTTCCTGTTGCCCCGCTCCATACCTGTGTGACATTGTACATTGACATGGACTGCTCTCACACCCGGTTTTCTCATCTTTAAAAATGGGAATAATAGTACCTACTCATTGAATTCATGTGGGAATTAAGTGCCTTAAAACAAGTCAAATACCTGAATAGTGCCAACTTAAAAAGTTGTACTCAGATTAGCTATTATTATTCACCAAAAATTCAGTAAGTGCCAAGAATTACAAATTAATATATGAATTATATCATCTGGTCCTTACAAAACAATATTTTTATGAGAAGACTGAGGCTTAGGGAGATTTACTGTAGATTTGGGAGTCATAAATTGTACAGTAAGTAATAAGCCTAAATTGGATAGGATCGAATCAGATGCTGTGAGGTCTTTCTCTTCCATCTGTGATGTTCAGACTGGCAGCATCAGCATCGCTCGGAAGCTTGTTAGACTTGCAGAATCTGAGGCCTCACCCTCTGTTTACTGTGTCAGACTCTGAATTTAGATAAAGTTGCCAGGTGGTTCCTGTGCCCCTTAAAGCATGAGAAGCTTTGGGCTCAGAGATGTGAGCTGGTCTAACTCAGCAGGGGTAGAAAACGAGGAGGCCTTGTTAGGTGGTATAGTAGAAGGCTCAGGCGGTGGACCACCAGGTTGGGCCCTGTCCCTCGCTCCAAGTTGTAGCTCTGGGACCTTGGCAGGTCGCTTTCATTCTCTGGACCTCAGTTTTTTCATCTTTAGGTGAGGCAAGTTGTCTTTCAGCTCTAACAATTTATGGTTCTGTGTTCCGGGCCTTCTACTTCTGCAGAAGGCTTAGGGTTTGGATGGTGCGAGAGGTAAGTGGTGATCTGGGTAGGAGGGTCAGCAGAAGTACACTGAGGAATGAGTATACCATGAATGGAAATGGTGGATTTTACTACAGTAAATATATTTTAGTATAATTTCATCCTTTCTGAATTTTGTCCAGAAATCTTCAGATTCAAGAGACACGTCCTTGAAGCATGTCTTTACATTTAATGCTGGCACGCTGACGCTCATGTGATAATTACTGTTGCGTTATTCGGCTTATTGTAATTCTCAAGTTAACATTATATTTGGATATATTTTATATTAAGTTCTAAAACAGTATTATTTTTTTAAAAAAATCTATAAGTCAGATTTGGGTTCCACATACGTCTGAGCTTCCTCATTTTCCTTTAAACTTTCTGAGGGCACTGACAGTGTCTACTACTTCTTTGTACCTACAGGGATGATGTCTAGAATAAACACATTTTAGTGTGCTTAGGTATCATATAACATTTCATTTATTTCTAAATGTAGGCGAGCAACTTTTTTTTTTTAATTTTATTTATTTTTTGGCTGATTGGGTCTTTGTTGCTGCGTGTGGACTTTCCCTAGTTGCGTTGAGCGGGGGCTACTCTTTGTTGGGGAGCACGGGCTCTAGGCATGTGGGCTTTGGTAGTTGCAGCACGCGGGCCCTAGAGCGTGCAGATTTCAGTAGTTGTGGAGTGTGGGCTCAGTAGTTGCGGTCTGCAGGCTCTAGAGCGCAGGCTCAGTAGTTGTGGCACACAGGCTTAGCTGCTCTGCGGCACGTGGGGTGTTCCCGGACCAGGGCTCGACCCGTGTCCCCTGCATTGGCAGGTGGATTCTTCACCACTGTGCCACCAGGGAAGTGCCAGATGATGTTTTATTTGTGTTTGATTTACACATTTTTCCTAAAAATACATTAACTTCTTTGAAGTTTAAAAATCTAGATCTTTTCCCCTTGAATGTAGTTGCAGTGTCATCTTTAGGATTACCCTCGATTTTTATGCCAAACTCAGGTTGAGTGACTGAGGAAAAGAGGTTTGTATTATAAAAAGCAGAGGAAGGTATGTGGGAAGTGGAGAGCTCAGTGACAGGCAGCCACAGAGATGTGCTGGAGTAGGTGGAAGCGGGTGTTCTCTGTGGATGGTGAGGTGGAAAGTAACTGAATGGTGCTGAATGAGGTTAAGGTAGCCAGAGACCACCACCTCCCAACGCTTCTTCTTTCCCATCCCCTAGGAGGCCCTTTGGAATGTCCTACTTCTTGCAGGTCACTTCATTTTGAAATCCTTGTTTTAAAGAGGGGCTGCATTCTGACTCCTGTGCTGGCTGCCATCTGCTTTTCTCCCAGGTTTAGGAGTGTAAGGCGAGCCAGCAAGCCGGGGAAGGCTAGAGACCGGGAGAGGTTGTTCTGAAGGGGGATGGAGGTTGGTTGTTCTCTAAGTAGCTGGCTGCATATCTGGGTAATTGTAATCTCATCTGTCTTTGTAGAGGTGGTTGGCAGGACCCCAGGAGAGCCTTGTCCTTGCAGGATAGACTTATAGAACAAGTGTGGCTATGATTCAGAACCCTCCTCTCCTCCACAGAAAAACTATTCTGGGGGAAGGGAAGGGGTAGATGGTGGAAATTGGCAGCTGAAGAAGTTTTGATGGTGGATTAGTCTGTTTCTTCATAGCACTGCTTGTTATTGGAAGACCAGAAGAATATGTTATTGATTTAATTCAGTTTGAAAAACAGCTCTTGATGTGTAGTTGGCACACAATAAACTGCGTATGTGTAGAGCTTGATGAGTTTGCATGTATGTATACACTTGTATGTCATCACCAGGTGTCCATGGCCCTCAGGAGTTTCCTGTGCCCCTTTGTGTGATCCTTACCTCCTCCTCTCCCTCCCCACCCTCCTTTCCCAGGTAGCACCAGATCTGCTTTCTGTCACCTCATTAGTTTGCATTTTCCCAGAATTTGGTAGAAATGCCATCACACAGTATGTACTCTTTGGGAGAGGGGGCGATGTGCTTAGTCAACTCGGCATAATTAGCTTGAGATTCATCCACGTTGTGGCATATGAAGTAGTTCATGTCCTTTTATTGCCGAATACCTTCCCCCTTTGTGGGTTTACTGTGATTTGTTTATCCACTTCACCTGTTAACGAACATTTGCGTACCATTCCTTAGACATAAATTTTCATTTCTTTTGGGTGAATACCTAGAAGTAGAATGGCTGGATAACATGGTGGGTGAACACTTAACTGAAAAAAAAGTTTTTATTTATTTTTAAAGAATTTATTTATTTTACTTTTGGCTGCGTTGGGTCTTTGTTGCTGCACGCGGGCTTTCTAGTTGCGGTGAGCAGGGTCTACTCTTCGTTGCGGTGCACGGGCTTCTCATTGTGGTGGCTTCTCTTGTTGCGGAGCATGGGCTCTAGGCATGCGGGCTTAGTTCCAAGGCATGTGAGATCTTCCCGCGCCAGGGATCGAACCTGTACCCACTGCACCACTCGGGAAGTCCCTAGAATAATTTTAGATTTACACAAAAGTTATTGTGACAGTACAGAGAGTTCATGTGTATCAGGGTCAGCAAACTTTTCCTGTAAAGGGCCAGATAGTAAATATTTTAGGCTTTGTGGACAGGTGGTCTTTCTTGGAACTGCTCAGTTCTGCCATTGCAAGGCAGAAGTGGCCATAGATGGATTATGAGTAAATGAATGGGTGTGGTTGTGTTCTAATGAAACCTTTTTCTGGGGGGCGTACCATGCAGCTTGCGGGATCTTAGGTCTACCACCAGGGATTGAACTCGGGCCCTGGCAGTGAAAGCGCTGAGTCCTAACCACTGGACCACCAGGGAACTTCCCCAGTAAAACTTTATAAAAGCAGATGGCAGGTTGGATTTGGCCCGCGGGCGTTAGTTTGCTGACTCCTGCTTGAATACCCTTTACCCAGCTTTCCTAATATTTAATCTTACACAACCATGGTACACTTGTCAAAACTAAGATGTTAACTTTGATACAGTACTGCCAACTAAACTCGGACGTTATTCGGATTCTGCAGTTTCCCCCGTGTGTCTTTGTTTCAGGTTTCAATCCTGCATGCCACATTACACTTAGTTATCCTGTCTCCTCAGTCTGTTACTGTCAGCTGGAGACTCTGGATACTCATCTTATTCTGTGAGTTTTGTTGCTCAAATTGTTCTAGCTTTGGCCTTTGGGAGTTCTTTCACGTTAGCCTGTGTCTTTTAGATATGTCCTCATTTTTTCTGTTCTGCATACTTTAATTTTTGGCTGCAGGGCATGTGGGATCTTAGTTCCCTGACCAGGAATTGAACCTGAGCTCCCTGCAGTGGAAGCGCCGAGTCTTAACCACTGGACCACCAGGGAAGTCCCTTGAATACTTTCTGACCGAATAGTATTCCATTGCATGGATGTACTCCTTTTTGTTGATCCTTTCATGAGATTGTAGACATTTGGATTGTTTCCACTGTTTGGCTGGTATGAATAATAGCTTTGTGTATTTGCTCATGGGTGTTTGTGTGGACATGTGTTTTCTTTTCTTTTGGGTGGATATCCAGGAGTGGGATTGGAGTTGTGTTTAACTTTTTAATAAACTGCCAAATTTACTTACCAAAGTGGCTGCCCCAGTTCCAGTTTCTCCCATCATTGTTAGTATTCATTATTGTCTGTACATTATGACATTCTAGTGGGTGTGGAGTGGTACCTCTTTGGTTTTGATTTGTATCTCCCTAATGCTAATGATGATCAGTATCTTTTCATGTGTTTATTAGTGATTCACATATCTTTGATGAAATTTCCATTAGGAACTTTAGCTCTTTTTTTTTTTTTTTTTAGGAACTTTAGCTCATTTTAAAAATTAGTTTGTCTGTTAAGTGTATGTATTCTGGATACAAGTCCTTTATCAGAAAATATTATATTACATATATTTTCTCTCAGTCTGTGGGTTGTCTTTTCTGAAGTTTAGAATTTTGATGAATTCTGATTTATCAATTTATTCTTTTGTGGTTGTGCTTTTATCATCACATCTAAGACATTTTTTCCTTGCCCAGGGTCACAAAGGTTTTCTCTTATGTTTTCTTTTTTGGCCGTATGGCGTTCCAGAACCTCCCTGACCAGGGAGTGAACCCACACCCCCTGCAGTGGAAGCATGGAATCTTAACCACTGGACCACCAGGGAAGCCTCTCTTACGGTTTCTTTAAGAAGTTTTATTGTTTTCGATTTTATATTTAGGCCTATGACCCATTTTGAATTGGTTTTGTGTATGGTGTGAGGCATTAATCAGATTTGTTTTTGTTTTGAGTATGTTACAGCGCCACTTATTGAAAAGGCTGTCCATTAGTCACTGAATTGCCTTTGTCCTTCTGTCAGGAATCAGTTGCCTGTATATGTGTGGGCTCACTTCTGGACTGTTTATTCTATTTCATTATTGAATTTGTTTTTAGGCTGTTACCACACTGTCTTGATTGCTGTAGTTTTGTAATAAGTCTTAAAATTAAATAATGTTAGTAATGTTCACTCTTTTGTTCATTTTTTGTTATTTTATGTCGTTTGCATTTCCATATGAATTAAAAAATTTTTTTCATTTATTTATTTGTCTGTGTCGTGTCTTTTGTTGTGGCACTCGGGCTTCTCTCTAGTTGTGGCTCTCAGGCTCCAGAGCGCGTGGGCTCAGTAGCTGCGGTGCGTGGGCTTAGTTGTCTCGTGGTATGTGGGATCAACCAGGAATCAAACCCGCGTTCCCTGTATTGGAAGGTGGATTCTTAACCACTGGACCACCAGGGAAGTCCCTCCATATGAATTTTAGAATCACTGAGATTTTGATTGGGATTGTGTTGACTATATAGATCATTTTGTGGAAAATTCACCTTTTAATAGTATTTAGTATTCTCTCTGTTCAGATTTTCTTTAGTTTCTCAGAGGAAAATTTTATATTTTTCAGTTGAGGTCCTACCTTTTGTTAGATTTCTCCTGAAGCATTTTATACTTTTTTTATTCTGTTGTACATTTTAAAAAATTCCAGTTGTTCTTTGCTAGTTTACAGAAATGCCCTTGAGTTTTTTATATTAAGCTTATATCTAATTGTCCTAAACTCACTTCTTTTAGCATTTTTTCGTAGGTTCCATTGGATTTTCAACATAGATGATAATGTTATCAGCAAATAAGACAGTTTTGCTTCTTTCCCATCTGGGTACCTCTTATATTTCTTGCGATATTGCTCTGTCTAGAACTTCCCATAAAACATCAGGTAGAAGCAGCCAGAGCAGACATCCTTGTCTTGTTCTTCATCTGAGGGAAAGCATTCAGACTTTCACCCTTTTCCTTTTGATTTCTTCCTAAACCTATGGGTTATTTAGAAGTATGTTAATTTAGTTTCAGATACTTGGGAATTTTTCAGAGAGCTTTCTATTATTGATTTTTTAAAAACATCTTTATTGGAGTATAATTGCTTTACAACATTGGTTAGTTTCTGCTGTATAACAAAGTGAATCAGCTATATGCATACATATATTCCCATATCCCCTCCCTCTTGCGTCTCCCTCCCACCCTCCCTATCCCACCCCTCTAGATGGTCACAAAGCACCTAGCTGATCTCCCTGTGCTGTGCAGCTGCTTCCCACTAGCTATCTGTTTTACATTTGGTAGTGTATATATGTCAGTGCCACTCTCTCACTTTGTCCCAGCTTACCCTTCCCCCTCCCCATGTCCTCAAGTCCATTCTCTAATCTGCGTCTTTATTCCTGTCCTGCCCCTAGGTTCATGAGAACCATTTTTTTTTTTTAGATTCCGTATATTTGTGTTAGCATATGGTATTTGTTTTTCTCTTTGTGACTTACTTCACTCTGGATGACATCCACCTCATTACAAATAACTGTTTTGTTTCTTTTTATGGCTGAGTAATATTCCATTGTATATATGTGCCACATCTTCTTTATCCATTCATCTGTCGATGGACACTTAGGTTGCTTCCATGTCCTGGCTATTGTAAATAGTGCTGCAGTGAACATTGTGGTTCATGACTCTTTTTGAATTGCAGTTTTTTCCATGTGTGTGCCCAGTAGTAGGATTGCTGGTTTTTTTTTTTTTTTGGGGGCACGCGGGCCTCTCACTGTTGCGGAGCACAGGCTCAGTGGCCATGGCTCACGGGCCCAGCCGCTCCGTGGCATGTGGGATCCTCCCGGACCGGGGCACGAACCTGTGTCGCCTGCATCGGCAGGCGCACTCTGGACCACTGCACCACCAGTGAAGCCCTGTTTGTCGATTTTTTGGTGATGGCCATTCTGACTGGTGTGAGGTGATACCTCATTGTCGTTTTGATTTGCATTTCTTGAATGATCAGTGATGTTGAGCATCCTTTTATGTGTTTGTTGGCAATCTGTATATCTTTGGAGAAATGTCTCTTTAGGTCTTCTGCCCATTTTTGGATTGGATTGTTTGGTTTTTTGATATCGAGCTGCATGAGCTGCTTGTATATTAATTCTTTGTTGCTTCGTTTGCAAATATTTTCTCCTATTCAGAGGGTTGTCTTTTTGTCTTGCTTATGGTTTCCTTTGCTGTGCAAAAGCTTTCATGTTTCATTAGGTCCCATTTATTTATTTTTGTTTTTATTTCCATTTCTCTAGGAGGTGGGTCAAAAAGGATCTTGCTCTGATTTATGTCAGAGTGTTCTGCCTATGTTTTCCTCTAAGAGTTTTATAGTGTCTGGCCTTATATTTAGGTCTTTAATCCATTTTGAGTTTATTTTTGTGTATGGTGTTAGGAAGTGTTCTAATTTCATTCTTTTACATGTAGCTGTCCAGTTTTCCCAGCGCCACTTACTGAAGAGGCTGTCTTTTCTCCATTGTATACTCTTGCCTCCTTTATCAAAGATAAGGTGACCATATGTGGGTGGGTTTATCTCTGGGCTTTCTGTCCTTTTCCATTGATCTGTATTTCTGTTTTTGTGCCAGTACCATACTGTCTTGATTACTGTAGCTTTGTACTGTACTCTGAAGTCTGGGAGCCTGATTCCTCCAGCTCTGTTTTTCTTTCTCAAGATTGCTTTGGCTATTCAGGGTCTTTTGTGTTTCCATACAAATTGTGTAATTTTTTGTTCTCATTCTGTGAAAAATGCCATTGGTAGTTTGATAGGGATTGCATTGAATATGTAGACTGCTTTATGTAGTATAGTCATTTGATATAGTGTTGATTCTTCCAATCCATGGACATGGTATATCTCTCCATGTGTTTGTATCATCTTTAATTTCTTTCATCAGTGTCTTATAGTTTTCTGCATACAGGTCTTTTGGATCCTTAGGTAGGTTTATTCCTAGGTATTTTATTCTTTTTGTTCCAGTGGTAAGTGGGAGTGTTTCCTTAATTTCTCTTTCAGATTTTTCATCATTAGTGTATAGGAATGCAAGAGATTTCTGTGCATTATTTTTGTGTCCTGCTACTGTACCAGATTTGTTGATTAGCTCTAGTAGTTTTCTGCTAGCATCTTTAGGATTCTCTGTGTATAGTATCATGTCATCTGTAAACAGTGTCAGTTTTACTTCTTTTCTGATTTGGATTCCTGTTATTTTCTTCTCTGATTGCTGTGGCTAAAACTTCCAAATCTGTTACTGATTTTTAACTTAATTCCATTGTGGTCAGACGAGTTACTTTTTATGACTTGCATCCTTTAAAATTTATTGAGACTTGTTTTGTGGCCCAGAATGTGGTCTCTCTTGCCAACTATTCCGTGTGTACTTGAAAAGAATACATAGTCTGTTATTGTTGTCTGGAGTGTTCTATGAATGTCAGTTCAGGAATTTTGTATCTTTTAACACAAAAAGGGTGAAATAAGAAATGGATTCATTTCTCTTTCCCCAAATTCATAGTGAGAATCCTTGGAAATCCTGCCGTCTCTTTCTACTTGCTGAGGAGCAGTCTCCTGACTGGAATGACAGCTCTGACCTGGAGGACGTTATTTCATCAGTGCACGAAGCAGCCACAGAGACGACCTGATTGGCTACTGAATAATTAAATGAAATTGCTTGTAATTCTTTGAGCACACAGAACTAATTAAATTAACCCTTTATTGCCCAGTATGCCTGGGGTATTCTTTAATGAGTATAGAAGAGCCTAAAATCCTTGAAAACTCTGAGGTAAAGATGTTTCAGTCAATTTCAAGAGAAGACCTTAGTTTTTAGTTAGTTTGTTTTTTTTTTAATGGTACGCGGGCCTCTCACTGTTGTGGCCTCTCCCGTTGCGGAGCAGAGGCTCTGGACGCACAGGCTCAGCGGCCATGGCTCACGGGCCCAGCCACTCCGCGGCATGTGGGATCCTCCCGGACCGGGGCATGAACCCGTGTCCCCCGCATCGGCAGGGGGACTTGCAACCACTGGGCCACCAGGGAAGCCCGAGAAGACCATATTAAATAAAAATAAAGATAAAACAAAAAATAATACAGATTCAGAAACTAGTCCTCTGACAACTTGAATATTCCTTTATTAACTGATTTTTGGAGTCTTAATGGAAGAGCTTCTATACCAGCATTTCTTTTACATAGCCAGTTTTACTCTTCGAGGAGATTTCACTGTAAAAGCATTTCCTTGGTTATTTCATCATATCCTTGCATCAGCCTGTGAGACACAGAGTCAGGTTAGTGAAAGAGAAGGCTGCACTGGATTATAAATCACAGGGGGTGAACAAAATATGGACTAGAATCTCAGAATTGGAAGAGTTCTTGGATAAGGTGATGTACGTTTGGTCGTTGAGGACATTAAGATGCAGAAAAGTCAGTGGTTGTCTAATAGCCATTCTCAACAGGGGGTGATGTGCCCCTCTGAGGCCTTTGGTAGTGTCTTGAGACATTTTTGCTTGCCACAAGTTGGGACATGGGGGCTACTAGTATCCAGTGGGTAGAAGCCAGTAAAATTGCCAAGTATCCTACAATCCCCAGAACAGAACAGTCCTCTGGCTCAAAATGTCAATACTGCTGAGCTTACCAAAGGTCTGCATTCAGTTGATCTTGAGTTTTGATTAGAACCTGGATCTCGAAAACTGCTTCCAGTGACTTACATAGTCTCATCATTAGCTGCTATTATGTTTCATTCTTTTCAACTTCATTTCTAAAAATCGAGGTAAAATTCACATTAACGTAAAGTTAACCATTAACCATTTTAAAGTGTACAATTCAGTGACATTTAGTAAATTCAGTATGTTGTGCAACTGCCATCTGTGTGTAGTTCCAGGACATTTCCGTCACCCCAGGAGGAGACCCCACACGCTTCAGAGGACACTCCATCCCCTGCCCCAACTCTGGCAACCACTAGTCGTCTTCTGTCTCTGTAGATTTTATTTTTTTTAATTTAATTTTTACGTCTCTGTGGATTCTAAATTCTCTTTATGTGGTGCTTTGGAAAGAACACTGGACAAGAAGTCAGGAGAGTGGACGTGACATCTGGGGTCCCCATTCTTTTCTTACTGTCAGTGATGGAGGCAAAGCGTTCACCTGACCTAAGCCCCCGTTTCCCCTTTATTTATGTTGCTGCCGGCCCAGTACCCAGAATATTTTTCTGCGTTACACGAGATCTTCAAAATCTGAAATTCTAGCCCACAATCTTTTTGCTCAGAATTTTTGTTGGATGTCTGTAACAGAATTTAAATTCTACACTGATTTCTTTCTTACCCAGGATGCTTCTGAGCCACCTTCCCAGGTGCTGAACTAAATATCCTTGCATTGATGTGCTCAGAATTAGAGACTGAAGTGTTTAGGGAAGTAAATTCATCCCATTACTAAACATAAATGGATTTGGGGTCACCTAATTTAGCACCTAACTTGTATTGATTTGTAACTAAAAAAAAAGTGACAAACCCAAACAAAGTATATTCCTATATTCTCATTCCTGCTTAAAACCCTCCAATGGCTACTTCTTGCATTTAGAGTAATTTCTGAATTCCTTACCATTGTATAGGAGGGTCCCCACAGTCTTTCTGCTCTCACGGCCTGGCCTGTGCCATCCTCTCCCTAGCTCTTGTTGTGGCCACAAGAGCCTTTTTTTCTCATAAAGGCTCCCAGCTCCTTAAGGCCTCTGCACCAGCTGTTGCCTCTATCTAGAAGGCATAGGGAGGGGAACATGCCTTGTATTAATTTTCAAATCTCAGCTCAAATGTCATCTTGGTGAAACTTTGCTGATTATTCTGTTTATCTGTGGCTTGTTTTAAAAATTTAAACTATTGTAGAGAATAATACAACGAATTCCTATTATGCATACCGTTGCTCATGGTCACCCAGTTTAAAGTAGCCCTGCCTCTCTTCCTGTCAGTCTCTGTCATACTACTCTTTTCAGTTTTCTTTTTCTGCAGTTACCTTTTCTGTTTACTCCCCAGAAATTTCTTAGAGCAGGCATCTTCGTCTATCCTGTTGACTCTTGAGCCCCCAGTGCCTGGAACATGTCCTTGTGTCTGTGTACATAGTAGGTGCTCAGTAAATATTTATTGAATGAATGAATGAAATGAAATAAACTTCTGCACATCAGGGACTGTGTTTAATGCATATTTGTCTCCTTTCTTTAAAAATTTTATTTATTTATTTATTTTTGGCTGTGTTGGGTCTCCGTTTCTGCGCGTGGGCTTTCTTTAGTTGTGGCGAGCGAGGGCCACTCTTCATCGCGGTGCGTGGGCCTCTCACTGTCGTGGCCTCTTGTTGCGGAGCACAAGCTCCAGACGCGCAGGCTCAGTAGTTGTGGCTCACGGGCCTAATTGCTCCGCAGCATGTGGGATCTTCCCAGACCAGGGCTCAAACCCGTATCCCCTGCATTGGCAGGCAGATTCTCAACCACTGCGCCACCAGGGAAGCCCCCATATTTGTCTTCTTAACTGTGCCTGATATAGAGCTGCTGCACACGCAGTCACCACTCTAGTAACCCTCTTGCAGGACTTCTTTAATGGAAAGGAGGAGAGTATACTGTGCTTCCATTTGCTTTCAGATCACTCTGCTTGTATAATAAGATTGGAGATTTTTTCCTCTTGCCAGATTCACTTGGTTTTTAATCTCAGTTGTTGTCTGCTTATAGGTAATTTGTAACACATTCTAGAAGCCCACATTTATCTTGCCTTTTCCTGATTGGTTGTTTCTAGAACTGTGGAAGGTAAGATCATCAAGGTTTAACTCCCAGTTTTACAGATGAGGACTTTGCCCAGAGTCATATGGTAAGGTAGTGGGTTCCTTTGTGATTGGAAACGAGACCTAAGGCTAGCAGTTAACAATACTGAATCATTTTCTCATTGTTTCATATTTATGAGTTCTGTTTTATTAGTTGGACTCTTAATTTCCTTGTAGTCAGGGGCCCTGTATTGTACTCTGAGTACCTTCCATAGCTTTAATCAATTTGTTTTTATTGGAGTGTATTTACTTTACAACGTTGTGTTAGTTTCTGCTGTACAACAAAGTGAATCAGCTATATGTATACATATATCCCCTCCCTCTTGAGCCTCACGACCCCCCACCCACCCCACCCAACATAGCTTTTAACACCAAGCACGGAGTCATGTTTTTGGACTAGGAGAGTAATGTAAGGGCATTGCTTTATTTGAGAATTAATTTAGTTTAGCATTACATTTCTCCCTGCCTTATGGGAAGAGACACCAGAGGGCACATCTTGCTTACTTGTGCAATGGGTACGTACAAGAATTGGGAATAGGGCAGATGAGACCGGGAGGGTTAACAGAAGGCTGCAGGTGGAGGCTTCGCTGTTGGCGTGAGTCCATCGCTTCCTGCTTCCAGTCCAGTGTGAAAGACCATCTGGGCCTCCCCTGAGTACAAGAATGTGATGTAATGGACGTGGGATGTAAAAGCTGGGTTTTGCTGAAAGTAATTGTCAGGTTAGGTAGATTTGGAAATGTTCAATACAGAGACGGGATACATAGAACTGAAGACTTGGACTAGGTAGTTCCTAATCTATGACATCTCTTTCCACTTATCTAGTAAAATCCAGAACATTGGTTACCTTGGTTCCAATTTTAATTTTTTATCAAAAGAAAACTTAAGTAAATGTCAAAATTAACAGTACCTTTTCTCACAAAGTTGATTGTAAAAACTTTAGTAGAAGATTGAGATAGGCAAAAAAAGAAAATAAAATGATTATTTATAATTAGTTATTTTGAGCCTGTGTAGGTCTATTTATATACATGCAGACATATATTTAAAAAATTTTTTTTAATAAATTTTATTTATGGCTGCGTTGGGTCTTCATTGCTGTGCGCAGGCGTTCTCTAGTTGTGGCGAGCAGAGGCTACTCTTCGTTGCGCTACACGGGCTTCTCATTGCGGTGGCTTCTCTTGTTGCTGAGCACGGGCTCTAGGCGCGTGGGCTTCAGTAGTTGTGGTGCATGGGCTTCAGTAGTTGTGGCTCACGTGCGCAGTGGTTAAGAATCTGCCTGCCAGTGCAGGGGTCACGGGTTCAATCCCTGGTCCGGGAGGATCTCACATGCCACGGAGCAACAAAGCCCCGTGAGCCACAACGACTGAACCTGCACTCTAGAGCCCGCGCGCCACAACTACTGAAGCCCATGTGCCTAGAGCTCGTGCTCTGCAACAAGAGAAGCCACCGCAATGAGAAGCCCGCGCACCACAGCAAAGAGTAGCCCCCGCTCGCCGCAACCAGAGAAAGCCTGCGTGCAGCAACAGAGACCCAATGCAGCCAAAAATAAATAAGAAATAAACTTATTTTAAAATTCAAAGTAAAAAAATAAAATATGCGGTGTCATTATAAGATTATATGATATAGTTTTATTTCTTTTTAAAAGTAATATATAATGAACATTTTCCATGTTAATATGCAGATCTGTACTGTTGTTACAATCAGACGTGACTATGCTATCATTTATTTACTCACTTCCTCTGTTGTTGGACATCTGGGTTTTCCCCAATCTTACATACACTGACAGTGCTAAGATAGCATCTTTGTATATGTGTGTACATGACTCTTTCCTTAGGATAGTGGAATTTCTCTACTCGTGGTTATGTACCGACTTTTTTTAAGTGATGTTTTTGATTGTCATGGCCGATATTCTAGAAGCGTGCCTCATTTCTCCTGCATGTTGAATGAGTGATGATCCATAGCTGTGGCTGCAGTTTTGGTGTTCTTATTTATTATAACTAGAAACGATTGGGGAAGGGTAATTTCTGTGTATTCAGTCTGGTTCCCCAAAGTAAGGCAGTAGGAATTGTCACCATTGAGTCTTAATGGTGCGACCAAAGCCAGTTAATAAAGTCATGCTGTTATTTTCTTAGAGCTACACTTCATTTTCTGTTTCTGGCTTTTCTTTGCATTTTAATTCCCTGTCCTGCCCCTGTACCCTGCAGCTACTTCTGTGTGTGCCTAAAGCAGGCCTGGGTTTTGGCTTAGCTCCCATTCTTAGGGCTGAAGAAGCCTTTGGCTCCCAGTCCGAAATTGTGTATCACTTGCTAATTTTCACATTGGGGGAGGGGTATGAGGACTGTTTCAAATCCCTGCTGTCTTCAGCAGAGGTAACTGATGGAAGATGCTGCCGTGGGGTCAGCTAAAAGTGGGAGGACCTTTTTTTCCAGAGGCTCTGCTGAAGGCAAATGAGGACTTCTGAGGTTTGGAAGATTGTGTCTGGAAGTCCCTCTGTATCCCTCAAAGCTCTTTGAAGTAATTGGAGAAGCTTACAAGTGACTTAAGTCTCCAGTAGTGGGGTATTGTGTCCCTGTGGGGATGGGTGGGGCCGGAGCCATCCAGAGCCGCCTCCTTTCTCGCGGTCTGTTTGTGCACCTGCGCTCTGTCCCGCGAGGGGGGTGTTCTCTTTCGGCTGATAGGCTGCAGTCAGACTTCTGATTGCCCGTTGCCACAGTTTTCTTTGGGAAACGCCCAACACCCCACTGTAAAGCTGCTCCGAGGTGGCGAGGGTCTGACCTCAGCCCCACTGCCTCGCGTGGGGTGCACAGACCTTCCGTTGACCTTGTTGGGGGCACCTTCTGCAGAGCCTGTAGGTAGCTGTGAGGCTAGTTTTAGATGAGGGGGATCTGTGATGATTGTGGACCCTCGTATAAAGGGGTCAGAATCAGAAAATTATTCTTGTGGGGAGAACAGTGAAAGGAAGCTTATAGTTCTGACCTTGGAAGCTGGAGTGTGGAGAAGCACAGGAATGAGTTGTGTGCCTGCAGGGTCTGACTTCTTCCTTTGCAAGGTTTCTCTCTTCCAGGCACTTACCCTTCAAGACCTAGAGTCGCACTTGGAGGCCATAGTGTCTGTTTGTGCTTAGACTGTGCTTTTAACTGTTTGTAAGCGGATCCTTAATGCAACTGGTCTGTCTTGGCGGTGGTTGCCCCATGTGGTCACACTCATTAGTCCGACTGTGGTTTGGCTCACTCCTCCCCCAGCACTGTCCGGATCTGCGTGTCTGAGCAGCAGGAAAGTGGAATGGTTGGTCTCAGAGGACCGTCTCTGTTGCAGGACCTTAGGTCCGGTTTTCCATTTGGCCTTTTGGACCTGCCCTCCTCTCCAGATGTTCTGTAAGCTAGATGTGCAGTTTTCATTGATTGATTGATGGATTGCTGGGTCTTCGTTTCTGTGCGAGGGCTTTCTCCAGTTGCGGCGAATGGGGGCCACTCTTCATCGCGGTGCGCTAGCCTCTCACTCTCGCGGCCTCTCCCGTTGCAGAGCGCAGGCTCAGTAGTTGTGGCTCACGGGCTTAGTTGCTCCGCGGCATGTGGGATCTTCCCAGATCAGGGCTCGAACCCATGTCCCCTGCATTGGCAGGCAGATTCTCAACCACTGCGCCAGCAGGGAAGCCCTAGATGTGCAGTTTAAAACTAGTCCAAGTTTCACATGCATTTGGAGGACGGAGTCTAAAATCACTCTAGGTCTCTAGAAGACAGAGGTTCTCATGACGACCAAGTTTTGAATTGTATTGCAAGTACTTTGTTGTTGATTATGAATTACCTTAGTTGGCAAAGGATACACATAAATGATTAATTTGAGCAGATGTAATCTTTTCTCTCACCCTCTAGGATGGGGGAAAACTTGTTGGGGTGAGGAGTTGAGTGAATCACAGCTAGTAGGGGCCGGAGTCTGTCCATCTTTCACCTTGGCCCTTCTTGGTGATCTTTCCTGTTGGAAGCATGCTTACGTGTTTCAGGAGTCTGTTTGTAACCAGTGATTAGTTCCGGAAGTGTGGTTTTAAAAGTGAGAGTTGCCTACACACGATGTTAAAATACTTTTTATTAAATTGTCTCTTATTTAGATGGTGGAAAAGTGTAAGCTGGTGACTCAGTTCACTTAGAAGCTCTTTGTATTGGTGCCTTTCAGGCCTAGCAGTGGGCACCTAAGTGTTTGAATAAATGAATCAGTAGATGAGATGATTTTCTTCTTGCTATTGAACTGTACCTGTTGACAGGCACTTGGCTTTTAGTCCAAGTCACTGACTTCAGTATCACTTTTCTTGCCTTCTTAGAAGGTGCAGCATTCTTCCCTGCTTTTTTGGTCCAGTGTTTTCATTCATTATGCTGCTGCTTATTAGGTGAACTGATTTCCTGCTATAGATTTCAAATAAAGAATTTTATAACTAATAGAGTAATTCAGATGTAAATTGGGACATGACTGGCACTTTGGGTATAATTCATTGGAGCACAGGCAGTATGACATGGCCCATAGTTGCCTTCATATTTTATATTGTTCCTCTAGAGAGATAACCATAGATGGACAACATTTTCTGGGTGAGTCCAGGTTAGTACTTTACAGTGTCCAATTCCACTAAATCCTAGGTTCTCCAGTTATTTCATGGTGTTGTAAAACTCAAGGCACTCAAGATAAAATTTTAATTCACCTATAGAAATAATTCCCTATAAAAGGATACAGGGTACAAAACTAAGGTACTGTACAGTGTCTGAAATTACCCCCTTTGCTATAAACTAGAGAGAAGGGAAAGTGAAGTGTTTGTACATTATAATAGAAGAGAAAGGTCATCTCGTCTTCTCACAGGTGCTAGTGTACAGTAGCATTACCTTTTAGTACCATGTGTGAGCTCTCTGGGGCTGCAGTTGAAAGGAGATAATTTAGTGTCCAAATACATCTGAACTCTTGGAAACAATGTGACCTATAATATAATACATCAAAGTATAGTAAAAATCTGAAAATCCAGCATGTATTCCAGAAAATCCTGATGGTGTATAGCATCTGTGTCCTAACCACTAGGTGTACAGAGAGGTTTTTATTGTAATATGTTTTGTTGGGGACAGGTAGAGTGCATTTATTAGAACTGTTTGGCTTGCTAGTGGCATTAACAAAGTGTGATACATCCTAGGTGAATGGGAGAGTATGTTTTACCAGTTGCCATTTTATGTAATGCAGTTTGGAAGTCAAATGCTATATTCAGTTGTGATTATCTCAAAGTCTTTTGACTTTTTTTTTTTTTCTTTCGCGGTATGCGGGCCTCTCACTGTTGTGGCCTCTCCCGTTATGGAGCACAAGCTCCGGACGCGTAGCCTCAGCAGCCATGGCTCACGGGCCCAGCCGCTCCGCGGCACGTGGGATCCTCCCGGACCGGGACACGAACCCGTGTCCCCTGCATCGGCAGACAGACTCTCAACCACTGCGCCACCAGGGAAGCCCTCTTTTGACTTTTTATTTCATATATAATTTATGATGGCCTCAAGCCAGAAGCAGATGTGTAATGATAGTGGGGTGGGGTAACCTTAGTGATATACCACCAGAAAACAGCACTAATAAAGTGAATTGAATAAGGTAAAAACAGAAATGTGACCATTCAGGATTTCAATACAGTTTATCTACATCGACTGGTATAAATTTTTTTTATTTAAATTTTTTTATTGAAGTATAGTTGATTTACAGTGTTGTGTTTCTCTAGTACAGTAGGGTGATTCAGTTATACGTAGGTATATATTCCTTTTTAAATATTCTTTTCCATTGTGATTTATCATAGGATATTTAATATAGTTCTCTGTGCTATACATAGGACCTTGTTGTGTATGGTATTAGTTTTTATACATAAGGGTAACGTTTATTTACTTTAAATAGGAAAAGAAACTTGCACTTTATTCTGATTTGTTAGATTGTTCTCCCTTCAGGGTCCACAGCCCTTTAATATGTAGCACAGCTTCTACACTAATCCACTCAACAAATCTTCTTTTACAAGCCATTTCTTCAGTACTGAAGAATTCTATTTATATTTATGGGTATTTCTTAATGTAAGATTATTTAATCAACTATGTTTTCAATAAAATTGTACCTGCATATGTTGTATTATAGTTCATTGAAGTTACCATACCTTCTACCATTGAAATGTCCACCACACAGAGCAGAAGACGAGAAGGTGTCGGCTAGCCTCCCGCAGTCAGAAAATCTGAGTCCAGGCCACAGTGGATTAGCAGTTATTCTGCCTTTTGCTTTTGGCTTGCCTTATTGGTGGAGAGGAAAGACGCCTGGTAGCACATCTTCCTGAGATGATGGTTGTGTTTACAAGTGAGTCAGAATTTGGAGTTAGAATGTGGACTTTAGCAGTATCATTTTATCTGTATACTGCAAATAATTTGAAGCTTTTAATCTATCCATCAATCATCCATCCATCCATCCATCTATCTATCTATCTGTAGCATCCAACTGAGCACACACTTTCTTCTTCCGTTTAAATTTCATTCACTGGAGGTTTGAGGCCTCATCACTGCTTCCTGAGGCCCAGTATACTGATGCTTTCTGGGAAGAAACTTTTTAGGATTCTTTTTAATATTTCCAGGTCTTTCGCATTCTGCGTTGGGGAGGTTGAGATGGTGAAATTATGAAGCCAGCAGTTAGTGCTGAGGGAGTCGAGTGCCCTGTTTACTGAAATACCTTTGAACTCGGTCCCCTTAATAGTGATGAATTTCATGTGAAATGTTTGGACTTAGGCAAGTAAGGTATGTGTAGAGTCCAAAGTAAGTTAGAGACACAAAGAAAGGAGTAGTGATTTTTATCTTTATTAAAGTGCTTCAAAATGATTACTAATACTGAATTTAGAATTCCTTAATTTTGTGAGGAAGATGGAATATATACCCTTTTAATTGTTTTATTTTTCTAGAACTTTATTGTTCCTTACTGATTTTTGTGTTGGTTTCCTTGGCTGTCAAATATTGATCAGTTCCTTCCCCTCATTAATGTTCTGAATGGTAGAGTGGGTGAGGCAAAAGAGGGTGTTAGTTAAGGGCTTGGGCTCTAAACTGCCTGGATTCAGATCTCAGTCGTGCTGTGAATGGACCTAGTTACTTTTCCAGTTTGGACCATTAGATTGTTGCAGTGCTTTGCCTTTTTTAAAAAAAGTAATAAAGTACCAATGGATATCAAATGTGCACATTTATGATTATTTCCATATGATGAATTCCTGAGAGGACTAGTCTTTTTTAAAGTCTCTCCATATAATGTCACATTGAAGTGTTCCGATGTGTTCTTTCACAACAGAGGAACTTCTTTTAAGAATTTAAAATTGCTTCATCACACAGCTAGCAGTTTGGTGAGTGTTTTGCCCATGCTGATTCTTGAGGAAGAGACTTAATTTCTTTTTTTTTAAAATTAATTAATTTATTTATTGATGGCTGGCTGGCTGTGTTGGGTCTTAGTTGCTGCACACAGGCTTTCTCTAGTTGCGGTGAGTGAAGGCTACTCTTCGTTGGGGTGCATGGGCTTCTCATCGCGGCGGCTTCTCTTGTTGCGGAGCACGGGCTCTAGGTGTGTGAGCTTCAGTAATTGTGGCACGTGGGTTCAGTAGTTGTGACACACAGGCTCAGTAGTTGTGACACAGGGGCTTAGTTGCTCCGTGGCATGTGGGATCTTCCCGGCCCAGGGCTCGAACCCGTGTCCCTTGCATTGGCAGGCGGATTCTTAACTGCTGCGCCACCAGGGTAGCCCTGAGACTTAATTTCTGATGGACTTTCTTACATAAATTCAACAAGTTTCTGTTGTGTGAAGTTCAGTAGAGGGTAAATTTAAATATTGGCCAGCAGCAGCCTTTGGCTACCATTATGTTTTCTTCGAGGGTCACCTCTTGGTAATTCAGTTTCACTTTATAAAATGGGAGATTTTCTGTACTGTACTTGCTTTTTCGAGAAGCAATAATTACTTTGAGTTCTAGGGAAGGAAAAATTTTTATACCCGCTTAATAAGTTGTAGTTAGTGAAAGTATCATTGATAAATTCGCTGGTCAAATTTTGTAAAAAGTGAGGAAAAAAGCGTTAAGATGTTTGTAGCAAAGTGTTTTGCTACAATATGTGCTTAGGGTGAAAGGTAAAATTGTGGCTTCCTGGAATTTCCTTGGAAGCAGAGCTTCTGGGTAGCCAAGATTACTATATATTGCAGAGTTTACCACTATTTACGAATTTATGGCCTAAATTTATTTGAGAAGAAATCTAGATAGAATGTATTTAACTTCCCAATCTTTAAAAAAAAATTCATCAACTTTATTTTGAAGTGTACAGTTGAGTTTCAGCAACTATATACACTCGTGTAACCACCACCCCAAACAAAATACCGATGATTTCATTCCCCTAAAAGTTCCTCATCCCCCTTCAAGTGATGTCTCCCCGCCAGAAACACGCGCACACCCGGTCCCATGCAGTCGCTGGGGTGAGCTCTATCACTAGAGATGAGATTTGCCTGTCTTGGAAAGTAAATAGAATCATGTGTATTCCTTCACATCGTCCCCAGCCTAATACAGTGTATGGGACATACTTTTATCTGGTCCCAGTAACTGTGCATCCTTACACCTGCTCTGCACTGCAGCACGGTGATTAATTTCATCTCTCCTGAGCAGTGTATGTCTCTGCCCTAACTTTAGTAGTTCCACACTTAGGTTCGGGGGTGGGGCTCTTGTACTAGCTTTTTAAAGGAACTAGCTTTTTAAAGGATCGTTTCTAGCTCTTCACTTCGTGTCAGACCACTAAGCTACTGGGCCACTGCTACATTGTTTGCCATTTTATCTGCACTGTATTTTTCATAGGTCAGGCCTGTGAAACGGGTCAGACTTCCCGGTAGGGTGCTGTATGATAAATGCACATGATCTGTGTTAACATTTGTTCAGCAAAATGGTGAACGTGAGCATGGATTTCTGAACACGGATTCTGCTGGTGTGGTCCTACCTTTCTGCACCCTGTCCATGACCCTCTCCCCATGGGTCCTTTGGCCATCATTCCATCTGTCACTCTTCTTTTGCCCCGAGTTCTCCAAGAGGTTCTGTGAGCCCATCTATCCTGCATCAGTTCATTACGCTCAGTTATTTCTAACCCTCTCCCCTCCCGGCCCCCAGCACACACCCAGTGCTCCTGTCTCTCAGGCTGTGATTGATTTCCTTTCCTCTCCTGCCAGCTCCCTCTCTAGGCTGGGCCGCCCAGCAGATTTTAATGCTGGGGAAATAGGAGTTATGCCTTAAGCTCCAGTTGCGCTGTGTGCAGCGAGGAGGACGAGAGCAAGCTTTATTGTCCCTGTGGGTTGTGGCTGCAGCGTCTCTGCTGGTTTTTAAAAGACGACCCTGAAGACAATTACTCTGCCTCTGTAAGTCATAATAGTTACAGACGATCACTGCCACCGTTTATAATTAATTATTATTTAGCAGAATTATGGTAACATGCATCATTAAATGTATGCCAGATTAACGGTTAGTTTGTTCAGCCAACACAGTAACTTCTGTGGATGCTGTGTTTCCTAGTTTGTTACTTAGAGAACCCTGGTGAACATGACAGTATTGATGGTCTTTGAATATTGATCATAACCCTCATCATTTATATACGTTTACTGGCTTTCTGAAGGTTGTTATCTGTTTTTGCTGAAGCTGGGGTAAAAGAAACAGAAATGTGAGTGACTGTTTAACATGTCAATTATACATACATACATATATATAATTTTTCCTATTCTTTTCCATTATGGATTATTACAGGACCTTGAATATGGTTCCCTGTGCTCTACAGTAGGACCTTGTTGTTTATCCATTCTTTGTATAATAGTTTGTATCTGCTCATCCCAAACTCCTAACCCATCCCTCCTCCACCCCTCCCCTCCCACTTGGCAACCACAAGTCTGTTCTCTACGTCTGTGAGTCTGTTTCTGTTTCATAGATAAGTTCATTTGTGCCATATTTTAGATTCCACATATAAGTGATATCATATGGTATTTGTCTTTCTCTTTCTGACTTCTTCACTTAGTATGATAATCTCTAGGTCCATCCATGTTGCTGCAAATAATGCCAGGCTCTTAATACACTTTTATTTCATAGAGCTCTTACAACTACTCTGATGTAGGGAGCACTGTGCTTCTTTCATGGATCAGGAAACGGAAGCTTTGACTACTGAGTTGAACTGTTGTCTTCTGGTCTTGAGGATGTTTGGTTTTGGCTATTTCATATGAAGACAGTGATACCCACCTTGTAGGGTTGTTGGAAGGATTGCACTTAGTATATATGTTAAGCATCAAGCACAGTGCCTGACCGTGCGATTATTATACAGACATGTTTCCTGTTCTCAGTGAATTAATGGTCTAGAGCATCTTCCAAAACCTCCTAGCCTTTGCTCGAATTTGTTCATTTCTAAGGTAGTCCATTCCATCTTGAGCCACAGCATGAAGTGATTTGTATATGGATTCTGAATAACTGCCATCGGTACTTTGCTTTTATGCACTACTGTTCAACCTGAATTCAGTAAATTAAAATATGAGCATTAAAAAAACCATACTTCCATTTTGAATGGTATCACTGGAGCATTACTTTAAAATGAAGAACAACCACAACCACAACCAAAAAACCCAGACTACACTTCCTGGTAGTTTTTCAAAGACTTTTTTTCTTTCCAGTAACAGTTCATTGAGATATTCACAAACCACACAGTTCACCCATTTAAAGTATGCCATTCATGGTTTTAGTATGTCCACAGAGCTGTGCAACCATGGCCACAATCAATCTTAGAACATTTTTCATTACCCCTAAAAGAAATTTCAAACTTTTTGGCAGTTACCCTCTACTCCTGTCTCCCACCCCGTCATCTGGAAACTTCTGATCTACTTTCTGTCTCTGGATTTGCCAGTTCTGGACATTTCTGATAAATGGAATAATGCAAAATATGGCCTCTTGTGACTGGCTTCTTTTACTTATAATGTTTTTAAGGTTCATCCATTTTGTACAGGTATTAGTACTTCATCCCTTTATTGCTAAGGAGTGTTCTGTTTTATGGATACACCACATTTTGTTCATTCATCAGTTGATGGACATTTGAGTTGTTTTCACTTTGGGCTGTTATGAATAATGCTGCTATGAACATTCATAATATAAGTTTTTGCGTGGATGTAGGTGTTCATTTCTCTTGAAGAACTACCAGACTTTTCCAAAATGGCTGCACCATTTTACATTCCCACCAGCAGTGTATGAGGGTTCCATTCTCTCCATACCCTCACCAGCACTTGCTTTTATCTGTCTTTTTGATTATAGCTTTCATAGACTTTTTACATATCGGCTTGGATGACCGTGAGATGCTTTAGCGCGGTCTGTAAATGTGGTGCATTCTGCCTGGTGTTTTCCCTGGTACTTCTGTGCTACTCTTAACTTTGGGGTGGAAAGCGTAATATATCATTGGAAAACTGCAGGGTTAATTTTTTTTTTTTTAATAAATTTATTTGTTTTTTATTTTTGGCTGTGTTGGGTCTTCGTTGCTGTGCGCGGGCTTTCTCTGGTTGCGGCGAGCGGGGGCTACTCTTGGTTGCCGTGCACAGGCTTCTCATTGCAGTGGCTTCTCTTGTTGCGGAGCATAGGTTCTAGGCGTGCAGGCTTCAGTAGTTGTGGCTCGTGGGCTCTAGAGCACAGGCTCAATAGTTGTGGTGCATGGGTTTAGTTGCTCCACGGCATGTGGGATCTTCCTGAGCCAGGGCTTGAACCAGTGTCCCCTGCATTGGCAGGTGGATTCTTAACCACTGTGCCACCAGGGAAGTCCTGGAAGCTTAATTCTTTGAACTGATAGAGTGTTATTGCTGGTTAAAGTCAATACGTATGTGAAGGCCTAGTATTGCTATTGCTAAAGTCTTTAGAAATACTTTTATGTGTTTGTTTCAATAACAGTTGATGGACTTTATAGGAATGCTGTTAGTATAATGCCCAGGGTTTGGGGAAAGTTGATGTGGAGAACTGATGAAGGTATTTAGAACTTGGTAGCACATATCAACACGAATCACGTCTTGATTTGGTCAGAGAAGTTAAAACTAAGTGTTAAGCATTAGACTGACATTCTCCCCGTCATTTCATCGTCTTGTTAACATTCACACACTGTTGAGTGCATTCTAAAAGAGGTGATGTTCTCCCAAAGGGGGTGAAAATCGGTTCTCTTCCGTGTGGGGCAACCTGAAGAGCATCCGGGCCTGGTGTTAACCCTGGACTGGGTGGGCCGTGTCCGCGTGCAGGCTGGTGCGCTCACTGAGGTTGCAGCTACCGGCAGCAGGGCCCTCCAGCGTAACCCACCGAAATGGTTACGTTCTCATGGTTGTCCTGGCCCCTTAGACTATGTAGTGTCTCTAACCGTGACTTAGTATATCAGATGTTCTGAAATACATGGTAATAAATTCGATTTGGGGCCATCGAATATGAATTATCAGTAATCCCCTAAGGAGGCTGGGCATTAGCAAAGAGAAATCCCCTAATTTCACTTTCTTGGAGTACAGTTTGCTGTTACTTTTAATTATGCTTAATTACAGTCAAAGCTGAATTCGATAAGCTTTAGATAAAGTTTATATTCAGTAACAATATGCAGAATTTCACATTGCCTGTTTCTGGTTCATCACAGCATATTGGAGTGACTTGAAAAGACTCGAGTCAATTAAGAATTCTTTACTTGCTGCCTGTTTGTTCCTACCTTTGAGTTGTATTTTAGTCAACTTGCTTGATGGTCTTTCATCAGATGCTTAGACTATGTCCCTTTTGAATAATTAATGTCCCTTTTGAATTAGTTAATTACTCTTTGGGTAGCTGATTTTGAAAAACCTATATTTGTTCCACTACTAATTCCGACAGCTCTTTTCTCAGATGGAGATCCCTTGTATGCCTGCTTCTCAGTGTTGACTGAGTTTTCCCCACACAGGGCAGTCCTGTGGGACCGACACCAGTCTTCGGGTAGGAGGAGATTGTGTAAATGGTTGTGCCACACTCTGGAGGAGGGGAAGGAGGAGGATTTTAGTGTTGGACCCCAGATGTGAGCACCTCCTGGTTTTGTTTTAGGGTAATTAATGTTTCCTTGGATTGAGCTGTGCTTTGGACTCTGTGTTCTGGTTTTCCATTCAGATCGGCAGCCTTTAGGCACGGGCTGGGTGGGGGTGGAGTCTGTATTTCAGGTCGTCCCCAAATGAATGAAGTAACCTGAGAGCAGTGCTGCTTTTAAGCTTGGCCTTGAGGCTGGAAAATGGGCCACGGAAGATGAAAACTTTGCCCCTTGAGCGGTCTCTTGCTACTGTACTCCGAGGACTTCAGTTCCTGGCCATCCCAAACTGCTTCGGGTTCTCTGGTGTGATAAGGTGGTCTTGCTTCTCTGTGTGAGGTCCTTCCCCCTCTGCTCCCAGACGTCTCCATCTCCCGGTCCCCTGACAGAGCCATCATTTATCAAGTTGTTTCACGCGTTGTCGGGAGGGGGGCCCTGGGGACTCGAGTTTGTTTCGTCCCTTTGTTGGAGCTCCACAGGATCGGCCAGCTTAGTCTCCAGCCAACTGCTGAGCGTTGCTGGCCTCCAGGAGCAAATGTTAAAGGGGCCGCCTTTCATCTGTGTGCTGCTGCTTCAACCTTTTATTTTAAATTCCAGCTTCTTGGAACTGTAATCACCCTGTACACACACACATACATTTTCTGGATACATATGTCATCATGAGAGGTTTCTTTCATTATGTTCTTTCCCCCCACCCCAGTCATTGAGAACCTGGAAATAGATTTTTCTTCTTTCTTTCTCTTTGTTATTTCTTGTCCATTTTCTGTTCTTCCTTCTTTTACGATCGCACCTTTTTCTGAGTGGTATGTCATTATGGATAGATTTAGTAAGGGAGTTCCTGCTTTTACCAGATACAGTGTTTTTAGATATGTTTTAAGTATTCCAGGTGTCCTTTTCCCTGCTGTCACACTGTTCATTATCAGCTTTTTATCTAGATAGTATACGGATAAAAAAGATTTTAAAGTTTGTCAAACTTTAAAGTACAAGGAGAGTGGTATTGCGTGTTACTAAGGGTTTTGCATGTTTTCCAGAGTGACTGAAGAAGTAGAAGGAAAACTGTGCTTAGACTCAGGGACGTAGTGTGCATGTTAACCTGTCTTCATTGACCATGACACTGAAAGATAGATGTTGTTTGCTGTAATTTCATAGTTTAAAAGGACAGTCTTAATTTTGTGGGGTAAGGGAAATGAGACTGTAATGTTACGAGGGTTATGGGAATTTTTTTCTCTGATCCTGGAACATTTCCCCCCCCAATATTTTACTAAGAAAACTTTCACTCAAACACAATGGTTGAAAGGATTGTACATTATATTTGGGGCTTAAAAACAGTTTTTTTGTTTGTTTGTTTGTTTTACCGAGTTGAATGAAACACATAGTAGTCTCACAAGGCATTGTAAAGTTATGCTTGGAAACAAGGTAACGTGGGAAAAAAAGTACACCAGGTGACACGTGTCACATAGGGTTTGAATTCTGATGTGACCCTGCTGTCGCGCATTTATTGTAGGCAAGCCGAGCCCAGAGCCTAAAGCTGCATGTGTTGCTGATCATCAAGTTTAGTGGGGAAAGTGTTCCCCCTTCTCAGCAGGTCCTTTAGGTTGAAAATGCTTAGACATCTTGATCACACTTGTTAACTGAAAAATAATTTATAAGCAGTAAATTGTCTTGAGTGCTGTGAGTTGGTGCCTGTATATAAAGAGTCTCTAAAACAATTTATTGATTTTTAACATCAAAGTGACCCCCAAATGTTTTCCTATATGGGATGTCCTTATTATTGGGCTACTTTTCAGCTATAAAACTGTAATGGGTTGGTTCTCATTGATTTTCACAGTAGAACTTAATAAAATCATACATTGCTAATAAAAAGGATTTTTCTTTTATAACAGTCCTATTCAAATATCACTAATACTTGGCTACATTTCTAATTAAGAGTGTGAGAGCAAGGGGACCTTGCATTAATTCTGAAAGTTTAATATGTACTGTTTGCCAGATACTGTTTTACACAGTATGTTTATGTGAATAAAACAAATAAAAATTCTCTTGGAGCTTAAATCCTGGAGGCGGACAGGGAAGATGTACCAGGCACCCCATTTTCTTGACATTCCACAGCAAGCATTGGTGACTTTTTTTCTGTAAAGGTCCAGACACTGTCTGTTGCAATTACGTGACCTAGCTATGTAATATTTGGGTGAGGCTATGTTTGAATAAAACTTTATTTATAGTAACAAGCGGCAGACCATAGTTTGCTGACCCCTGTTCTAAGGTGTAAAAGACAAACATTAGACCATAAAAGTTTTTAAAAAATGTATAACAAAAGATACCGTTAAGTCAACGGACAAACAAGAAATTTAAAAGTAAAATATTGGCAAAAGAGATGACAAAAGAGTCAATATCCCATTGGAACAATGTGCAAAGAATAATAAGAAGTAAGTCACAGAATAACAGATTTAAATGGCCAACAAATATCTGAAAAGATGTCCTTCTGACTGGCAGAAATTAGAAGGTCGGCAATATCTGTTATTGGAAGAGAAAAGGGTACTCTTAAATATTGCTGTTGGAAAATGGGATTCTGCCTTTTTGAGAAATAATCTGACATCTTACTAAAATTAAAACCACACACACACTCACTCACTCACTCTTTGTCCCAGAGATGTTACTCCTTGGATTTGGGAGTTGGGGAAGTAGTGATAATTCATTGTGGTTTTATTTATTTTTATGTTTTTCCAATTTTTAAAATTGTGGTAAAACACACATAACATAAAAATGTCCCATTCTAACCGTTTTTGAAGTGTACAGCTCATTGGTATTAAATACATTCATGATGTGCAGCCGTCACCACCATCCATCTCCAGAGCTCTTTTCACCTTATAAAATTGAAACTCTATACCTGTTAAACAGTAAGTCCCCATTCCCCCTCCCCAGGCCCCTGGCAACCACCATTCTACTTTCTGTCTCTCTGATTTTTACTGCTCTAAGTACCTCTCACATAAGTGGAAGCCTTTTGTGACTGGCTTATTTCACTGAGCATAATGTACCCCTTTTTTTTTTTTTTTTTTTTTTTTTGCCTATGCTTTACGGCATGTAGGATCTTAGTTCCCCCACCAGGGGTGGAACCCATGCCCTCTGCAGTGGAAGCACAGAATCTTAACTGCTGGAACGCCAGGGAAGTCCCTAATTGGTGGCTTCTGTTGTTGCGGAACACGGGCTCTAGGTGCGTGGGCTTCAGTAGTTGTGGCACGCGGGCTCAGTAGTTGCCGCCTGAGGGCCCTAGAGTGCACAGGCTTCAGTAGTTGTGGCATGTGGGCTCATTAGTTGTGGCGTGTGGACTTAGTTGCTTCGCGGCATGTGGGATTTTCCTGGACCAGGGCTCGAACCCATGTCCCCTGCATTGGCAGGCGGATTCTTAACCACTGTGCCACCAGCGAAGTCCCCACATTTTTAATATTGGTCCATTCATCAATGGAGATGTGACTTGCTTCTACGTTTTGGCTATTGTGAACAAGGCTGTTGTTAACGGGGGTGTTTAAATATCTTTTTGAGACCATGCTTTCAATTCTTTGGGGTATAGACCCAGATGTGGAAGTGCTGAATCGCATGGTAATTCTATTTTTAATTTTTTGAGGACCCACCACACTGTTTTCTGTGGTGGCCATTCCATTTTATATTCTCATTAGTAGTGTACGAAGGGTTCCAATTTCTCTCCATCCTTGCCAACACTTACTTTTTTTTTCTTCCAATAGTAGCCATCCTAATGGATGTGAGGTGATATCCCATTGTAGTTTTGATTTGCACTTCCCTGGTTAATGTCATATGCTTATTGGCCATATGTGTATCTTCTTCGGAGAAATGTCTGTTCAAGTTCCTTGCCCATCTTTTAGTTGTTGGTTTTTAGTTGTTGAGTTTTAGGAATTCTCCATATAGTCTGGATATTAATCCTTTAGCAGATATATGATTTACAAATGTTTTCTCCCGTTTTATGAATGGCATTTTTACTCTGTTGATATCTTTTGATGTGCAAAATTTTCAAGAAGTCTTTCTTTTGCTGCCTGTGATATCCAAGAAATTGCTGTCAAATCCAATGTCATGAAGATTTTGCTCTATGTTCTCTTCCAAGAGTTTTATAGATTTAGGTCTTACATTTAGGTTTTTGACCTCTTTTGAGTTAATTTTTGTATATGGTGTTAGGTGAAGGTCTAACTTCATATTTTTCAATGTGGATATCCAGTTTTCCCACCACCAGTTGTTGAAAAGACTGTCCTTTCCCCATTGAATGGCCTTGGCATCCTTGTCAGAGATCATTTGACCGTATATGCAAATATTTTTTTCTGGGCTCTCTATTCCGTTGGCCTATATGTCTTTTTTTTTGCCAGTACCACACTGTTTTGATTACTGTAGCTGTGTAGTAAGTTTTGTAATGTGGAAGCCTGGGTCCTCCAGTTTTGTTCCTCTTCATGATTGTTTTGGCTGTGGCCCCTTGAGAGTCTGTATGAATTTTATGATGGATTTTTCTATTTCTACAAAAGACATCTTTGGGGTTTTGATAGGGATTACATTGAATCTATGGTAGTATTGACATCTTAACAATATTGTCTTAATTAGTGAACATGGGATGTGTTTCCATTTATTTATGTCGTCTTTAATTTCTTTCACAATGTTTTATAGTTTCTATTGTACACATCTCTCACCTTCTTGGTTAACTCTTAAGTATTTTACTTTTTGATGCTCATGTAAATGGAATTATTTTTGTAATTAAAAAATTTATTCACGTATATAGAAATGCAGCTAAGTTTTGTGTGTTTGTATCATGTTACTTTTCTGAATTCACTTGTTCTAACCGTTTTTTAATGTTATCTTTAGAGTTTTCTACATATGAGATCATATCTGTAAACAGATAATTTTGCTACTTTCCAATTTGGATGCTGTTTGTTTCTTTTTCTTGTCTAATTACTCTAGTTAGAATGTCCAGAATGTGTTAAATAGAAATGGTTAAAGTGGGCATCCTTGCCTTTGTCTGATCTTAGAGCAAACGCTTTCAGTCTTTTAGCACTGCTGGGATTTTAGCCCGTAATGGAAAACAACTGCAAGGCCATATGGACAAGAAAGTTCATTGTGACATGGTTCTAAGCAGCAAAAAATGGAAAACAAAATGAAAGTCCATCAGCAGTAGAGTGGATGAATACAATATATTACCTTATATCATGAAATACTAGGTAGACTTTAAAAGAATGAATTGGAGCTATACCCTTGGACTTGGAGGGATTTGTACAAGATAATGAGAAAAGCAGTGTGCAGAGAAGTATGGGTAATAATAATCAATTAAGAAAAAGCCAGGGCTCAAAAAAAAAAAAAAAAAAAAAAAAAAAGAAAAAGCCAACCCTCATATGTTTTTGTGTATATCTGCATTCATATTTGCATGAATCATGTATATGATTTTATGTGCATTGAGAGAAACAAGGAAGGATATATATTTGTGAACATGAAATGTTACTGTTGTAGAGGATAAAGAAGGGAGGATTGCATTTATGAAACACCCAGAATGAATAGTATGATTGCTTTCTGAATTTATATAAACTGTGTTTGTATATATATATATGTGTATGTGTGTGTACGTATAATCGTTTACAACGTTTCTTAAAAAGGAAAAACAAACACCATCATTCCTGCTTTGAAACTCTAGTGATTTGTCAAAGGACTTCTTGGCACCTGAACTTGATGTCCTCAGATACGCTTGCCTTTATGTACATCTCTGATTACTTGTCCTATTTGTCCTGTTGACTGAGAAATTGAACTCTTTTTTTCTCCCCATTTTTATGACACAAAACTTCAAGGAAAAGACTGAAGATGCCTCAGAGAAATAAAGACTCTCTAGGTCACACATCTAGTAACTGATGGAACCGACATTTGAGTTGAATCCAGGTCCATCCTGTGTTTCCCACTGTTCACCACTCCATCTGCTTGTTGACTCCTCAGGCCTCTGTTGATTACTGATGTGGTACCTGATCCACTACAGAGTGTGGCCTTCCTTGGGGACAGATGGAAGGGAATGTACATAGCAAAGAGTGGTAAGGAAGAATTTTTATTGCAGTTGTTCCTCAAAAGATTTATTAGGAATGAATTTCTCCCACCCCCTCATCCCCCCCACCGCCCCTGCCAAGTCTGGGACTGAGAAGCCAAGACTGGCTATAGCTTCTATTATTCCTTAAACCTTAATTCCCAGGGCTAGATTTAGCCAGGTACATTTTTATGCACTTCTAGCTAGTCTTCCTTGGCCCCTGTCTGCTGTGTTTGCATCTTGGATAAGCTGTGGAAAAACAGAGGTGCTCAACATTACGTGTGTACAGTCATCGGAGGCTCAGCCTGAGTTGTCTGGCACATTTATTTAGTAAACTAATGTCCAAGAAGTTAGTGCCGTGTATCTCTGGATGATTATGTTTCTAATTCTGTAGTTATTCAGAGGATTGTCAGGTCTAATAACACAGGGAGATGGTGTGTGTTGAGGCAGCAGTACCGGCTGTTGCTGGGGTCTGGGGTGCTGTTGGATGAGTTAGACCTTCCTTGCTGGCAGAAGAACCCGGAACATGGTGGAAGGCAGGGGCGTGCTTAGATGATCATCTTATTACATGAGACACCTAGTTTTATTCTAGTTTATGAAATGACTTTTGTGCTGCAGTATGGGTTTTTTTTGTTTGTTTGTTTGTTTGTTTTCTGTGGTATGCGGGCCTCTAACTGTTGTGGCCTCTCCCGTTGCGGAGCACAGGCTCCGGACACGCAGGCTCATCGGCCGTGGCTCACGGGCCCAGCCGCTCCGCGGCATGTGGGATCTTCCCAGACCGGGGCACGAACCCGTGTCCCCTGCATCGGCAGGCGGACTCTCAACCACTGCGCCACCAGGGAAGCCCAATTTGCATTTTTAATTACCGCCCATGTGAGATGGTGCAGGTCCGTAGACCTTATGTGGAGATATATTTCTCTAAGACATTGCTTAAATTAACGTCTTTATGTTTTCTTAAGAACAGTCTAAAAAGAGTGATGAGTTTGATGATGTGGTCTCAGACTGTAACCCAGAGAGGCAAAAGTGACTTGACAAAGTCATAGAACTTGTTAATCACTGCAGTGCTGGTGCTAGAACCCAACTTTCTTTCTTTTTAAAAATAACTTATTTATTTTTGGCTGCGTTGGGTCTTCGTTGCTGTGCACGGGCTTTCTCTAGCTGCGGCGAGCGGGTGCTACTCCTCGTTGCAGTGCTTGGGCTTATCATTGTGGTGGCCTGTCTTGTTGCGGAGCACGGGCTCTAGGCACACAGACTCAGTAGTTGTGGCTCATGGGCTCTAGAGTGCAGGCTCAGTAGTTGTGGCGCATGGACTTAGTTGCTCCACGGCATGTAGGATCTTCCCGGACCAGGGATCAAACACGTGTCCCCTGCATTGGCAGGCGGATTCTTAACCACTGTGCCACCAGCAAAGTCCTTTTTTTTTTTTTTAAACTTGGCGGGAAAACCCTTTTCTCACTTTAAAGAACCTTTTTTTCCATTCTTTAATTGGTCTTAATTTAATTGTTGCCCAGTCTTGCTTAGTGGTACATATTCCTTTGTCTGCATCTCTCAGCTTCTCTTCTTGAGCTTGTTTTCTTAAACCAAATCTCTTACCCAAGCATTCTACAGATCCTTATGCTTGCAATACATAAGAACAACAAAGCGGGTAGAAAGTTGTATGGTTAAGTTAGACTGGCATGATTTTAGGTTAGTTTTACATGTTTAATTTTGCCACTTGGTAGTATTCCACGGGGTGATTTCCTTATTAAAATTCTTCTTCGCTGTAACTTGTTAGTAATTGTAATCGTATTTGAAATGGTTTTATTATCTTTGAAATTAATCTTGGAAGATTTAGAAAGGAAGAAAAGGCAGAGTCCCTTTAAGCAATAAGAATCCTATACAGACTCCCTGAGAGCCCAGGTGGATGGTGGAGAGGCCCCAGCAGGGAGGAAGAAGGTCATGTTCAATCCCAGGTGTTAACTCATTTCTAATTTTGACTCAGAAGAAGAGAAAAACTGTCATAGGGAAGAGACTCTTCAGCAGCTCCATTTCTCTGCTAAACAGGGTAAAGTCTCAGAAGGGAGCCGTGAAGGCCTGCTGGCAGCAGAGCCTCCCCGGCAGTTCTGTGGCCCTCTGTTCTCCTTAGAGACTCTGTTGGCTCCCCTCTCCTCCCAGTCTCCTTTCTGGTTTAGCCTGCGTCCTGCCAACCCTGGAGGCATTGGGGTGTGTAATCCTTAAGTAGCAGGCCCTGCCTGGGCCGACAGGCTGAGTTCAGGAGCTCAGGTATGAAAGTTGATAGAGGCACAAAGATTCAGGCTAGGAAAACATTTTGAAATGTGGGGCAAAGGATAACAAAAATGATGCAGCCATACCTTAAAGAAGTAGAATGCACTGACTACAAACAAGTTGTTTAGTTAGTTCATCTGCTTTTCCTTAGATCTCCTCAGAGGTTGGTTAAACCCTCTAGGATTCAGGGTGCTCTCCTAGGTACTTGCACATGTAAGTACACATACCCACACTTTGTGGGGACTCATACAGGACCCACGGGGCACCCCATGGATCCGAGGTCTCTCTTTTCTCATCTCTCTCTCCTCCAGGCCCTGGCGGTGGTCTCTTTTCACAGTCTGCTTCCATAGCTGCTTGCAGACAGTGAAGTTGTCGCTGGCTGATACAGGTAGTATCCTCAGCTGGCATCTTAAGTGCCAGGTGATACATGAATAAGCAACTCTTTCGGGCTGTCAGGCTGGTGAGAAGCTCAAAATAGCTCTGAACTACCACTCTCACTATCATAAGGTTTCCCATAGCAGAAGTTATATAAAATGAGAAATAGTAAAAGTGTCCTCTAAACCCTGCCTAGAACTGAAAGAGTTTAACCAAAAAGAGATGTTTTCCTTTTACATAAAATCAAAGGGTTGGTAAAAACTTGCAGTAAGAGAGCACTTGAATTTATTGTGTTAATTATGTCAGATAGAAGCAGTACTTTCCTAGGAAGATGGTGCAGACAGTACCAATAGCTCCTTAAAAAGAATATTCAACAAAAAACCGCCAAGCATTCTTACTTAAGATGAAAAAGAATGTATCGTGATTTCTTGTTGAAAAAGTGATTTGATCTTTAATTTCTCAAATAGGTTAAATTTTGTTTTTCTCTTCCTAGTTTAATGTTCTTAAATGCTTTTGAATTCTACGTATTAACAATTTGGATTTGCACAGGGAACTGTAATCAATGTCCTGTGATTAAAGCATAAAGCAAAGAATATTAAAAAATGAATGTATATATGTATAACTGAATCGTGTTGCTGTACAGCAGAAATTAACATTGTAAATCAACTATGCTTCAATTAAAAAAAACTTGGGTCTGTTAGACTATTTGTATACCTAGTAGTAAGTTATGTCTTAAATGTCATATATAAAAATTTTACATTAGTGCCAGAGTCCTGGTAGGCACATTCCAGTGTTTAGTAACTATGTATTATGTGGCTAGTGGCTGCTGTATTGGGCAGTGCAACTAGAGAACAGGAACAGATCCATCATCAGAGAAAGCTCTGTCTGAATACTTTGAGAACTTTCTGGGTAACTTTAAATTTTTAGTGTTTTAATTTTAGGGAATGAATTTACACTATCCTTATTTTCCCCAGGGAAAATACAAATATACATTCAAAGACTAAGAGATGAGTAGGCTGTGCAAAATATCTGTATTTTGATTGAACCTTGTTTTTCACATCAAATCAGCCATAATGATTTATGCATTTGCCTTATGTAATCAGGTCAAAAGACAAGAAAGTGAGATATGTAGTGTATTTCTGTGATTCTAAAAAGCGTGTTAGAATGACTACTGTTGGCAAATACAGTAACTCTCCCCTCTCCCCAGTGTGGGGGAACACGTTCCAAGACCCCCAGTAGATGCCTGAAATTGTAGGTAGTCCCAAACCCTACACACACACACACACACATTTTTTCCTAGACATACATACCTGTGATAAAGTTTTTTGTTTTATATTGGGGTATAGTTGATTAACAATGTCATGTTAGTTTCAGGTGTACAGCAGAGTGATTCAGTTATACCTATACATGTATCCGTTCTTTTTCAAATTCTTTTCCCATTTAGGTTATTACAGAGTATAGAGCAGAGTTCCCTGTGCTGTGCAGTAGGTCCTTGTTGGTTATCTGTTTTAAATATTGCAGTGTGTACATGTCAATCCCAATCTATCCTTCCCCCCATCCTTCATCCCTGGTAACCGTAATTTCATTCCCTCTGTAAGTCTGTTTCTGTTTCGTAAATAAGATCGTTTGTATCATTTGATAAAATTTAATTTAAGTAAAATTTAAATTAGGCACAATAAGAGATTAACAACAACAATAAAAAAACAGAACAGTTCTAACAATATACTGTAATAAAAGTTATGTGACTGAGTCTCTATCCCTCAAACTGTCAACTTCAATGCCTTTTCCATCGTAACTGCGCAGTTATCGTTCACTGTGGCTGTAACTTGCAGTTTGAGGCACGACAGCAAAATCAGCATGAATTTCTTTTTCCTTCATCCCAGTTTCACTGATAGAAGATTTCTTCTTACTGTACATCTTTGCAACCTTGGCATACGATTGTTTTTCTTTCCTTAGTGAGAACTTTCACCTTTTCAATTAAAAGAAGCACTTTATGGCTTCGCTTTAGCAAATCCAAATTGCTGGCATCACTCCCTTTGCACTTTGAGGACAGTATTAAGTGATATAAAGGTTGCCTGAACACAAGCATTGTGATAACCACAGTCCATCTGATACGTGAGGCTACTGAGTGACTAATGGGCAGGGATATACTGGACAAAGGGATGATTCACATCCTGATCGGGACAGAGCGGGGCAGAGTGAGATTTCATCATGCAACTCAGAGTGGTGCACAGTTTAAAACTGAAGAATTACTTATTTCTGGAATTTTCCATTTAATATTTTCAGATGTTAATTGACCGCAGGTCAGTAAAACCATGGAAAACGGAACTGCAGTTAAGGGGAGACTGCTGTAATTAAACTTCTGTGTGTGCTAGTATGAAAAATCAAGTTAGATTATTTATATAGCAAGTCAGTGTAATGTCCAGCTTTGTCCCTTTACAATTCTTACATTGTTAAGTTAGAGTTTTGTAAGTGTAGTAACGTAATTTCCTGTGTATGATGCATTGAAGGAAGTAGTATGAGGGAAGGTAACTTGGTTGTTACACGATAGATAGTTGGTTCCTCCCTTTACTAGATGTGTGACCTTTGGTTTTTCCCTGATGAATCTCCATTTTTGCATCTGTAACATATGGTTAATTAGATTACTACCTACCTCATAGTATTACTGAGGATTAAATGAAATAGAGTATATAAAGCTCTAAAACACTGCCTTGTACACAGTAGGTTTTTGCTAAGAGACAGCTCACATTGTTAACAGTGTGTGTGTTTATACTTTGGGGACTAAATAGGTCTACTTTGATTCTCTGCCCCACCCACTGCTGTCTTCCTTTCTCCTGCATGAGTCAGCTGTCCTTTCTAGGGCTGTTGACCCCTAATGCTCAATCAGTTGCTGTTCATTTTGAACTCTAGCACTTTCCTTCCTTCTGTCCTGGCTTCCCAGATGCCCCTCTCCTAACACCACTCTCAGTCCTCAGTTTCAGGTTCCTCTTCTTTCACCTACCATTTAAATGTTAGCATTCTCTTTTCTGCCCAGAGTGGTAAAATCTCTAAATAGTAGCAAAAGACCGTGGCCTGAATACTGTAGAAACTCTGTCTCCTGGGCCCTGTGCTCCTTAAAGATGCCCTCACCTGTTTGTTCCTCAGGCATGGCAGACTGAACATGTTTAACAGTGAACCCATTTTCCCTAACCGCTAACCTACTGTTCCACCTGTCTCCTCTGTTTTGGTAACTGGCACCACCATCTCTAGTTAAGAAAGAATTTTCGTAGTTTTCCCTAGTTCTCCCATTTGTCATAGTTCCATACATTTAACTAGTGATCAGTTCTTCTTAACATTTTTTCATCTGTTCCTTGTTCAGTACTTAAGCGTCTCTTGCCTGGACAATTACAGTGGTCTGATAAGTACCCTGCCTGCAGTGGCTGTTACCCCAATCTAGACCCACACTGCTGTCAGTGGTACCACATTTCAGTTGCTTACATACATAGCTGCATTCCAGTAGACAACGTTCTTTGAAAACAAGGATCGTGTCTCAGCCAACACTGCATCTTAAACATCAAACAAGGTAAATGAACATGAATAAACTGATGGTACCCTCACATGCCTGGACTTGTGTGACAAACATCATTCTGCATTTAAGGAATAAGACCAGTAGGAAACAGGATTCTTTGAACTCGCTCTCTTAGTGGTCTGAATTTCCTGTTGTTGTTTTCTTACATCAATTTGAGTAGTCTTAAGGTTTTTTTGGCATTTTAAAAATTTTATCTATTTATTTATTTTTGGGTGTGTTGGGTCTTCGTTTCTGTGCGAGGGCTTTTTCTAGTTGCGGTGAGCGGGGGCCCCTCTTCATCACGGTGCGCGGGCTCTCACTGTCGCGGCCTCTCTTGTTGCGGAGCAGTTTCCAGACGCGCAGGCTCAGTAGTTGTGGCTCATGGGCCTAGTTGCTCTGTGGCATGTGGGATCTTCCCAGACCAGGGCTCGAACCCGTGTCCCCTGCATTGGCAGGCAGATTCTCAACCACTGCGCCGCCAGAGAAGCCCAGTCTTAAATGTATATGCACGTAATTTAGATTCTTTGTAGGAAAAGAATGGTGTAAATTTTTTATTTAAAAATCAATTTTATAGTGAGGTGGATGGACCTAGAGTCTGTCATACGGAGTGAAGTAAGTCAGAAAGAGAAAAACAAATACTGTGTACTAACACATATATATGGAATCTTAAGAAAAAAAGGTTCTGAAGAACCTAGGGGCAGGACAGTAATAAAGACGCAGACGTAGAGAATGGACTTGAGTATATGGGGAGGGGAAAGGGTAAGCTGGGACGAAGTGAGAGAATGGCATATACACTACCAAATGTAAAATAAATAGCTAGTGGGAAGCAGCCGCATAGCACAGGGACATCAGCTCAGGGACATCAGCTCGGTGCTTTGTGACCACCTAGAGGGGTGGGATAGGGAGGGTGGGAGGGGGACTCAAGAGGGAGGAGATATGGGGATATATGTTTATGTATAGCTGATTCACTTTGTTATAAAGCAGAAACTAATACACCATTCATAAAGCAATTATATTCCAATAAAGATGTTAAAAAAAAGAATGAAACTATCCAATTTAATTCTAGTAATCAAGTTAATACATAGGAGATTAATTGAGTATTGTTTTTTCCTACGTTGTATTAATGGTTTTTGTAAAACTCGGCCACGTAAAATGCAGAATTGCTTCAAAATTACAGGCTACATGCCTAATTGAATCAACAGAAAATAAATATCAATAAAAGACAAACTCTTGGAAACAATTTAAAAAATCAATTATTTTATTTTATTCAACAATACTGAAAGTCCTAGCCAGAGCACTTAGACAAGAAAGAGAAATAAAGGCATCCAAATTGGAAAAGAAGTAAAATCGTCTCTATACGCAGATGACATGTTATTATATATACAAAACCCTAAAGACTCCACCAAAAAACTGTTGGAGAACTAATGAACAAATTCAGTACAGTTCCAGGATACAAAATCAGTATACAAAAATCAGTTGTATTTTGGGCTTCCCTGGTGGCACAGAGGTTAAGAATCCGTCTACCAACGCAGGGGACTCAGGTGTGAGCCCTGGTCTGGGAAGATCCCACAAGCTGCAGAGCACCTAAGCCCGTGCACCACAACTGCTGAGCCTGTGCACCGCAACTACTGAAGCCTGCGCACCTAGAGCCTGTGCTCTGCAACAAGAGAAGACACTGCAGTGAGAAACTTGTGCGCCGCAACGAAGAGTAGCCCCCACTTGCCACAATGAGAGAAAGCCTGCACACAGCAATGGAGACCCAACGCAGCCAAAAATAAAATAAATAAACTAAATAAATTTTTAAAAAATCAGTTGTATTTCTACACACTGACAACAAACTGATTAGAAAGAAAAAGTTAAGAAAACAGTTTCATTTACAGTAGCATCAAAAAGAATACAGTACTTAGCCATAGATTTAACCAAGGAGGTGAAAGATCTGTGCACTGAAAACTATAAGACATTGTTGAAAGAAATTGAAGAAACAAATAAAAGATACTCTGTGCTCATGAATTGAAGAATAAATATTGGTAAAATGTTCATACTATCAAAAGTACTATGTAGGTTCAATGCAATCCCTATCAGAATTCCAATGATATTTTTCACAGAAATAGAATAAACAATTCTAAAACTTTTATGGAACCACAAAAGATCTATGAAAGATTGCCAAAGCAGTCTTGAGAAAGAAGAAGAAAGCTGGAGGCATCACACTTCCTGATTTCAAACTATCTTACAAAGCTGCAGGAATTAAAATAGTATGGTATTGACATAAAAACAGACACCTAGAACAGTGGAACAGAATAGAGAGCCCAGAAATAAACCCACACATATATGCTCACTTAATTTATGATAAAGGAGCCAAGAATATACAATGGTAAAAGAACAGCCTCTTCAGTAAATGGTATTGGCATACCAGTACAGCCACATACAAAAGAATGAAACTGGACCACTATCTTACACCATACACAAAAATCAAATTAAAATAGATTAAAGACTTGACTATAGACTGTAAAACTCCTAGAAGGGAACAAGGAATATGTTTCTTGAAACTGTAAAACTCCTAGAAGAAAACAAGGGGGTGTGCTTCTTGACATCAGTCTTGCAAATGCTCTTTTGGACTTGACACCAAGAGCAGAGGCAACAAAAGCAAAAATAAACAAGTGGGACTACATCAAACTAAAAATCCTCTGCTCAGCAAAGGAAACCCATCAACAAAATGAAAAGGCAACCTATGGAATGTGAGAAAATATTTGCACACCACATATCCAATATGGGGTTGGTAACCAAAATACATAAGGAACTTGTATAACTCAATAGCAAAACCCCAAACAACCCAATTAAAAAATGGGCAAAGGATCTGAATAAATAGTATTCCAAAGACATACAAATGACCATTTTCGTGGTACATGAAGGTATTCAACATCACTAATCATCAGGGACCACAATTAGGTGTCATCTCACACCTGTCAGAATGGCTGTTACCAAAAAGACAAATGATAAGTGTTGGTGAGGATGTGGAGAAGAGAGAACCTTGTGCACTGTTGGTGGGAATATAAACTGATACACTATGGAAAAGAGTTTGGAGTTTCCTCAAGAAATTAAACATAGAACTCTACCATATGATCCAGAGGAAACGAAATCATTATCTTGAAGAGACATTTGTCCTCCTATGTTTATTGCAGCATTATTCATAATAGCTAAGGTATGGAAACAACCTAAGTGTCAGTTGTTGGATGAATGGATCAAGAAGATGTGGTCCGTATATACATTCAGTCGAATATCATTCAGCCTTGAAAAAGAAGGAAGTCTTGCCGTTCGCAGCAACATGGATGAACACAGAGGGCATTATGCTGAGTGAAATAAGCCAGACACAGAAGGACAAATGTTGTATGATCTCACTTATATACGATATCTTAAAAAACAATAATGATAAAGTAGAACTCCTAGAAACTGAGAGTGGAAAAGTGGTTGCTGAAGGTAGGGGAAATGGGGAGAGGTTGGTAAAAGGTTTAAACTTTCAATTGTAAGATGAGTAAGATCTGGGGATGGTGACTATAGTTGATATCACTGTATTGTATCATTGAGATTTTCTAGAGAGTAGAACTTAAATGTTCTCCCCCCATAAGAGGGTACGTAAATAGGTGGCGTGACAGGTGTGTTAATGAGTCAATGGCAGGAATTCTTTCACAATGTCTGTGTATCTAATGATCACATTGCATACTTTAAATATCTTACATTTTTGGTCAGTTACACCTCTAAATCTGAAAATATTAGTTTTTAATGGAAAAAAGTGATACATTAGCTTAATTTCTTAGCATTGAAACAGTACAGGACTTCTCTGGTGGCACAGTGGTTAAGAATCCGCCTGCCAATGCAGGAGACACAGGTTCAAGCCCGGGTCCGGGAAGATCCCACATGCCACGGAGCAGCTAAGCCCGTGCGCCACAACTACTGAGCCCATGCTCTAGAGCCTGCGAGCAACGACTGCTGAAGCCCGTGCGCCTGCAGCCCGTGCTCCACAACAAGAGAAGCCACGGCAATGAGAAGCCCGCGCACCGCAATGAAGTGTAGCCCCCGGTCGCCGCAACCAGAGAAAGCCCACGCTCAGCAACAGAGACCCAACACAGCCGAAAATAAATAAAGAAATTAAAAAAAAAAAGAAACAGTACAAAAGCCTGTGCAATGAAAAGATCTCCTCATTAACTTCTGGTCATATGTATCTTTCCAAAAACACTTTGTGCATATCTAACTATCCCCTGTGTGTATACATTTCCCTCTCCCTAGTGAGTTACTGCGTTAGTTTGATTTCCCCAACCTCTAATTGAATTTTATCCACTATGAAAAAGGTCATTTTTTACTGAAGTTTTGCCTACACCCAAATCCTCAGAGTCGTCTTAGTCTCCTGTTTCTCCTTTGCCCTCTACACTTTCTACCTACCAGCAGTTCTGTTGGTTTGACTCTGGGCATGGATCTCGAAACTCTCCCCTTCTGTTTGTCCCTTGTCCTGCTACTGCTCTAGTCCAACCACCATCATCTCACGTCTGGAGTTCCTTTCTAACCCATCTCTAATCCACATACCACCAGCAGCTAGAGTAATAAACACATTCAGACCCTGTCATTTTCCCCCGCTTAAGAGCTTCCTGTTCATTGTCAAAGAAGATAGATTCTTCTTGTCTCAGTTTACGAGGCACAAAGGCACACTTCATCCCGCATTGCAGTTAGGTGCTGCTTCACTCCTGCCTTGCAGAAGCCCTTGCAGAAGCCCCTGCAGCTCCTCAGGGCTTTTCAGCTGTGGTTTTATTTGCCTGGAAACCTCTAGCTTGTGCCTTCTGTATGGCTGGCTGTTTCACACCCTTTAGGTCTCAGGTTAAACGTTGTCTCAGCTAGACTTCCTGTTCCAGTTATCCTCCTGCTACCCAGATTATTTCCAGTAAACACTGTATTAGGAATACAGCAGTGAAGGAAGTGCCTTCCCTTCAAGAGTGTAACGGCGTGGCGCTTGGAGCCTGTCTTTGAGTAGCTCCGGAAGAAGGAGAGTTGGTGGTGCAAATGTCTGGAAATGATGGAGGATTTTGGTTTGAGGGCACGAGCACCAGGGCTCTGAGGCCGAGTGTAGCCTTGGCGTGTAGGGGACTAGTGTGAGCCCAGCGGGTGGGGGGAGTCACGGGGGAAGAGTAGGAGGGAGGCCTGAGACTGTGGGAAGGCAGGGCATCTAGGCCTTCTAAGCCACGACCTGAGTTTGAATTTTGATTGTGATGGCAGTCTTGGCATAAGGGGTCTTTTTTAAAGATCTCAGGCGTAAGAGCGAGAGGGGAAAGAAAACTGGGTGGTGAGGGTAGGTAGCAAGAATTGGTTAGGTGTTAATGGTAGACATGGCAGGTTTCGTGATTGGGTTGGATGTGGGGTGTGAGAGAGGGGTTGAGGGTGAGACTAAAGATTTTGTCCTGAGCATCTGAAGGAATGGAGGTAAAGTAACCTTTACTGAGGTGGGGAGGGCTTGGGGAGGAACACTTGTGGGATGGGTGTTGTCTGTATTCAGGTTTTGGAAATGCTAAGTTTGAGATGTTTATTATACATTGGTTACTGTATAGGAAGTTGAATAAAGAGTGTGGAGTTCTAGGCTGGAAAGATAATTCTAGGAGCCTTCAGAGTATAGGGACTTCTTAAAGCCACGAGAAAGGATGAGAGATCACTTGGGGTTGAGGTTGGGGAGGAGTGAGATAGAAGAAAAGAGATGACTCATCATGTCTTGTAAATGTTTTAAAAACTTAAAATTGTGATTATCTGTGTTCCCCACTAGCAGTAAGGGTTATGAAAGCAGAGAAGTCTTTCCATACGTCATGTCAATTCCCTGTTTATGAAATAGAGTAGAACACAAATGTCTGTTGACTGAATAAATGTAGAAATCTTCTTGCCTCCACCTCCATACAATGCTACTGGTTCATATTTAGGTCTTTCCATGCCAGTTATAAAAATATGTGTGAGCATACTTATAGAAGTGGTGTGCATTTGAAAATTTAATAAATTTTACTAACTTACCTTTAATAGAGTTTGTACCATTTATGAGACTGTTCCGTAAAATTTGGCCAATGCTATCTTTCCAACATTGTCATTTAGAGTAGTTTATTATTGTGTGCAAAATGGATGCATCAACCCTACATTCTCCTTCCTGTGTAAAGGATATGGAGATGACTGACATAAGAATGATAGTTTGATTTTAGAGACATTTTCTTGATATGAATCTAAATTTCGATAACATTTTTGGTCTGTGATGAAATTTTCTGCACCTCAGAATTGTACAAGCTGAGCTCCTCCTCCAAGAGTCCTACCCGGAGTTCTCTAACTCAGGCTAATTCCGGTCTGGAGTTTGTGCCGGACGTCAGCCCGTTAGGTTGCCTCAGGAGGGCTCTTCCTTTTTCTTTCACCTTATTTGTCAAATGGGTCAGCTGGGATAATGGATGTAAAGAGTGCAGCGCGGTGCCTGCCACGTAGTGAGAGCTTAGTGTGAGTTAGCTAATGTTGCTGTCAGTTGTGAAACACTATAGTTTTTAAAAAATATTTTGCACCAATATGTGAAGGGCTTCGTGTTTGTTTGTTTATTTATCTGTCTGCATCGGGTCTTAGTTGTGGCACACAGGATCTTCGTTGCAGCATGCGGGATCTTTTGTTGTGGTGTGCGGTGAAGTGCTTCTTAATTGAAAAAATAGAAAGTTTTATACTTAAATTTATACTGTAAGGAAAGGTCAGCTTTTGTTCTATCTTCTTACTGCTAGGTAAGTAAGAATTTCAGCAATATTCATAGTTTCTTTTTAGTTTGAGGAATAAGAATGCTGACCCATCTGGTCAACAAGCAATCCTGTGTAGTTTTTTTTTAGTTATTTGCTGGGAGGAGGCTACCTCTATCAATTACTGGGAGAGGACTGTTGAAACTGTCAATTATAAGTGACATTTAAAAATCACCCCCCTCCCCCCAGTCGTGTTTTTTTTGTTTTTTTTTTTTAAAGAAAGCCATCTGAATAGAGCGAAGCTGTTATTTGACCAGGGAGATAGAAATTTGGATGTTGTTGCTGGATTTCAGAGACAAGCTTAGTATTAGTGGCCGTCAGTAACTGCAACTTAGAAGAGTATGAAATAGCCAGCCTCCCAGACGTCTCAGTGGTCCTTGTCCCCTCCCACTCAGAGTCAGGCTGACCCACGTGGCCTGTGGAACCCAGCGGGAGGGATGGTGTGTGCCTTCTGAGGCTGGGACAGAACAGCCTCAGCCTTGGTCTCTTGGGTCGCGCGTGTCACACAGTGCAAGGGCGCTCCGGCAGCCCTGTAGAGACCCCTGTAGGAGGGACTGACTGGCTGACACCAGCATCTGTGTGCTCACTGTGTACATGACCCCCTGTCCTTAGATGATGGAACCCCTAGCCAGCATCTGGTGACAGCTCACGAAAGCCCCGAGGCCGGACAGCTCCCAAGTTCCTGATTCAGAGTCTTGAGAGAAAACACGTTTGTTGTTATTTTAAGCCACTGAGTTTTCTGGTGATGTGGTTTGAGTAGCAAGATGACTGGTCCAGAACGATTTGTGATAAGCCGCTTAGCGACATGTCCGTACTGCAGGCCAGGGCTTAGCGTGTGGGGTGTCATGACGAACAGTTGAACTGAGAAATTGATCCCACAGCTGAGCAGGGAAAGACAGGTCTGTTAGTTCCTGAGAAGGCTGTACAAGTTTGTGTTAGTATCTTGTAAGTGCGACGCAGTGAGAAAAAGCCTAGACCTGTCGTTTACCAACAGCTGCAAAACCTGCATGACTTTAACGTGAAGCCCAGCACTCTGAGCATCGCCAGCTTTTACTCCCGGCACCTGAGCTCCGGCAACCTTCCTTCCCCGGATGTGCACACACGAATTCTTCAGCTTTCTCGGTCCCTACATGCGCATCTTCCTGACCCACTTTCATTTTCATGGTCGGTTATAGTTCCTCTCTTGCATAAGCCTGATGTGTAACAGCGTGCATTGGGTGTGAACTTTGCGTCTTAAAGCCGCACGTGCTCCTTACCTCAATTCCCCTGGGCAGGAGCTGCGCACCGCTGAGCCGCGGCCAGGCCTGGTGGGGACTGCGGTGGCCTCGGAAGGTTCAACTCCAGAAGTGGGGGGATCTGCTGCCACGATCGCCTGCCGTGTGGATGGGAAGCCACCCCTCAATTCTTTGCCACGGGAGCCCTCCACGTGGCCGCTTGCTTCCTCCAAGACATCTTGGGATGCACCGACACTGAGCATCACCTTGGCGTCATCCCGCGACCCTTGCTGTCTTGTGGGGTCAGAAGCAAGCCACAGATGCTTGCCTTGGAGGAGGGGAGATGGCATGGGGCTGAAGGATGAGGAGGCAGGGGTTCTCTGGGAGGAATGCCAGGGCTGGCCACCACCACTGCTGCCCTTCCTCTGACACCTCCAGCCAGTCCTGGTTAAATCCAGCTCTTCCTTCTCGTACCTGCAGGGCCCGCACAGAACCGGACGTGACGGCAGATACGCAGTGGCGCTGCCTCTTGGTTGCAGCTCTTCAAATTCTTAAACTTCTTCATGACTGACACCATTGTGCACCCTGCACCCTTTTTGTTTTTGTTTTGTTTTTTTGTTTTTGCGGTACGCGGGCCTCTCACCGCTGTAGCCTCTCCCGCTGCGGAGCACAGGCTCCGCACGCGCAGGCCCAGCGGCCATGGCTCACGGGCCCAGCCGCTCCGCGGCACGCAGGATCCTCCCGGACCGGGGCACGAACCCGCGTCCCCCGCATCGGCAGGCAGACTCCCAACCACTGCGCAGCCAGGGAAGCCACCTCCACCCTTTCTGAAAGTTCAGTGCGGGAGACCTGGCTTTTCATATGGGTTTTCCAAATATGCAGCTTCAGGCACCTCCTCGGCGAGGAGCGTCCCAGCCTCTCAGCTCCTTGAGCAGAGCCCGTGCCTTCCCAAGGTGTCTGTACAAAGGGCCACTAAGCGTGTGCCCTGCAGGTGTTTCTCTGGCACAAGTAGCCTAAACAAACGGGAGACAAATTTCCCCCACACAAAAAAGCCTCCACTACTAGGACCCCTTTATGGCCTCCATGTAGCACAGGCGCATAGAAGGCCTGTGGTCTGAGTGCCGCCCGACCCCGCACCTTGCGGGCTGCGGCCCCACCCCTCCTCTGCTGAGCTCTGTTCAGTCCAGACCTCTCTGCACTGAAGAGTGATCCTCCGCTGAGCCACAGATGATGCCCTCACAGCACAGTTTTTTATTGGATTCATTTATTCTTTTTATTTATTTATATTTATAAATATTTATTGTTTTATTCTTTTATGCATTTTTATGCTTTTTTATTTTATCCAATCCAGGCTATTTTATCCAATAGTTTATTTATTTTGTTACTCAAGTTGTTCCAGCTTTGGCCATTGGGAACTATATCATTTGGCTATGGGGTGGCTTTTTAAAAAAATTTATTTATTTTTGGCCGTGTTGGGTCTTCGTTGCTGTACACGGACTTTCTCTAGTTGCAGTGAGCGCGGCTACTCTTGGTTGCGGTGCGCGGGCTTCTTATTGCGGCGGCTTCTCTTGTTGCGGAGCACAGGCTCTAGGTGCGTGGGCTTCAGTAGTTGTGGCTTGCTGGCTCTAGAGCACGGGCTCAGTAGTTGTGGCACACGGGCTTAGTTACTCTGCGGCATGTGGGATCTTCCCGGACCAGGGCTCGAGCCCATGTCCCCTGCATTGGCAGGTGGGTTCTTAACCACTGCGCCACCAGGGAAGCCCTGTGGGGTGGTTTTGTTTTGTTTTGTTTTGTTTTTGAGTGCTTCCTTACTTTCAGACACTAAAAGGTCCTCCATTTACTACATTTCCAACCCCTATCCTAGAATCTGCCATTTCTCCAAGGAGCTCAGGTTTCTTTTATTGGAGAACGGTATTGAAAACTGAGATTTGGGTGCTAGGTGTGCCCTTTGCTCTTGGGTTATTTTTGCTTCTGGGCTCTCTCAGCTGATAGTGCAAGGAGACGTATGTGTGTGTGCTAAGGTGTATAAATATTTATGTATTAACCGTCGCTGTGTAAGGCTAGTCGTGAGTTCATACTGAGGTCTCCCAGGCCACTTGCTTCGTGGCCCGTCCTCGCTTCTCTGTGAGCTCCCCATGCAGCTGCAGCAGAGAGAGAGAAGCCGGCTCCCACATCTGCCATCCACCAGGTGACTGTCCAGTTCCAGTGCCGGGTCCAGCAGTGTCAGGCTTGTTATGACACATGTCCCCGTGGGAAACAGCTTTACCAGCTGAGTGCAGTGCTGCTTGTAACCTCGCAGATTCTGCTCATTTCCAAAGTTACCTAGGTCAGCACTCGTTTACTACAGGGACTGTGACCCTCTTCCTCCAGCCAAGAAGGCGATACGGTGTCCTCGGTATCCCGTCACCTATGACATCTGTCTGTTTACACTTGTAACTTGGAGTCTCATTTTGGACCTTGAGAGGGGTCCTGATTTAGGGGCTCAGTTTTCTTGCCCCTCTCATTGAAGTGTGAAGCTTGCAGTTGACATGTCTGGAGAGAGACAGTCTTGGATGTGACAGAGTGTCTCTGTCTCTGTCATTTGTCGGCTGCTCTGAGGGTCTCAGTCTGTGTCCTGATAGTTGAGCTATATCCTGTATTTCATATCACATGTTTCTTTTTGGAGGAGAAAATTCTCTCACGTTTGCACCAAATACTGTCTTTTCCTGCCCAGGACATCACCCCTCTGGGTCTCTTCCGGTGTTAGCAGCCTTCCATCTCCACTCAAACCAGCAGGCAGTGGTTGACAGGTTTGGTTTCATTTTCCTTGGCCCTTTGTGGTGTCCTGGAGAGCTGTTTGGGGAAAGCTGCCCTCCTTCTGGTTGTGGGTGCTCCCCTCGTTCCCAACATCAAGGAAGCAAGGTCTTCCCGCTGTCATGTAACCGAGCTGCCGTGCTGGTGGCCCTTGGTATTTGTCAGCAGAAGCAGAAGTTTGCGTTTATGCAGAAGTCTTAGTTAATCCTACAGGAGGAACGTGTCTCTCCTCCTCCGGTGGTTCAGAGTTTATTCTTTTCCTTCAGTGCAACTAGTTTTGTTGGACAACTTACTGACATTAGTTATTGACTCCCACCGATGTCAGTAAGTTGTCCAGCAAAACAAGTATTTCCTTGATCCTCTTTTAAATAATCTGTCAGTTGAGATGTTACTTTTCAAGCCCCTTTTCCTTTTCAAGCATTCATAGTTGATGGCGCCACAGGCAGAAAAAGAAACACAGCACAGCACCTGTTGTCCACCCCCTCCACACTTGCACTATGGGCTTAGGGCTCTTGTGACTGTCATCGTCCAGGTGAAAGCAATTAGCAGAAGTCCTTGGGGCTGAGCTCGAAGGCCACCTCTGAGCACCACAGGAAATCCACCTTCCCCCTGAGGCCTTGGGCCCCTGCGATGGGATGGGTGGGCGTGAAGGCGGGACCTTTATTCTAACAGAAGAAACAAACAGGAGTAAAGATTGGGAAATACCTGTTATTTTTGAAAAATACAGCTGGTTAGTTCTCCACAAGATGTCTCTTTAATGGAGAGAATATTGAAAAGGTCATTTGAGGTCTTTGAATGGCATACTCGGGTTGGAGCGTGTCTCAGTTTGGTGAGTTGCGGGAGTTCTGGGAGGCTTCTGAACAAGCAATGTGACAATAATTGAGTTTGAGCACCTCTCACAGGGCAGCGGAGGAGATGGTCTGTGTTAGAAGTGGGAGATGGGCTCGGAAGTGCGGAGAGAAGTGCCGCAGCCGTGGGGGCTGGGAGGGTGCCTCCGCCCAGGACACCAGGACACCCAACACTGCGCTGACCCCAGAAGGGCTCCTGTACAGCCTGTGAGCTTAATTTGACCTCAGACCAACCCCTGTGCCTGCTGTATTAGTGAATCCTTCCAGATTAAATTTTTGGAGAGAGAAGTTTTCACAGATGTAGGTAATTGTTAAATGACTTCAGACCAACCTGCCGAGTGGTCATAAAATGTTTCAGATGCTTTATATTCATAATATGCTGTTCAATATTCATATTTTAAATTATTATCCCTTATAATAGCTAGAATTTAGGGCTTACTGTGTGTGATACAGTCTTACTGTGTTAAGTTTAGGATCTTGGCTTATGGATGCTGGCTAACTTTCAAAAAACATTTACTAAATACTCACTGGGCATTTCAGGGAAACAGCCACAAGCAAAACCCAGGAAGCTTCTCAAGGGATTTGCATAATAGTGGAAGAAAGAAAATAAACATATAATAAATAGGTGATCAGTTAATTAGAAAAATAAAGTACAGTAGGTGGATTGGGGAATGATGGGGAAGCCATGCAGATGCAGGAAGGGGGCCCCTGGCAGGAGCGCTGCGGGTCCCCGAGAAGAGGGCCGGAGGCTGGTTGTTGCGGGCTGGGGTCAGAGGGCTGAGTGTCAGCGGGACTTGAGCCCGTTGATGTGCACGGACAGGGGTCCAGTTGGAAGGCCCTGAGGAAGTCGATGCTGAGACAGTGGACAGAGGAGAAGGCATTGAGGACACAGGGTGGTTTCTGAATCCACTTGGAAGGGAGAGTCAGCAGGGCAGGTTGCTGGGTTAGTTATGAAATGAGCGAAGGGTCAAGGGTGACTGAAAGGCTTTCTGCTGGAGCAGTGGAACAAAGCTGCCATTTGGAGACGGGTGGCCAAAGGGGAAGCAGGTCCGAGGCCGTGGGATCGGGAGTTCAGGCTCCTTGTGCTGGGTTTGCTCTGTCTGCTGGGATTCTGAGGAAAGGAACAGATAAGGGAATCGGCCTGGAGGAGGAAGGGTGTCTGGGTGGAGGAAAGAATGGGCTAATTTACATGCTGTTTTCAGCCCAGGCCTTCGATGTGACTTGGATGCAGTAGACTGGTCAGAGTGAGAGTGCATTTGCATCACTGATGTTGGCCAGATTGTTTTTAACTACCCCTGAGGTTCAGTCACTTCAGTGCAGTTTCACCGCACATGAGCTGCTGATTCATTTCAGTTCGAGGCAGGTAATTAATCTTTTTTTTTAGTATTGTTTTTTGTTCGTTTGTTTTTTTATACTGCAGATTCTTATTAGTCATCAATTTTATACACATCAGTGTATACATGTCAATCCCAATGGCCCAATTCAGCACACCACCATCCCCACCCTACCGCGGTTTTCCCCCCTTGGTGTCCGTACGTTTCTCTTCTGCTGCCAGTGTCCTTGTCCTCAAGGTGAGACACAGCCCCCATCCCCGCCTCTGCAGGAGACCCTCCAACACTAGCAAGTAGGTCTGGTTCAGTCTCCCCTGGGTTCACTGCTCTTTCCCCTGGGTCCCGATGCACACACTACTTTGTGTGTGCCCTCCAAGAAGTGGAGTCTCTGTTTCCCCCAATCCTGTTGAAGTCCTGCAGTCAATTCCCACTATGCTTCAAAGTCTGATTCTCTAGGACTTCCTCCTCCCGTTGCCGGACTCCCAGGTTGGGAAGCCTGACATGGGGCTCAGAACCTTCACTGCAGTGGATGGACTTCTGTGGTGTAAGTGTCCTCCAGTCTGTGAGTCACCCACCCAGCAGTTATGGGATTTGATTTTACTGTGATTGCGCCCCTCCTGCCGTCTCACTGTGGCTTCTCCTTTGTCTTTGGATGTGGGGTATCTTTTTTGGTGAGTTCCAGTGTCTTCCCGTCGATGAGTGTCCAGCAGCTAGTTGTGATTCTGGTGCTCTCACAAGAGGGAGTGAGCGCACGTCCTTCTGCTCTGCCATCTTGGTTCCAAGGACAGCTGATGAAATTTCTTGACTAGTAAGAGAGTTTTAAAGGTGTCCACATCCTTTATTTTTACTCCCGATTGGTACACTGTGGGAGAAGCGACCTGGCCGGCAGATCTGCTCTGTGTTCCTGAAGAGGAGAGCCTGCTCTGGGTGCCTCTTCACCACAGCCCCATGTCAGTTAATTTTGTCAGCTGTCACCGTTTGTCTAATGCTCATTACGCTTTTGAGGAATAAAAGTCTCATTGGATGTATGAAGCAGTGCTCTCCAACATTTGTTTGTTTGTTTTCTGTTGTGTTTGGTGTCCTGGCCTGCCCTGGTGCTCCCAGGCGCTCGCACACACGCATGTCACCAGAGAGCAGCAGTAATCGCCAAGCATATGGATTAGTGTGCCTTGGTTTTGTCCTTTTCATGCCCGTAGTCGTCTTTTTTACCTTGTATACCTGTATTACTTCTCCATCCTCCAAGTTGTTTGCATTAAAATCGTTAATCAAACCCAAAGTCTCCTACCTAATTCTTTTTAAAAAATAAATAAATAAATAAATTTATTTCTTTTTGGCTGTGTTGGGTCTTCATTGCTATGCGTGGGCTTTTCTGTAGTCGCGGCAAGTGGGGACTACTCTTCGTTGCAGTGCGCGGGCTTCTCACTGTGGTGGCTTCTCTTGTTATGGAGCATGGGCTCTAGGCCCGCGGGCTTCAGTACTTGTGGCACGTGGGCTCTGTAGTTGTGGCTCGGGGGCTCTAGAGCGCGGGCTCAGTAGTTGTGGTGCACGGGCTTAGTTGCACCATGGCATGTGGAATCTCCCTGGATCAGGGCTCAAACCTGTGTCCCCTGCATTGGCGGGTGGATTCTTAACCACTGCACCATCAGGGAAGTCCTAATTTTTTTTCTTGTTAAAACCTTTTAACTTCTTCTTGCTGTGAAGTTTACATTTCCTACTACAGACATTGGTAAAACTTGACTGGAAAATATTGGCTTGTTTTACTAATCACCTTGATCAAAAAAAGTCCAGTTTTTATATGGAGGCTGAGGGGACACGGGAGGAAAGACAAAGGAGAGACCTGGAGACAAAAAAGCTGCATCTCGAGTGAGGCCCAGTGAACCTGACGATGTTTGTTAGTAACTGGCTGTGGTGGGATGGGAGTAGGGTGGGGGGTGGGCAGTGATTCTGATCTGTTTGAAAGTTGAATAAGGGATGTGTGAACCCAGTTAGGCTACGTTTTAGAAGAAATGAGGTCATTGTCCGGTATTATTCTCCATACCTTTTCCCGTTTCCAAACTTTTTTTTTTTTTTTTAATTGTAGCTGTGACTTTTTTTTTTAATTTTTAAAAATTTATTTTTGGCTGCGTTGGGTCTTCGTTGCTGCGCGCGGGCTTTCTCTAGTTGCAGCGAGCAGGGGCTACTGTTGTGGTGCGCGGGCTTCTCGTTGCGGTGGCTTCTCCTGTTGCGGAGTGTGGGCTCTAGGCACACGGGCTTCAGTTAGTTGAAGCATGCAGGCTCAGTGGTTGTGGCTCACGGGCCCTAGAGTGCGCGGGCTGCAGTAGTTGCGGTGCGTGGGCTCAGTAGTTGTGGCGCACGGGCTTAGCTGTTCTGCGGCATGTGGGATCTTCCTGGACCAGGGCTCGAATCCATGTCCCCTGCATTGGCAGGTGAATTCTTAACCACTGTGCCACCAGGCAAGTCCCTCTCCTTTCCAAACTTTAATGGTCTCTTCCTTTTTGGTAAAGTGGAAAGAGCGGGAGTTATGAATTCTGACTCAGTTCCTTTTATAGTGGTATTAACGTGAAAACTTCCCACACATGCTTAAATTTAGGCGATACCCCATCTTCCCAATGAGATGATTCAATAAAACTTTGGGACTATTGATTTATCATAGTGTATTTAAACTTTAATTATAGAGATGAAATAGTCAAATTTCTGTTCGGAGATTTGACTTTGGGGATTTTACATAAACATTTGAATTTTAAGTTTAGAAGTAATTGCTTTTTCTCCCCATCCTTATTTCCAGAAATAATTTCTTCATCATCACTAGAACCACTTTTGGAGATCTCAAGAACAGCTTTCTAGAATACTTCAACCTCACTTCTTTCTTTTTGAATCTGCTTTTAATGCTGATTTCTGAAAAATTTGTCCCAAGTCCCTATTCACTCAATAGTAAGATAGTTCGGTTTTTAGTTGCTCTATGGGTATATAGTCATGGTCATTAGAACATAAGCACTTTGTATGTTTCTGTTTAAGGTGACTTTCAACACTTGTAATTGTTATCACACCTGCGGAACCATTATGGAATCGTCAAGTTTTTTTTTTTTTTTTGCCTCCTTGTAAAATGATTCAGTCAGTGGCCTTTGGAGGCATCCAGAACTGGCATTGACTGAGGTTGTCTCAAGCTATTGTCTCTTCCTTAATTTCTTACCCCAAAATAAAACAGTTGAGTGAGTGTCCTGTAATAGAAGGAACTCGGTCAGTATTGACGTTCTATATAACTCTGTTGTGAGAGAATTTTGCTGAGGAGTCTTTGCCTCAGCCCAACAGGAGTCGTACCTGCTTGCTGCACGGCTTCTCAGGTGTTCCTTTCCTAAAGGCCCTGGTGGGGCTGTATGTAGCTGGCTTTGTTGTGAGTCCTTTCAGGTGATCGATTTGGTGCTCAGCTTTGTAGATTCAGAACCCTAACAATGTCAGTGGGCCCAGGGTCTCGCGATGGTGTTTTGTTTATTTATTTAAATTTATTTTTAATTGAAGTATAGTTGAACTACAGTGTTGTGTTAATTACTGCTGTACAGCAAAGTGACTCACTTATATGTATATATACACATTCTTTTCCATTATGGTTTATCATAGGATATTGAATTTAGTTCCCTGTGCTCTACAGTAGGACCTTGTTGTTCGTTGATTTAAAATTGGATTGGTACCTGCCATTCAACACACACCACCTTCCTAATACCCAGGCCCACGTACTGGTCAGGGAGCTGAGAATCAGAAGAGGGGGTGATTTCTCCCCTGCCTGATGAAAGGTCCTGCCCCACCAGGGTTGGGTCTGGGTCAACACAGCCCAGTTCTTTACCTGGGGACATCTTTAGATAGCATGCAGATTGGTTAGAACATTCTTTATCTTTTCCCAGTGAGAATTCAGAAATATTTTTTCAGTTATAACGACATCCAGATTTCCTCGTTGTTCGATGGCAGGCATTTCTGCAAACCTTCAGTCACACATTCATCCTTTAGCCTGGTTGCTCCCAGGGGCTCCTGTCTTTGGTTTTCTCTCTGCTCTTTCCGGCCCTTCCTCTGCGGAGGCCCGAGGGCTTTTGGCACAGGTGCTCGTGAAGTGCTCGTTCTTAGTCACTGCTGTCTGTAGCCACAGCTGGGAATGGGGACTACTGCTCGTTTTGCCTGCCCCTCCCAGATGTGAGGCTCCCGGAGGGGGCGTCCCCAGACCTGTTGGCACCCTCAGCACTAGACAGAGAGCCTGGCGTGGAGCGTGTCTTCAGATGCAGGGACACCGTTCACTTGTGGACACCCCCCCCCCACACACACACTGTCACGTGACCACGGAGGGGTGAGCTGATTGGACCGGTCAGGAGGGCCCCACACACCCAAGTCATGCCTGCAGTTTTCTGTGCTGCTCTCAGGAGACCAAGCTGTGGTCACATACCAACAACCAGCATGTTTCCCAGTTTAAACTTTGTCATCTCTGTCCCTCCCACCTGGCCTCCTTTCAGCTTTTTTGTTTATCACTTAGTGATCCCATAATCTTGTTGGGGGGTGGGAGACGCAGGATTAAAACTTGTTACCTAAAATTTCCTGTCCTTTGCCCTCTACCTACAGTTAGTTGCAAAATCTCATTGACTCTGCTCCTGAAACGCTCCCGTTTCACCCCATCCTTTCCATTTCACTGACGTCCTCCTGGTTTTGGCCCCTTGACGTCTTCCCTGGGCTGGGCTTGGGACCTTCTCACCCTGGGTCTCTCTTACCTTGTGTCCTGCAAACCGCGCCCAAATTAACCCTCCAGACTTGACTGTTGCTTCTCTACCCACATTTCACTGGCTCCACATAAAATAATTTCCAGCCAATCCAGTGGTGAGCAGGGAGTAGGGTTGCTTAACCTCAGGGGTCTAGAGGTCTACTGTCTGAAGTAGCTTTGGCATAAATTGTCTGATGAAGTCTCCTGTTTCAGTTAAAAAACTCTTTCGAAACAACAAGCAACAACGATGAAAACAAAACAATCAGAGTAAACCCGGCTTTCTAGGAAGCTGTGCCACGTCCATGCGCCGTGGGACCCGAGGGGCACAGTCTTTGCGATGACGTCCATACGCCGACCTGGGTCTGAGGCTTGTAGGGGCCGCAGGGCCCTGCTCATCCAGCACCAGCTTGTGGACGTGTTGCGAAGCTTCCATCTCTTCAGTGCTCAGGAATTATTTGTGTATCGTGGGGGCTTTCTTGTGGGAGAAGATCCATGAAAGTTCTGAGCCTTTTTAAAAATTTCTGGAGTCAGTTTTGGTAATGTATACCTTTTTAGAAAATCAATTTCTTGTAGGTTTACACATTTATTGCTTTGATTAGTATTTTGCAGTAATCTAATATTCTAGGGTAGCAGTCCTATCTGAGGGGAGCTCTGTGGTTTCCTTTCTGTTGTTCCCCAGTATCACAGCCAGTGACAGCCATGTTGTGGACTGCCGAGAGGAAGGTGTGTCTGCAGGGAAGCCGCGGTGCAGAGCTGCCGGCCACGGGGAGGACGTTGGGGTAGCACTTCGGGGATCCTCAGCGGTAACCCGCTTGGGCTGATGTATACCGCACGGTTTGAATTGGCCCGGGCAGCCTTTGGGATTAAATTAATTTATATCAAGTTAGAAAGCATCAGCTGCCAGAGTCAGGGAGGCCTTCTGGAGGCTGAGCCCGCTCTCCAGGCGGTCTCTCATGGAGAGCAGCTGGGATGGTCCTCGGAGGGCCTGCTGTGCATCTCGTTTGTGTGAGTGCAGTTCTGGGGCCCACGCAGAAGCCCCCCGCCTTTGACTGTGACCCCTGCTGCCTTGCAGTTGGTTCCTGTGCAGGTGAGAAAGATTTGTAACCTTCTGAAATCAAATACAGCACATATGGCTGTTTTCCTTAGCCCTTTTTCCCTCCTTTGGCACACTCAGCAGGATCTTTGTGCCCGGAGGGTGCAGCTCTGTGATCTTCATCCTTCCTTGGAAGTTGAAGGAAAGAAAGTTGTTCTCTCTTTACCACCTTCTTTCGCAAAAGATTAAAGAAGACTTCTACGGCGCTCAGGAGCAGATCAAACAGTAGAAAGTCCCTGCAGTGACATTTGAGAACAGGTGCTAAGTGGTGGCCGTGCGTCGAAGGAGTTAGTTGTGTTCCCTGTGCTGCACTTGGCTGTCTCTTCTGGACGTTCTCCCTGTTTGTGGCGAAGAGTTTCCACGACATAGGCTAAGGGCCCCCTTTCCCTCCCTGGCTCACCCTGGGGTTCTTTTCCCAGCAGCCACCGCCGGGTCCCGAGGGCAGGGCCGTGTGCCGGTGCTGAACAGGCCCGTCCCTAATGAGCTGTGCCGCCAGCTGCACAGAGGGCGAGCCCTGTTCTTCCTCCGGCCCCTCTGAAGAGCGGGAGCCCAGGAGCCCTTCTCGTCCCGCCCCCGCCCCAGAGCATCTTGTTAAAGTTCAGATTTCTGTCCTCACAGCTCAGTGCCCACAGTGAAAAGGAAATACAAAAGGGGAGGAGGAAAGTGGGGGTGGGGCGCTTGAAGGGTGTTTATTTCTCGTTGCCTTAGCCTAAGCCTCAGGCTCCCGGCTGAAGGCGTATGTGGTAAGGCTTTGAATAACTGGATCTGGAGATGGTTTTATTGGCTCATGCACACAGGCCGTGTATTAAGAGTTTGAATTTCTGTTGTTCAGAAACCTGAATTTTGAAAAGACTGCTTTCTATCTCTTCAGTCTGCTTTTTTCTACACACCACCACTTAAGGAAGATGAGATAATTGCCGTGCTCACATGCTGTAGAGCATTTGCGTGTGCCAGGCTGGTCTGGCTTTTATAAGCATTGCCTCATTTAAATCATCACAACAACCCCTGCACAGGGAAACTTTTAATGTGATAAAGTTTTTTCTTCCTATAATAAATTGTGGTAAAAGACACAAAACTTAGCATCGTTTTAAGTGCACAATTCAGGAGTGTTAAGTATGTTCACATTGTTCTGAATCAGCTCCAAAACGGTTTCACCTTGCAAATCTGAAACTCTGTCCACTGAAGTGAGAACATTTTAACCGATAAGCCGGCACTTTTTTTTGTTCAGCGGGTTTGAAATTGCTCTCCTGTTTCTCCTCTGCTGTCTCTCTGTAACATTAGGCCGAGGGCCATGAGTGCCGAGGCTGCGCCCGGTGCCCTGGTCACCGTGTGGCAGCTGCAGGGGAGGACAGCGGGCTGTCCAGAGGCAGTGCCTTCTTCCTCGGACTGTCCACCACTTGTGTGGGTGAAGCCCTGCCGAGCTAGAGGGAAAAGTGCACCTCACAAGTTACCAGGGGCCTGCATCTATTTTGGTTTGTTTTCTAGGTAGCTTCTGATTTATGAAGCATAATATCATAGAAATAAATATGAAAAGCAATTGTATATTTTGTGAGTTACTGTTTGTGAGTCACCGTATCCCATGGGTGAAATGGGAGGCAGGGGGTGGGATTGCATTCATAATATCAGAGCTCCTCTCAGTACTCATTTGAGAGACATTTCAAGCCTGTCCAGTTCCCCTTGGAAGAGCTGATTCAGCATCCCTGGTGCACAGCCTCATATGTAACCGCCTTCCCAGTGGCTACCTAGATTATGGTTGTGCCAGAAAGGCAAGCCCAGGTTCACTGGGGATAGGTTTTCACCAGTGCCATTTAGACTCTCTGCCAGAGTTGGACAGAACAGATCATTTAATAATTTTTCAAATGTAGATAGAGGCGTTAATCTTCACTTTCTGCTGATAATGTTAAGAAAACAACGGTTGGGGACTTCCCTGGTGGCGCAGTGGAAGGGACTCTGCGCGCCAATGCAGGGGGCCTGGGTTCGATTCCTGGTTAGGGAACTAGATCCCACATGCATGCCGCAATTAAGACCCGGCACAACCAAATAAACAAATAAATATTAAAAAAGAAAACTGGTTGAGTCACCAGTGAAGCCTGGGTTCTGAGGCCAGCAGAAAGTACAGTGCAACTGTTTTCTTTCCTTTTTAAACCTCAGATTCACAGGTTGTATTAATCTTAATTCTTGGTTCATGACACATTCCCATCATTGGTTTGTGGATGTTTTCCTTCCGGTTCTAGTGTCAGTAATTCTGGCTAATCTATTGAACGAGGTGGCCTGGGACTTTGTGCTTCAAGGGTCCAGCCTCTTCTCTTACTGCGGTTTCCTTTGGGGTCTTGCCCACTGTGACTGGGCTTCAGTAGGAGCCTGAATTTTCCCTTGCTCTGTCCCTCCTGTGCTCCTGTTGGGCTCTGGATGTGCGTGTCTCCCTTCCCGCTGTCTGTCTTGTTCAGCTAAGTCCCTCAGAGTCTCCTCTGGGCTGTTGCTCGAGCCGCAGTGGCCTTATCTCCACCCTCTGCCGCAGCAGCTGGGCGGTTCCCACCCTCTCCACGGCAGGCGGGGCCCAGAGGTGCTGTGTCCCGTCTACTCCCCCTGCTGACTCCAGCTCCCCAGGGCTCAGGAAGTGCTGGGTGCCCCGGAAACGTTTGTTGAATGAATGAATTCTGACCAAATATAGTTCAAATCCTTGTTATGTTTGGTCGGTAGAATGTAGAAAAGAGCTCTGCCCAAAGGAATTAGTAAGCTAATAGAAGAATAAGAGCCACTGTAATAGACATGCTCATCGTTACCGAATTTGTATGTAGGGCAGACGCAAGGTTTTCACGCTGGGCCTTGTCTTTGAATTCTGAGTTTCGCTCACCTGGGCTTTCAAGACGTCTATGCCCCTTCCTTCTCAGGGTAGTTTGTATTTTGTTCGCTTCTATCAGTTGGTGTGTTTAGCAGTTTTCTGTCATGTGAAGTTTTCAGATTGCGTGTTTACAAACTTAGAAACTTTTAAACATAGAATAATAAACGGAACAATTAAAATAGCTTTAAAAAGACCGTTACCATTTTTACAGCAGAAGTGGATCCCCACCTCTTGTGTACACTGCCCGGTACTTGGTGTGGGCAGGACAGAAGCTGCATATTTGGCACACCTCACGCTTTCCAAACCACTCATAAGACCCTCGCAATTTTGGTTATGAGCCGGCCACACCACAAGCGTAGTGGACCCTTGGGAAATGGCTTGCATAGTGGGTGGACGGCATCCTGGTGGACCAGACGTGGCCCCTCTCTGCATCCCGGGAGCTGGTGATTGGGGCATGTTCCATCATCTCAGGAAACACTGGTTCACTGTGGGAACTTGAGAAGGGAATAGAATCTCCCAAAATTCCACGCTGTCACCTTTTGTCCCTGTAGCTCCTCAACGAACCTTTGTTCAGGGTATGTGCAAAGTCAAGCTAAATCTTTGGCATCTCTACCTAAACCCCAAGGACAGCACGTGCACCTCCCCTGGGATTAGCCCCTTAGCACGGCATCGCCTCACTTCCCTTCAGGTGATGTCAGCTCGGCCTTGGCGCTGGCAGCCTCCTCCCCGGGCCTGTGGGGACCACAGTTTGCTCACTTCCTAGTGCCGCTTCTCAAGGTAGCGTGGCTCTGGAAAGCTGTTGCAGTTGGCTTGCCTGTTGAAACTCTCCAATAAACGAATACTTTCTGAGTAATTACATATTTGCCCCTTTACACTCTTGCAAAATAATAGAAAGCAAAACAGTATATTAATATAAGTTAAGCTCTTTTGTGACTGTGCTGCATTGACTTGTAAAAAGAGGTGTCTGTGTGTGCAGGTGAAAGGAATGGAGCTTGGTAAGGAGCAGTGGGGGAGTAAACTCTTGGAAAACCAAAAAGGAGGGCAGTTGGCCCGTGACGGTGACGGCAGTGGTGGTGTGGTGGCGACCTGGAAGGGACGAGCTGCTGGCTGTTAGGAAATCTGCATCCGTGTCTGAGCTCTCAATCCCTCTCCCTTCTCCTCCTCAGGAGTTAGAAGCAGCTCTTCATAGAGACGACGTGGAGTTTATCAGTGACCTGATCGCGTGCCTACTTCAGGGCTGCTATCAGCGAAGGGATATCACGTGAGTAACCCCAATCTTACCGTTTCTGGCGGAGGGAAGGAATTAACCAGTCCTAGTGATGTTTCGTGTCTCCTGGAATAAACCAGAGCAGATCACCAGCCAAGACGTAACAGTATTTACACACGGTTCCCAGGTCCCATGTTTGGCTCCTTCTGCAGCTGAGTTTTCATTTTATTGTAATTCTTGACTTTATTTCACTCTCAGAAATCTATATCCCTTACTGTTGGGTCCACCAGCTACCATATTCAAGTGTGGAATGTGTTCTCTCAATGTAGGGCTTTCTTTCTGATCTTTGTTTTCAGTATTGGTAAAATGATGCCTAACAAATGAGCACTAGGTTTTTGCCGTATTCCGGCCCCTGGGGTGTGGATCTTCTGTTCATGTGAACAGTGGCATCATTTCTCTTTTTTTAAAGACACATTTATTCAGCGTCACGATCAGACTATTACATTTAGCAATCAACAGCATGGGTGCAAAAAAAAAAATCTACATTAAAACCCTTCGCTGGAATGCTTTACACGTTCTACAGAGCAGAAACTAAAATAACCTGTTATACAATTAGTCACAAATAACAGTCCTTGAGTTTTTTTGCCCATACACATGAGTATTGTGTAAAACATGTCTTCTTTGTAGCAGCTAGGCCCTGCCACCACTGTGCTTGGCTGAGTTCACAGATCTGTTGTAACCTGTAGGTTCCCTGTCACTTCTCTGGCTCTCGTCTCCTGCTAAGCTTTGTTTCCTGGCAGTAATCAGAACCTTCTGCCACTGCCATAGCTACTGCTGCTGCTGGAACCACCACAGCCACCTTGGTTTCGGGGTTTGGCAAACTATTGGCCTCCACCACCCTAGGGGCCAGAACTTCTGCCTCCAAAGTTTCCTCCTTTCATGGGTCCAAAATTTGAAGATTGATTGTTGTAACTGCCAAAATCATTGTAGCTTCCACCACCTCCAGAATTGCTTCCATCGTTACCAAACCCATCATAGCCATCCCCACTGCCACCATATCCCCCGCTACTGCGGCTGCCACCAAAGCCACCTCGGCCACTGTAGTCTCCTCCGTGACCACAGCTGTCACTCCCACCAAAACCCCCCTCCACGACCACCACCAAAGTTTCCAGAACCACTTTGGCCTCTTTGGCTGGATGAGGCACTAGCCATCTCTTGCTCAGATAGGGCTTTCCTTATTTCACAGTTGTGGCCATTCACAGTGAGGTATTTCTGAATGACAGTCTTGTCTACAGAGTCATGGTCATCAAAGGTTACGAAAGCAAAGCCTCTCTTCTTGCCACTGCCTCGATCAGTCATGATTTTAATCACTTCAATTTTCCCATACCGTTCAAAATAATCTCTTAGATGATGTTCTTCAGTGTCTTCTTTAATGCCACCGACAAAAATCTTTTTCACACTTAAGTGGGCACCAGGTCTTTGAGAATCTTCTCTTGAGACGGCCCTCTTGGGTTCCACAACTCTCCCATCCACCTCGTGTGGCCTTGCCTTCATGGCCGCACCCACATCCTCCACAGTGGCGTATGTGACAACCCTGAAGCCTCTGGAATGCCTGGTGCTTAGATCTCTCGTCGCCACATAGTCTGTGCGCACTCCCCGCCACTCAGAATGCCTCCTCAGGCTCGCGTCGCTTGTTTCAAGGCTCAAACCTCCGACGAAGAGCTTCTGCAGCTGTGCGGCTCTTTGGGAGACCCTGACTTAGCCATGACGGCAGTGCGGGGCGGGGAGACGTCAACGATGCTTACTCGGTGGTGTCCACGGGCAGAAAGGAGTAATCTACCGAACGTATCTCTAGCATCATTTCTAGCGTGGAGCTTCTGGGCCCCGGCACACTATAGCTGCCAAGTACACAGCTGTCTGGTACATTGAGATGTGTAGAAATTTGGAGCAAGATTTCATCTCTGTCAGCAAATAAAGGACCTTCCCGATAAGGCCTCATCCCTTGTTTTGATAGAGTTGATAGACGTTCTCTTGCTACTACGTTTCCACACAGTTGGACTGTGAGGCCAGCTACCGGGAAGCTGAGACAGGACGGGGCTCCCCGTGCAGGCAGGAGGCTGGGGTGCCACGGTTTAAAAACAAAGACGGTGTCTGAAATATCTCTCTTCTAGTAGATCCACTCCTGGGCGCCTGTTAGGGCTGGGGGTAGACGTGTGGTAACAAGGTGAATGAGGGGTTGACTAGCTGCTCCTGCATCGAGCGTGGAGGTGGGCGTTCGTGTGTGTGTGTGTGTGTGTGTGTGTGTGCGCGCGCGTGTGAGTGATCATCCCTCTTCCTTTCTGTGTTTGTACTTCTGCCTGTTTCATGCTGTAGTCGTCATCTCCTGCATTCTCCGCGAGTGTACTGACTGTCCCCAGGGCGTCCAGGCTGTTGTGCTAAACAAAGAGTAGAAAGAAATCTACCATCTTACCACTTAAACACCGTGACAAAGGGTTTAGTATATTTTCTCCCATTTTCTTTTTGAGATGTAACTTGGGAGTCTGTGTGGTTTTTAAGCCGTTGTAGTCATACTGTGTATATAATTTCACTTTTTCATATCTTTCATTTTTTCCTCACAACGATAACTTTTCTTATAACCGCTTTTTTCTTTCAATGGGATTGTCAAATACTCCGATTTAGTGGATGAACATTTGTGCCCAGCATTTAACTGTTATAAACACGTTGTACCGCGTAGCCTTGGACGTAAGGGTTTGCACCCCTTAGTGAGTCATACTCTTAAATCTCCGCAGGCACAGTCACTGCGTAGAAAGAAATGCCCGCTTACGATTCCACAGTAATTTCCAGGCCGCTCTCCCCAGGGGCTGCTCCATTTCACCCATGACCATCGGTGTCTGAGGGGGTCTGTTTGCCTCACCTCGCTCTGGCCAGGGTGCTGGAGGGCAGATGCCCTCGGGACCCTCGGTCCTGGGCCCCACCGCAGAGTGTGTGCAGTTGCCATGGCAAGCGCTGTGACATCCACAGAGCACGTGGCCTGTGTGAGAAGGGGCCGTGGACCGAGCTGTCATGGGGTGCTTCCTGAGCCAGTGCCCTTATATTACAGAGCCCATTAAGAGGGTGAGTGGAGGAAGGACGGACCCCCCCCCCCAAGTTGCAGGCAGGAAGGTGGGTGTCTGGGGTTCGACACCCTGGAGCAGAGGCTAGGGGTTGCAGAGCAGAAGGTCCCATGTGGTTTAGAGATGTGATTCATTTGAGCTGCAAAGTCCAAAGTCTTATTAGCCCCTGAGTGTTAAATTTTGGTTCGTCGCCAACATCTAAAATGAGACTTCATGTTGAAACCCAGTTTGTAGCTTTTAGAAAGCATCTAAGACACTGATCAGCTGGAGGGAAAACAGGGCCCCAGCCTGCCTGGTGGCTCTCGACACAGAGGCTGGTTGTCACTCTGCATCTGTGGGGCTTGCTTGGCCCACCTGCTCACCTTCTTTCCCTGTTGTCTCCGGCAAGCACAGCCATTCGAGGAGTCCTGTGGCCACAGCACACCAGGAGTAGGAGCCTAGTAGGCCTTGTAGGCTGAGCAGCGAGTTCAGGGGTGTGATCCTGAGGGCAGGGAGGGCGGGGCACCAGGAAGGGGCGAGTGAGTAGATCAGGCCTGAGGGCAGAGGCGAGCCCATCATGAAGGCCTGTTAGGGGGTGAACGTGATGACCTGGAGTCTCCTGCCTGACAGGCTGTCTCTCCAGCCTTAACCGCGCACATTCGTGGTTTGTGGACTTGAATTTCCTGTTACATACTTAGGCCGTGTCTTCCATGGGTGTGTTAGTTGATGATCAAGCACAAGAAATGCCCATTTAAAATTTGCGGGGCAGGTGTCGCACGCCTGCCTTCTGTGTGATGGTGGGGATGGGGGCCAGGCTGCGGTTGAAGGTCTGAATAGCTAGGAGTTGGCTCATACCATCTATGGAGTAGAGCTTCCCTTCCCTGTTGGCATGTGGTGTCTATTTGACATTTTACCAGGTTTTTGACACGTGAGAATCCACTCGGCTCTTCCTGGCTGTACCTGCCAGTCTCTTGGCTCTGATACCATTCCTCTTAACTAATCCTGCTTGTTAGTTCTTACAGAAAGTGATATAATCTTGTCATATTCCATAAGGAATCTCCTTATTTTGATTAAAGTCCTTATGTTGTGGGACTCCCCTGGTGGCACAGTGGTTAAGAATCCGCTTGCCGGGCTTCCCTGGTGGCACAGTGTCCGCCTGCCGATGCAAGGGACACGGGTTCGTGCCCCGGTCCGGGAAGATCCCACATGCCGCGGAGCAACTAAGCCCTTGCACCACAACTACTGAAGCCCGCAGGCCTAGAGCCCGTGCTCCACAACAAGAGAAGCCACTGCGATGAGAAGCCCGCGCACTGCAACGAAGACCCAACAAAGCCAAAAATAAATAAATAAATTTATTTTTAAAAGAAGTCCTGATGTTGCCCAGTAAAAAGTTGTAGCTTTGTTCATGTAGGTCAGATCCGTTCCTGGGTTACTTTAACTTGTGTTGCTGCTAAGAGTTGAGTGATACACACCGTACAAGTACTGTCAAGTGTAGAATATGATTTATTCCTAACATATTCCTGTGTTTGTATCTTGAATCTGCCCAGTTTATTGACCTTGATTTTTTAAAGTTGATTCTCTTGTTGTTCTAGGTTATCATCCCCCTTCCTTTTCGTGTTTGTGCTTCTGCCTGTTTCATGCTGTATTCGTCATCTACTGCTATGTAACAAATTACCCTAAAACTTAGCAGCTTTAAACATCAGTTTCTGTGGGTCAGGAATCTGATGTCCCGGCCGTGCTGCTGGGACCGTGGCCACCCCAGGCCCGCCCTCGGGAGGGGCCGTATGTTTGTTTCCTGTGGCTGCTTAGCGCAGTTCACAGGCCGAAGAGCTGAAACTGCATTTGGTATCGGTCGGTTTTGTGGGTCTGCACGTGGCTTGTCAGGGGCCCCGCTCGGCGTGTCTGGAGGCCTAGCTGGGGAGGGACACAGGGTCCTTCAGGCTGCTGGCAGAGTCTCCCTGGCAGCTGTAGGACCCAGGTCTTTGTTCCCGTGCGGCCCTCTCGGCCCCGCTGTGTCTCCTCTCTTGACCTGGCATGCTCGCGGGAGTACCCTCGCCTGCCCAGTTTTGTGACCAGGAGCGAGCCCCAGATGGGCTGTGCCCCACTTGGGAGAGCCCAGCATGCAAGGCTGTGAACACCAGGGGGCCTGTTGCACATGCTTTTGTTTGTCAATAGTGACTGTATTCTCCAGAGGAAAACTGCATATTGGTGGTGAGGCTTATGCTTGCATCTAATCACGTGTACTTAGTTATTAACAACGTATCATAAGTTCTCTTTTTTCCTAGGCTTTTGGACAAGAACCAGTTGATTTTTGGATAGTCACATGTGGTCCTATATAAATGAATTATCAACAAGAGGTTTTGATTTTCCCTTTTGTTTCAGTAAATGGCTATAACTAACTTGTTCCTAGTTTAATTTTCTCCCATATTTACCATTAGCCACCACGATAAATGTACTTACATTGATAATATCTCCTATAAAAAAACAATTAGTTTGAAGATAACGGGTGTTCTACAGGATATTCTTAGCTTAGATGCAGGCTTCTCCCATCACTCATCTACTTTCACTTTGGCACATTTCATTTCCTCAGTCTTCTTGTGAGGCTATGAAGAAGAGGTAGAGGGAGATCCCCTCAAAGGCTAACCGGGTCCTGTTTTACAGGGAAGGAAACATCCAGAGACTTAGGTAGCCGGTTAGAAGATGAATAATCCCTACAAAGAATTGAGAGATCAGGAGCCCAGATCTTCATCCCTCATAGAATCTGAAGTTTGAATCTCTAACTCTGACTCTTTGTTTTCTGTCGTCTTTACATAAAATTAATGATTTTAGCAGTATAAAAAAGTAAATTCTGGGCTTCCCTGGTGGTGCAGTGGTTAAGAATCCACCTGCCAATGCAGGGGACACAGGTTCAATCCCTGATCCTGCAAGATCCCCCATGCCGTGGAGCACCTAAGCCCGCGTGCCACAATTATTGAGTTTGTGCTCTAGAGCCCGCGAGCCACAACTACTGAGCCCACGTGCCACAACTACTGAAGCCCGCACGCCTAGAGCCCGTGCTCCGCAACAAGAGAAGCCACCGCGATGAGGAGCCCGCGCACTGCAACAAAGAGTAGCCCCCGCTCGCTGCAACTAGAGAAAGCCTGTGCGCAGCAACAGAGACCCGACGCGACCAAAAATAAAAAAATAAATAAAAAGAAAAGTTTTAAAGCATCGCCTAAAGTAGTATAGAACAGAAACCCAACGCGTCCTTAAGATGGGGTGCCGGGTGGGCTGTTCTGGACAGTTTGCTTTTTCACACGTGTGTAGCTAGAGGTGCAAATAGCATTTAATATTTCAGAATGTGTCTGTCTCATCAAGCTGTGCTGGCTCGTCAGACACCCGCAGACAACCGTGTCACCCTGTCTTCTGTGTCTTCCCCCAGCCCTTCTGCTTCTGGGTGCGGTGCAGAGCTGCCCGCCCTCCCCAGCGCTGATGGCAGGCCTCTTAACACTAGTTTCTTCCTTATGACACACTGTGTCAGTTACTCCTAAATGATTTCTTTTGAAACGAGAGGTTAATTTATTTTAAAAAAACAAAAAAATGACCCTAGTTAAATACAGGTCATAAAATTTCAGATGCTGTTGTAACCGGGAGGAGAGAAGAGATTTTTTCCCCTTCCTTTTACAGGCAGCCGCTTCTGTGACTTTTTTGCTTTTGAAGGAAACTGTGAGTCTCAGATGGACAGAAGCAGAATTAGTGGGGGGCCCGTCAACCCCCTTTGGTGGGGGTATCCTGGTGCCCTCCGAGCTCGTCCCCCTTTCCTGGGGACAGCGGGTGGCAGTGTTGGTCCTGCTGTTCTGTGCTGGGCCGGGGAGGCAAGTGATGGTTTCACCCTTTTTCATATCATACCTGTGAGGTGTCAGAGCATTGCTGAAAACATAATCTGTAAATTGTGTTAAAAACAGCTAAGTATACATGAAATAAAAAAAATTTCTGAATGGGCAAGTAAGTTTGGGGTGTGATTGATCCAGGTTGAACTAATTGGTCTGAAGTGAGGCTCAGGCTTCAGCCCTTTAAAAACTTGTTTTTGTCGATATATTATAATACACACAGAAAAGGGCACATTGCTTAATCATACAGCTCAGTGAATTTGTACAAACTGAATACACCTACGCAGTGATCACTCAGACAAGAAAACATCACAGTGAATTTTACTTTTCATTGAAAGAAATTGCCTAAAGTGATTGCTATTCTGTCCCTCCAGTGGTACCCACGTACATTTAGAGTGAATTTGTGCTCGGTATTCTCTGAAGTTTTATTTTCATCCCACCGTAAAGAAAGAGGATTTTGGACAGATGAATGCTTGCCTTTCTTGGTTCTAAGGCTTACCTGTTATGTGGAGCTAACAAAGTTCCTTAATCTCTTTGTGCGTTACTCGCCTCATCTGTAAAATGGGAATGATAACCATACCTATTACTAAATTTATTGTGAAATTAAATGAGTGCACTCATGACAGCCTTAGAACAGTCTTGAGCTTTTAGTAAATACCAGAAGCATCTACGTGTGTGGAGTAGGAAGTGGATATTGACCCAGGCTACTGCCAATGTCTTAAATGTTGCGGTTTGCACGTCTCAGAACTGGGGTCAGCAGACTTCTACGAAGGGCCAGAGAATAACCATTTTAGGCTTTGTGTGGGTGACATGGTCTAAACTACTCCCCTCTGCCATCTCAGTGCAAAAGTGGCCAGAGCAGTGCTTCGTGACTGATTGTGGCTGTGTTTTTTTAGATTTTCATAATCTGGAATTTGAATTTTATATCATTTTCTCTTGTCAGAAAATAGTATTCTTTCGATTTCTTTTTTCTTCCAACCGTTAAAGAAGAATGATTTCCACATTCTTAGCTTACAGGCTAAAGATAGACATTCAGGCCAGCCTTGGCCCATGAGCCATAGTTTGCCCCTGTTTTTAGAAAATTAAATAGGTTCCTATTTCTAATTACACAAACTCGGTCACCATGCTGCTCAAGATAATACATTTCCATCTCCTCATTTAGTGCCCTTTGCACTAAATCTAACCTCCCCACACCCCCAAAACCCCACTGCATCCCACGCAGTGACCTGATTTTTATTGATGCAGATTGTTTTGCCTTATTCTAGAATTTCGTGTGTGTGTGGCTGGGATCATGCAGTGTGGGTTCTGTGTGTCCAGCTTCTTTGAGGAAGCACAGGGTCTGTGTGATACTGACACTGCTATTTGTATCAGTTCTTCGTTCCTTTTAGGGGAGGGGGTCTGCATTGGATTCCAGTGCAAAAATATATGACAGTTTTTTTGTCTGCTAGTTGGTGGACTTGTATGTTGCCTCCAGTTTGGGGCTGTTGAGAATACAGCAGCTGTAAACACTCGCACGGATGTTTTCGTGGATGTCTTTTCGTTTCTCTCAGGAATCGCTGGGTGGTGCGTCAGAGCACAATTGATACTGACTTGTTTTCTAAGCAGCGGTGACCTTTATTCTCCTACCAGCAACACATGAACAGTCCAGTTGCTCCATATCTTTCCCGACATCAAGTGTGATGAAGTGCTGTCCCTTTTGTCTGTTGTTGAATTCAGTTTGCTGCTGTTTTGTTGAGGATTTCTCCATGTATGTTTATGAAGAATATCGGTCTGTAATTTTATTTTCTTATGAAGCTTTGTCAGGTTTTGGCACAAGGGTTGAGAAGTGTTCCCTTCTCTCGTTTCTGAAAGAGTTTGTGTAATTTCTTTTCTTTTTTAAAAAAATTTATTTATTTTATTTACATTTATTTTTGGCTGCGTTGGGTCTTCGTTGCTGCGCGTGGGCTTTCACTAGTTGTGGCGAGCGGGGGCTGCTCTTCGTTGCAGTACGCAGTCTTCTCATTGCGGTGGCTTCTGTTGTTGCGGAGCATGGGCTCTAGGTGCGCGGGCTTCAGTAGTTGTGGTGCGTGGGCTCAGTAGTTGTGGCTCACGGGCTCTAGAGCACAGGCTCAGTCGTTGTGGCGCACGGGCTTAAGTTGCTCTGCGGCATGTGGGATCTTCCCTGACCAGGGATTGAACCCATTTCCCCTGCATTGGCTGGCGGGTTCTTAACCACTGCACCACCAGGGAAGTCCGAGTTTGTGTAACTTCTTCCAAACAGTTCACCACTGAAAGCCTTTGGGTTTGTAGTTTTCTTTGTGTGCAAGTTTTTGATTGAGTATTATTGATTTGATTTCTTTAATAGATTAAGGCTATTTGGGTGTTCTGTTTCTTTTTTAAAACATTTTATTGAAGTATAGTGTTGTGTTAATTTCTGCTGTATAGCAAAGTGATTCAGTTTTACATATATACATTCTTTTTCATATTCCTTTCCATGACAGTTTATCACAGGATATTGAATATAGTTCCCTGTGCTATACAGTAAGACCTTGTTTATCCATTCTAAATGTAATAGTTTCCATCTATCAACCTCAAATTCCCAGTCCATCCCTCTCCCCCTGCCCATAGCAACCACTAGTCTGACCTCTATATCTGTGATTCTGTTTCTGCTTTGTAAATAGGTTCATTTGTGTCATATTTTAGATTCCACATATAAGTGATATCATATGGTATTTGTCTCTCTTTCTGACTTTGCTTGATATGATAATCTCTTGGTCCATCCATGTTGCTGCAGATGGCATTATTTCACCCTCTTTTTATGGTTGAGTAATATTCCATTGTATATATGTACCATGTCTTTTTTATCCATTCATTCATCTGTCAATGGATGAAGGTTGCTTCTATGTCCTGGCTGTTGTCAGTAGTGCTGCTGTAAACACAGGGGTGCATTTATCTTTTCAAATTACAGTTTTGTCTGGATATATACCCAGGAGTGGGATTGCTGGATCATATGGTAGCTCTGTTTTTAGTTTTTTGCGGAACCTCCAAAGTGTTCTCCATGGTGGCTGCACCAGTTTACATTCCCACCAACAGTGTAGGAGGGTTCCCTTTTCTCCTGAGTGTTCTGTTTCTTAAGTCAATTTTGGTAAGTAATTTAGGCATTTTTCAAGGAGTTTGTCTATTTTATTTAAGATTTTACATTTATTTCCATAGTACTATTCATAATATTCTCTTACTATCTGTAGGATCTACAGTGGTTTCTCCACTTTCATTCCTGATGTTGGAATTTGTTCTCTCTCTCTCCCTCTATTCTTTCTACAGGTTTACCAACTTTTCAAATGCTTACTAAGGAACCAGCTTTTTTTTTTTTTTTTTGCAGTATGCAGGCCTCTCGCTGCTGTGGCCTCTCGCGTCGGGGAGCACAGGACCCGGACGCACAGGCCCAGCGGCCATGGCTCACGGGACCAGCCGCTCCGCGGCATGTGGGATCCTCCTGGACTGGGGCACGAACCCGCGTCCCCTGCATCTGCAGGCGGACTCTCAACCACTGTGCCACCAGGGAAGCCCAAGGAACCAGCTTTTAACTTTACCTACTGTTTGCCTGTTTTCTTTAAAAAATTTTTTTTTCTGTTTTTGATTTATTATTTTCTTCTATTTACTTTGGCTTTAGCCTACTCTTCTTTTTCTTTCTTCTCAAGTTATAATACTTGTTATGAGCCTTTTTTCTTTTCAATACAGGCATTTTAAAGCTGTAAGTTTACTTCTAGGCAGTGCTCGACTGGGCTGTTCAGTCCATTTACATTTAGTGCAGTTACTGGTATGGTTGGTTTTCCACTGTTCTGGGGGTTTTTAAGCGTCCAATTCATTGGTGTTTAGTATATTCACAAGGTTGTGTAGTCATCACCAGTGTTGAATTCCAGAACATTTTATCACCGCCAAAGACCCCTCACACCCATCAACTGTCACTCCTTGCTTCCTCCAGTCACCAGTCCCACTAACTAATGTGCTTCCTGTCTGTTTTTACTATTCTAGGTACCTCTTATAGGTGGAATGCATACATATAGGTATCCAGCTACTTTCACTTCGCATGTTTTCAGAATTATCCGTGTTGTACCGTGAATCACATACTCATTCATTTTATGGCCCCCAAATACTCCGTTGTATAGATACATGTTTTATTTATCTGTTAGTTCATGGACGTTGGTGCTGTTTCAGCTTTTTGGCTGTTAGGAATTCTGCTGCTGTGTATGGACATTTGTCTACTCATTTCTGTTTGGATGTATGTTTTCATTCTCTTGGGTATACACCTAAGAGTGGAGTGGTTGGGTCATGTGGTAATTCTGTGTTTAAGTTTTGAGCAGCTTGCCAAACTTTTGCAAAGTTGCTGCACCATTTTACATTCCAACTAGCAGTATATGATGGTTCCCACTCTACGTCCTTGTTAACAAGTGGTCAGCACTTGTTCTTATCTTTTTAATTTTAGCCATCCTGGTGGGTGTGACCTGGTACCCTATTGGGGTTTGATTTGCATTTCCCAAATGACGAATGAGCGTCTTTTCATGTGTTTCCTTCTTTTTTCCTCTCTTTGTCCTTCAGTGCTTTCTTTTGGGTTATTTAAAGATTAATACATGTTGATTTCCAGGTGACTTTTTTTTAAAAAATAAATTTATTTATTTCTGGCTGTGTTGGGTCTTCGTTGCTGCACGCAGGCTTTCTCTAGTTGCGGCGAGCAGGCTTCTCATTGCAGTGGCTTCTCTTGTTGCGGAGCACAGGCTCTAGGCACGTGGGTTTCAGTAGTTGCAGCACGTGGACTCAGCAGTTGTGGCATGCAGGCCCTAGAGCATGCAGGCTCAGTAGTTGTGGTACCCGGGCTTAGTTGCTCTGCGGCATGTGGGATCTTCTTCCCGGACTAGGGATTGAACCCGTGTCCCCTGAATTGGCAGGCAGATTCTTAACCACTGTGCCACCAGGGAAATCCCCCAGATGACTTTTAATACTTTTCTTTGTTACTTAACATAAACATTCATATACACAAATAAAATCTATATTATATACATATTTCCCAGTTAAAAAGATATGTTTTGTATCTTAATCATATTTTCCTTTAATTTGAAATTGTCGTGATTTTTTACTTATCCTGGCTATCACATTGATTTCAGGATATATTTCAGGATATGGCAGGCACTATATAGTCCTATAGAAGAGACATTATTTTAGTTGTTTTGGGCTGAATCTTTTTATGATCTTTAAGAATAAGCACTTCGTCAAATTTTCTTGTGGAGCCTTTTATTTGTTGCTTCACTTGGAACCAAAATCTTTATCTCAGTCCAGTATTCGTGTGTTTGTGTGTGTGTGTGTGTGTGTTTTTTTTTAAGCTTTTTGCCCACACTGTGTGGCATGCAGGGTCTTAGTGCCCCGACCAGGGATTGACCCCTCCCCCACTGCACTGGAAGTGCGGAGTCTTAACCACTGGACCTCCAGGGAAGTCCCCCAGTGCTTGTGTTAAACGTGGCCTAACTGTGAACACGGGTGTTTCATTAGCTGCCCCAGTAGCCATAGCAAACGGGAAGATAAAATTTTTCCATTTAGTCTCCACATGGCACCCGCGGTGCCAGGTCTTCCTTGCTCCCTGTGTGTGGGCTGCACATAGACTTTCACGTCTCAGAACTGACACAGAGCCTGCCTTCTCCCTTGTGATCTTCTCAGGCAGCTTGTTTCCTCCGTGGTGCAGGGTCCTGCCAGCTCCACTCGGGCCGCGCTGTCCCTGGGAATGTGGGTCTCACAGTGCAAGTCTGTTCTGTCTGAAGGAAAATAAGCAGTTCTCTGCTGGGGTCCTAAGAGATGCTCACTCTGCGACTGTGGAAAGATAGTTCTGTCTTTTTTTCTCTCTCTTGTACAAACTATTTTAAGAAATAAAGGGATAATTAGCATTTGGAACTTTTCTCAGACAAGGAGCTCTGACCTGGTTGTGCTCAGAACCTCCAGTTGGTTCCATCTTTTTTGTTCCCACATCCTGTTGAAAGGATTAGTGACAACTCAGGAAGAAGTGCCCTGAGCTGAGCTGAGAGATTTACAACGTAGGATCAGTTTGTAGCAGCTGTTGCCACGCACTCTTCCTCTGAGCAGCACACAGGATCACGGCACTCATTTTTCTGAGGGCGGGAGTGCATGGTCTTACCAGATTCTGAAAGAGTTTTGTGTCCTAGAGAAGATGAAGAACCGCGAAGTACAAAGTATTAACCCTAATTGTTGGCTTACTGAGCCTTTTCGTTTCAAATACCCTTGACCACGCTGCCTTCAAAAAATTTTTCCCTCGAATATCTGACCCTTAAAAGAAAGAGATACAGATTTTTATGAGGCTTATCTATATACAAGGCAAAGGAGTGATCTTGAATTGTAAGTCGGTTAGTATCTCTTGGTAAGGTGGTATGGAGATGACTTAAGAAACTTTTAGCAGAAGTGATGTAATTGGAACTGAGTAGGTTAATAGGGCTGTTGGAAAGGAATCTCAGACATGCAGCTATTGGGACATGGAGGGGCTTTCAGGCAGATCGCGGCTGTTTGTGCTTCCTCGCCTCCTGCCGCGTCCTCGTGGAATGATCTCATGTCATGATCTCATGTCATGGAGTCCACGTTTCATTTTACTGCAGGAAGAACACACCTGGTTGTTTAGGGTACTTGGTGTGCAGTAGAAATCCTAGAAAGCATGTGGCGGATAAAGGGGTTTATTACCAAAGGCAGGTTGTCTTCTTCACACTCCTTGAAACGAAAAAGCACCCCGTTTTATGTTCATATTCTCCTTTGCCACACGACCTGCTTTTCACCGTCAGCTAGAGCTGCTCTTTGTCGGCTCCTCCACCTGAAGGGGTAGCACGGGCTTTGCGGGCGGAGGCCAGGCTGGTCCCAAGGCTCCCGCAGGTGCCTGCAAGCAGGGCTCAGGATATGGTGCTGAGAGCCCTGTGTTTCCAGGTGTAATGCTGCATTTTGATAAGGTAACCACATTCACAGTGTCCGCATTTGAGGTATCAACAGGAAGGAAATAAAGTTTCTTCTCTCTTTGAAAAAGCAAAATGTTTAATTTCTTATTTGCCTAAGGCCCTTTGTTTTTTCTCTATGAGTATTTCTTCTGACTTTTTCTGCAAATATAACTACATAGATTATAAGTGCCTCTTGTAAAGATTATATTGACACATAATTCCTTTACAGCTCTTTGTTTAGTGAGAAAAATATATATATATATTTTTTGCTGTACACGGCCCTCTCACCGCTGTGTCCTCTCCTGCTGCGGAGCACAGGCTCTGGACGCGCAGGCTCAGCGGCCATGGCTCACTGGCCCAGCCACTCCGCGGCATGTGGGATCTTCCCAGACCGGGGCACGAACCCGTGTCCCCTGCATCGGCAGGCGAGCTCTCAACCACTGCACCACCAGGGAAGCCTGAGAAAAATATTTTTAAATCAAACATTAGGTGAAATTATATCCAGATTCTTTAATAGTTGAGATATGAAATAACTAACAATTAAACAGCACTTGTTATATACAAGGCACATTTAGGTACTAATCAAAAATTTAAGTTGTCTTAAATGTTTTCTATAGAAAAAGCCCTCAAATTTAGTGTTTCGTAACACACCCACAAGTTTACGTGTAACAGCACATGAAAGTATAGTTACACGTTGGAGTAGCCTCTTTTAAAATTAATTAATTAATTAGTCTATCTGGCCACGCAGCGCGGCTTGTGGGATCTTAGTTCCCCGACCAGGGATTGATCCTGGGCCCTTGGCAGTGAAAGCATGGAGTCCTAACCACTGGACCGCCAGGGAATTCCCTGGAGTAGCCTCCTGTGTTCTGGAGAAGGTTTTTTCAAACCTTTGCATCTTAACCTGAACTATAAATGGATTAGGCCAGGCAGACATTGCCGTTCTTTGCTGTTTGCCATCTAAGTTGTGGACCTAATCTTTTTTAAAAATTAATTAATTTATTTTTGGCTGCGTTGGGTCTTTGTTGCTGTGCGCGGGCTTTCTCTAGTTGTGGCGAGCAGGGTCTACTCTTTGTTGCGGTGCGCGGGCTTCTCATTGCGGTGGCTTCTCTTGTTGCGGAGCACAGGCTCTAGGCACGCAGGCTTCAGTAGTTGTGGCTCACGGGCTCTAGAGCGCAGGCTCAGTAGTTGTGGCGCACAGGCTTGGTTGCTCTGCGGCACGTGGGATCTTCCGGGACCAGGGCTCAAACCCGTGGCCCCTGTATTGGCAGGCGATTTCTTAACCACTGTGCCACCAGGGAAGGTCCCGCAACCTTCTTAAATATTGATGATCTTTGGGACTTGACGGTGTCAGGTCCCAGGAGATGGTGTAATAACATAGGGCTTCCTCAAGGGATCCCTGGGCCCTTCCTGGCACTTTCCACTCCTGCTGCTGTTGAAGA